>NC_054375.1:76568144-76878336 GCF_017654675.1 Xenopus laevis | reverse complement strand
GACTTCGACCATTCACAATCTAAAACCTGCCGAATTGCTGTTTTAGACTATGGGGGACCTCCTAGAACCTATTTGGAGTCAATTGGGGGACTTTGAAAAATCAAAGGTTTTGTAGGGAAAAAATTTGAATCAAATTCGATCAAATGCGCTATTCCTTTTATTCATACGATTTGAATTCAGCCGAATGTGGACCTAAAACGATCGAAAACTGACCTAATCAACCCAAAAAAAAACTTTGACTTAATTTCAGTTGGTCTTTTTGAATTCGAATTTCGAAGTTTTTTCAATTCGAAATTTAACCCTTGATAAATATGCCCCCTTATGTATTTTTCCTATGTAAAATATAACTCAGTGGCATTATGCTATACATATTCTTACATTTTAATTCTGTTGGATTCTTTAAATAATCAAATATGGCTTACTGTTTTCCTTCAGCATATGCGATCTAAATTGTGTGTAAATTATTTGTCTTAAATAAATGGATTCACAAATAACATCACATTCACTTATATTAATTCTTTTAATACATTTAGTAAAAAACACGTATTTGCAACAAAATGCTACTCGAAAATGATTTCAGATATTTTGCAAACTTATAAGCAAGAAATGCTTTTTTTTATGGAACTTTGTATTAGTCCATGTTTTAGCTTTCAAAAAACAAAGGAAACAAAAAACACCTTTATTTCATATTTGTCCTTAGTATTTTCAAAAATAAAAAAACATGGAAACAAATCTTTTTAGTGCAAAATAACTTGTGATAATTATCCAACATACATAAAAAAAACAATTTTATAGTACACAGAAAAGGAAATTTTTCAAATAAAAAAGTGTATTCAATATTTACAAATGTTCTTTTAACAACCATGTGCCGTGCTAAACCCAAAATGCATTTTGTCAGAGTACATATGCTTAATGGGGAAAAAGATTCTCTGCAGCAGCATTCAGTTGATTTTTCTTGTAGAGTTCGGAACTTATTGAAGGGATTTTGGAACATCCACCTACAAAATTGAAGAAGGAGGTGCTTGAATTGCTATGCACTGTAATATTTACAGACAGAACATTACATAATGAAAAACTACTTGAAAACAGCAATACTGTACTTTACATATATTTTGTGTTATATAGGGTATATAGTATATATATAGTATAACAGTTGCAAAATATAAGAATAAGGGATGCAATTAAAAAATTTACAAAAACCCTGGAAAATTTAACGTGACCATTTTTTTTAATACAGTTGGTGGATTTTATTTATTTTTCATGAATTTGATTAGCATATTATAATTCAGTTTTTGGTATTCGAACAAATCTCTTTTGGAGGATTCAGTATTTGGCCAAATCCCAAAATTACAGATTTGGTGCATCCCTAAGTAAGTCACTGAGGAGTTTCATGAGCTTTTAAAGGCACAAGGCCAAAGGCTGAGTGTTTTTCTATACAGTTCATGGAACGCCAAGGTCACTTCTAATATCAGAAAACAAACATCTAGTCAAAAAGGAATGAGAAAGTAAACTTTTATTGTTGTCCCACCAGTATTTACATACAAATACTGACTAAGGTCTCAGTTTAAAAAGATGATTTTTGCCCAAAGATTTTACAAGCTGGAACAATACTGGGATATGAGGCATTGATATACTTCAATGTGACATTGTACAAGCTTGTAAAATCTTTGGGTAGTAGTCCCTGATGATGTCTTTCAACAAGATGATCAAATGTATTATGTTTCTGGGTTTGCTAGCTATCAAATAAAAGGTATGTTCAACAGAGACCTTATACGTCCCACCTCTCATTATAAACCATAGTCAGTATTGGGATATAGAAACAGGTGGTGCCACAATAAAGTTCTATTTTCCCAGCCCCATTTGACTGGATAATGTAAGGGTTCTGTGAATCATGTGACACAAATGACATCACTATGCACCAATTATCACTGATGACATCACTGAGCATCATTTATAAGATTAGATTTTATAAGAAATTCATGGCTCCTGAGTATATGTTCTAATAAGGTAAGATCTGAGCAATATAACAATTTAATAAACAAGAACTCCCTCATGCTACTTGTAATTGTGGTAAGCAATATGTAGGTCGGACATATAGATCCCTCAAGGAATGGGCCAGAGGGTATACCTAATGATCTTACCAACTAAGACTAAGAAAAGAGTTTCATCCATAGGAAAACATATTATGTAAAAACATAATGGAGATCAGTGGCGGGCCTAGCCGACTGGGCGACACGGATGGCCACCGCGCTCCCCTCCGTGCTCCCCTCCACGCTCTCCTCCGCGCACGCTCCTGAACACATTGTGCGCACACATGGGCAGAATGCCGGAGGGGAGGGTGTTAGAGCGCTGGAGGGGATGGATGCAGAGGAAAGCGACGGAGGGGAGAGGCGGGAAAGCGACTGAGGAGAGCCGGGGTAAAGCGCTTGAGGGGAGGGAGGAGTGGGAGGAGCAGCGAACATGGACTAGGGGTAGGCAAAAGTCAGGTACCTGCCCAGCGCCCCCCTTTTGTTGCGCCCTAGGCAGGTGCCTCTTCTGCCTACCCCTAGTTCCAGCCCTGATGGAGATTTTGGCCAGTTAAAATTTCAGTGTATAGAAAGTTAAATTATGTGTAATGGGAGGAGATATCCATAAAGTAATAGATCAAAGGGAAGTATATTGGATATTTACTTTACAAACACGCTTCCCTCAAGTGTTAAACAGTATTTGGGAGGTATCTTGAATATTTATATGGTGCCCTCCCCTCTGTTGGCAGTGTTGAACTTCATTACAGTATTTGCTTGAAAAGACATGACTTGTATATATGTATATTTTAAATCAATTGATGTTTTTAATTGATGTTGCTATATAAGACATAGAGTAGCTACTGACTCCACCTCTGATGAAGTGCCAGAACAAGGCATGAAACGTGTTAGGTGACTGCACATGTCATAGTCCAGGAAGTATGTTTCACAGCTTGGAAATAACGTTTTTTTGAATTTTAATCAGTTTCATAAAAAAAAATTTTGGCTTTGGAGTGTGACTTTGTTGGAGTGGAGACCAGTTGTGGAGGTGCCTGCTTAGACAAGAGCATGCCTGGGACATGGACATGTACGTTTCTTGTAATACGTCCCTCATAACAAGCACAGTTTGCAGAAATTCTTTTGGGGTATGTCCTTTGAAGTCTACTTGCAAATTATACTGTTTCTGGGTTATACCATTGTAACTGTTCTTTTCCCTTTCACTTAATGTTCTTTCTCTCCCCACCCCTTTTTCTATTCTCTCCTCTCTGTCCAGCAAGTTTTAAAATACTAGCAGCATGTAGGAATGCATGTATGGCCTGAATGCTGGGGTATGCTGTCACACCATTCTAGGGGTGTGGCTGGTTGGACATGGCTAAAAATAAGGCAAAATAGGAGAGGAGGGAAAATAACCCTTCGCTGGTGCAGAAAGCTATGATGAAACAATGGCAGCATATTTAGCCCCTTTACAAAGCAGAAAGGAAATACAATGTATAATGTTCTGAAAACCTTAACAAATTTCACAAAATATTTTTAGTTCCATGCTGAAGTCCTGCTTCTTACTCAGTTAACCAAACAATGTAATTCTTCATCACCATGTGACGAAGTACCAAGAAGAGAAGCTTACTGTGTTACAGTCCAGAATACCTTTTTGATCCTGCACCTCAAAGTGGTTTGTGATTCCATCAGCCTTAGCTTTTTCGCAGCGTTTAAACAGTGATGCGTGTACAGATATAGGTTGTTTGACTTTCTCTCTCTCTCTCTCTTGTGAAGGCAAACTGGAGTCTCAAATTATTTCCTAGTTTACATGCACTTTATGAGTTTTAAACATTGCAGGAGCTTGCAACATCTCATGCCACATGTTCTGGGAATCCTTTTATTTGATTTATAAATCAGCCCCATAATGTTTATGTGCTCTGCACCTTTAGAGAATTTGGCACTAGTTCAAGAAAGCATTATACTTTTAATACCCGTCATGGTTAAAAGTTGAGTCTAAGCTGGAAATTCTGAAACTGTAGCTTCGTAGTACCTGGTGACCCAGTGATAAAAACACTTCTCTAAGGATACTGTTTGCTTTAATAATTTAAAGAAAAGAGATACTTAATTCTGGCCATATCACTTGTGATGGTTTTTTTTTGTATTATGTTCCACTAACCTCTGCTGGCTACATATGTGTTTGACTCACATAACCTGTTCCATCTATGCTATCCTTTCAGGTAGCACAGTCCCAGGTAGGATCATATATCCCCTTTGTTGGATTATTTACAGGCACTTCCTGAATGATCCCATTACAAACCTAGCACATCCCTGAAAAAGGAACATACCTTTAATTACAATGAGCACTTTTTTGTGTAATCTTCCAAGCTATTCCTCATGGGAATCTGCATTGCTAGGCAATGCCTCATGCCAGTTGTAGCCACTGAGTCTGGCACTTTCACCAGATGATTCGTAACCTTGCTGCTTACCCTGCCAACTTACCTTCTTCAGCTGTTTCACGCTGCTCCCTCTAATTGCATCCATAAGATTATCATGTAGAGATCTCTGGGGTGTTGAGGGCCTGGACACCTCTTCTGGTTTCATTTCAGCGATTGATCTCAAAGAATTTTTTATCTCTTTCAAAATATTATTCTGTTCCTTTTTACTTTTTTTCCCTTTTGTTTTTTTATGCCCATTTTGCTGTTTTTTTGCAGATAATTCATGTTGTTTGATAACTTCTGCAATATTTCTGCTGGGAACTTTCTTTTCCTGCTGAACTATTGGAAAAATTGAAGGAGGAGGAGGTGGTGGAGGTGGTGGTGGTGGTGGTGGTGAAGGTGTTGATGTGTTTTCAGGCTGAACCTTTCTAGTTATTTTTGGAGAAGCCCATGGTGAACCTCTAGGGGAAGAATATGGTGAGGCCCCTGGTGTTCCTCTTTGCAGAGTTTTGGTACTGAGGTTAGAGTTGGGATCATAACCAGATTCTTTTTGCTCCTGCATCCTTTTCTGTCTTTGTTTATCCATATTCCTTGTCAGAATACTTGTCATAGACATACGTGGTCCTGCCAGCTCAAAGTGATAGCCTAATTTTATAACGCTAGTATTGTCTTTGAGCAATTTTGCTATTTCCATCTCCACCTGACTTCCCATGATATGCCTCTGGTTATGGAATCTCAGTTCTGTCAGCACATTATTGCTGTACTGCAAAGCCCTCATAATAGCTAGTATGCCTTTTCCTGTGATAAAGTTAGATTCTATGTTTAGACTTGTAATACTTCGATTGACTCGAAGCATATTAGAAATTGCTATTGCAACATTGTCATCGGCATGTGTGTTAGCCAAGCTAAATACTTTAACGTTTGTGTTTTCTTTCAGACCTAGTGCAAAGGATATAAGTGTCTCTGATGTGATGTTCTCTATGTTATTTAGATTGACTTCCAAAGTGTCTGGGTCATTGTTTTTAATATTTTCTAGAGCATCATCTATAACTGTCGGGTTGGAGCCAGCAAGGCCAGAAGCTGCTTTATTGCTTGGAAGCTCATTGGTTTGTTTGCCATATTTTGCACCAATGCCATTGTAACCATTGGATGAGGCTTTATTATCATTGAGTCCGTTGATTCTTATTGTTGGGATGCTGTCAGAACTACTTCTAGCTTCAATGGTTTCTTCTTCATGGTTAATTTCTTCCTCATCACTTTCTGTTTCCACCTCCTCTTCCCTCTCCTCCTCCTCCTCCTCTTCCTCCTCCTCCTCTTCCTCATCTTCATCTTCTTCTGTATAAACCTCTTCAGAAACCTCACTGTTACTTCCTACAAAATCTTCTTCTTCACTTCCATCTTCTTCATCCTTATGAGTCTAAAAACAAATAAAAAATGTTCAAACTACATATGGGATCTCAGAGAATTTTGAAGAATGACCTATACTGTGGGGCACATTTACAAAGCTCGAGTGAAGGATTCGAATTAAAAAAACTTCGAATTTCGAAGTGTTTTTGGGCTACTTCGACCATCAAATGGGCTACTTCGACCTTTGACTACTACTTCGACTTCGAATCGAACGATTCGAACTAAAAATCGTTCGACTATTCGACCATTCGATAGTCGAAGTACTTTCTCTTTAAGAAAAACTTCGACCCCCTACTTCGGCAGCTAAAAGCTACCGAAGTCAATGTTAGCCTATGGGGAAGGTCCCCATAGGCTTGCCTGGGATTTTTTGATCGAAGGATATTCCTTCGATCGTTGTATTAAAATCCTTCGAATCGATTCGAAGGATTTAATCGTTCGATCGAACGAATAATCCTTCGATCGTTCGATCGCAGGATTTGCGCTAAATCGTTCGACTTCGATATTCGAAGTCGAACGATTTTAGTTCCTAGTCGAATATCGAGGGTTAATTAACCCTCGATATTCGACCCTTCATACATCTGCCCCTGTATGTCTGGCATCCTACTAAATATATGACGTTTCTATTAAATGCTTTATATTGCTGTGGAATTGTCTCTGCACTGATAAGCTTTCTCGATCACTTTGTTAAGCAATCCTAATAAAAACTGCATGTCATTGAGATGTATAATTGTATGCTTCCTTAAACCAACATTTAATTTCTTACTGCAAACAACTGAAATGCTGTTGTCAGCTGCTCATTGCTGACTCATGATGGAATCACCATTTAGACCAGGTATTATCTCATACAGCTTTTGTGTATTGTTTTCAGCTGGAACTCTTAACTAATGTCAAGGATGCATTTCTCTGGCATAAAAAAAAAACTGGAAGAAAAAGCATGTCCACTTGTTACTGCACAGACAGAGTAGTTTGCAGCCAAAAAATTCACACAATGTCCACAATAGAAACCTGTTGTGTACAGTCAACCACCAGAACACCAACACCTCTTCAAACCACTAACTCATAATTCAGTTTGGAGGCTCGGCACCATCCAAATGTTCTGGCACAACAGAGCCCCTGTGTATAAGCGGGGAGAACACATAGTATTTAATCTGTGAAGAGGAGTCTCTCCCAGCTTGCAGATGCTCTCTTGTGCCAGTATTTTGCCTTTTATATGCTATGTTATTTTATTTGCTAAAAGTTCACAATTTATTTTTTTTCTTATATTACCAAAGTAGTCCTTTAAAGGGCTCACAATCCTGGACTGATTGAAAAACTTTGTTTTTCGAAAAGAAACTTGGAACAGGCCAATATGTTATTCAGATAATTTGCAATTTCAACCATAAAGCATAGCAAAAGTGCTGTTTTGTGAAAGAAAAGCAGGTGACATCCATTTGATTCTTCTTTAAGCAGGTAAACACTTCAGTATGCAAATAAAATATTTATTATTTTGTTATACTCATGTTACTCAGTTTTACATAAGAAAAACAAGGCTTGTTTACTGAGTATATTTTTGTATCTGTTTACTATATAAAATATGAGCATAAGTTAACATCACGAGTGCAAGAGATGGAGAAGTATTATCAGAGATGGTTTTATTGGATACGTTTTAAGGACTCGGATCAATATAAAGCTCTAATTCTCACTGACTCTTGAATCTGGAGTCATGTGGCTCTGCGCGACAAGGTTAGGCCACTAGTCAAAATTGTTTAAGGATGGGTTATGTTTGGGTATCATAGATGGGGACTGCCCCCCCCCCCCCGCACACCTGCTGCCACATGAGAAAAGGAAGGTAACAGATTTTTTTTTTCTTTTTTATAGTTCAGTTCAATTGATGATGAATGGTTTTACTTAACTGCAAAATTTCTCATGATAACAGTTATATGTTTTGGGCAGGAACATTCGCCAGGTATTAGACACATACAAAGCTTCCTTGGAACAATAACAGAAGGATTAGATACTGGCTAGAAGAACCTGTTCTGATACCTCTTTCTTTCCCTTATCCTTCTCATATTTTAAATTTCCTTTTCCTTTTCCATTTACTAGGGTTAGATGATGATGAGTGCGATGTGACATAAAATTTGTACATATGATGTTAATATTTATCGCATATTATACGAGAATGCTTTATGTGTAAACCCTTCCTTATTTGTTTTTATTTTCTGTACTTTCTTTACAAATGTCAAAATCTTTTAATAAACTTGAATTAAAAAAAAAAAAATATGAGCATAAGTTGCAGTATACATACTTTTGAAGAAAAGTAGAAGCCATTGTCATAAATCTCTTTACCATATGACATGCTGTTTTTAACATTGTTATGTAGCATATATATTCTCAAGGACATTCAAGGTCCAATGGCTATTGCAATAGTCAGCCAGCACACTGTCATTCTCCTCTGTCTATCAGGCTGAATGTGATGATATGGTTAAAAATAGAAACAGGATAATGAATACTGATAATCAACATGGTTAAACACAATAACATACCAGACATACTGTAAGTGCAGAAGAAACTAAACATTGATCATGATGCTTGAGAATTTCAGAGTCATTTGATGCCTACTTAAAAAACATAATTGTAGAAGAAGTCTTTGCACTGAAGCAGAAGAGCAAGAATGATTGTTAATTGTCTGCAGTAATTTGTTTTACACCAATGCTAATGGATAAATTAAGACCTTCACTACCAAGTATACCTTCTAATCTTTACAATGTTTTTTTCTATGGCAGTAAAACCTTTTTCTAACACCATCCCTAGTTAACATTTTATAATTTGTTAAAACAAGCAGACAATACAATCAGTCATCAGTTATTACCAGTCTCCTACATCCACAATATTTTTAAAATGTTTTAATTATTTGGACCTGGGATCTTTCTGTACCTTACCTTCCGTATCTGTAGTGTTTTATTATTACATAGTAAAGGAAATAATTTTTTTTAAAAAAAATTTGGATAAAATGGGGTCTATAACCATTCCATAATTAGTAGCTTTCTGGATAACGGCTTTCCGGATAATGGGTCCCATATATATACATTTCTCTGCTATAATAACAGTTGAACTGGATCTAATTAAATCATGCCTCTGTAATAAAATAGGCATATAGAAAGTAAGAAGTTTACCTTATCACATGCACCAAGTTGCTCCTTCTCCATTAATTTTTTGGTCTCCTTTTCCCAATAAGCCATTAATGCCTCTCTGCTAAAATTTGCAGTTGGAGATTTTTCCGTTAGACTTTTTTGCCTCATTCCAACAGGGAGATTACGATCAGGCTCAATATCCTCCAGCTCCCTCTCCAATTCCTGCAACTCCTCTGCTGTTAATGAGGCCAGTAGCTCATCTTCATCAATATCTTCATATTTACTGATCTCTCTGCGGTATCCAAAAGAAGACATGGTCCCTTATAGAGTTCAAGGTTCTGGAAAAACCAGACCTGACTAACAATTATCCTAGGAGAAAGATACTGTGATATGATAAGTTTTCTGGATCTCGTGTGAACAGCAACTGGTCAGAAAGAAGAGAATAGGCAGCCTTTTAAGAAGTGCTCAATGGGTGTTCCATTGAAGGATGAAGGCATACTCTATTTCAGCCTCACACGTCAGCTGGACACAGACACACAAAGTATGTGACATCACAAGTGAGTTCCAGGGTCAGATTGAGGGATTATTGACATGCTGGATGTTACCATATAAAGTTCAGCCTGTTTAAGAAAGAACTGGCATGTGCTGTGTGAGATTAAATAACATACACATTATATCTTTTGTGATTGTACAACAGTTAAAGCAGTCAGCTAAATCGACGACACAAAAAAAAGAAAACAGAATGTTGAGAATATATATATATATATATATATATATATATATATATATATATATATATATATCCATAACTGGAATTGTTTGCTCACATGAAGTCATTCATCTCATTCAGTTAAGGAACGGTTAACTTGTACAAATATGCCAAAAACAGATGTGTTTTCCCTGCATCTTGCACTTATTTGAAGTACAAAAACCGCTACAAAGTCTCTTTCCATGTTCAGTATATATATCATTGCCTTTTGATTTATGGACAAGTGTAGATTGTAGGACAATAATGCTGTCAGAGATCCTATACCAGTTGAATAATGTATGACAGCCACTGACTGCTCTGGGAAGGTGTCTGATTTCTGGAAACGTATTCAATCATTTATGGAGGCTCTTGTTTTTATCTTCTATCACAGACACAGAATACAGCCGGCAGGCTTAAATATCACTCAGCAATAACCCAACAGCTGTACCCAATAACGATATAAGAAAGGCAGAGCACATTAATGCATATATTGAAAAGAACAAACCAATGATATGTACAATGGTTACAACTGTATAAACAAAGGATATTATTTAATAATAAACGCCTATAATATCTGTCCTGTATAGCAAAAAATAAAGTGCAGCTAAGATGATACTGACATCCTATTTATGAACTGTGAAAATACCAGCATGGATCAAAATAATATCTGAAGTTAATTTGTGAAGTTAAAGCAAAAATATAGATGTTTTACATTTACATTTAGTCCTTATGTTCAGTAACAAATGAGAGTTTAAGGGGCAGATTTATCAAAATGTGAGATTAGAGTTCATCACAGAAAAATTCACCCACTTTCTAGACATTCCCATGGGATTTTTAGAAGCGTATCAAATGTTCCCCCACTGATTAATATGATTCTAAAAATCCCGTAGGAATGAATAGAAAGTGGGTGAGTTCTAGTCTCACATTTTGATAAATCTGCCCCTATATGTTGTGTGCACAGAACACCCCCCTTACATATTTGCAATGATACACAAATGGCTGCAATATTGCTTTCATTTACTCTGCCATTAAGGGGTAAACAACAGTTATAACAGAAGATTTAACATTAATTTAATCCAACAGCAATGTACTTTATATAGCACTAAAATCTGAATTGTAATCCTGCATTACTATTTATTATTGCTCATAATCATTTGCAGGGAAAACCTTTTAATATATATATATACTGTATACATGTAATTAACATAGCCCTTGGAAAATCTATTTCTGGTGAAAATAAAAATGTATTGTATGAGCAGATTTGGGAGTGTCATTAGTAGCTGCTGCTGCACTACAGTTGCAGAACAATACATTTTACAGGGAACCACTCATAACCTTGGACTGACTTCTCATCTCAGATAACAATGCTCATGTGTGATTAGAACAAATGTGCTAAGCCCTAGTTAGTTTATCCATTAGAAATTACTAGGTATGTGAAATACATGGTATGCTGACCTGTTGGTTAATTTCATTAAGAGGTGCATTCACAAAGGTGGAGTAATGAATTTTTGTTGGCGTTAAAGGGATACTGTCACGGGAAAACATGTTTTTTTCAAAACGAATCAGTTAATAGTGCTGCTCCAGCAGAATTCTGCACTGAAATCCATTTTTCAAAAGAGCAAACAGATTTTGTTATATTCACTTTTGAAATCTGACATGGGGCTGAACATATTGTTAATTTCCCAGCTGCCTCCAGTCATGTGACTTGTGCTCTGATAAACTTCAGTCACTCTTTACTGCTGTATAGCAAGTTGGAGTGATATCACCCCATCGCTTCCCCCCCCCCTAGCAGCCTAACAACAGAACAATGGGAAGGTAGATAGCAGCTCCCTAACACAAGATAACAGCTGCCTGGAAGATCTAAGAACAGCACTAAATAGTGATTTAGTGGAACTGAAGTCTAAAATATAATAATGCTAGAGATGCTGTATTTTGTATACTAAACATAAACATGAACTTACTGCACCACAAGCCTTATAAAACAAATGATTTATGCTTTCAAAGTTGGCCTCAGGGGGTCATCATCTTGTAGCTATGTTAAACATCTTTGCAAGACCAAGACCATGCTCAGTTTGGTCTGGGCTTCAGTTGGGAGGTTAAGCTTAGGGATCGTCATAAATTATCAAAACAGCACAAGTCAAATAATTTCTGCCATAGAAGCTGATACGGCAAGACTGATAATCAGAATATGCAGACTGCACTGGGCCTGCCTCTACACTGTCGACGGCTGTTCTACAGGGAAACAAACAAAGCTGCTCGAGTTCTGGGAAGTAAGGTGGGGAGGGCTTCCCCCTGCTGTTCGAAAGTATGATTATTTCCCTGCAGAGCAGTCAGGTTTCTTATAGAAACAGTAGACATTTTATAATTAAAGTATATTGGAGATAAATGTATCTTTCAATAAAGAAAGCAAAAATAGGATTTTATTTTTTGGCCTTTACATACCATTTAAGAGCTTGCCTCAGAGGAGAGAGGCAGCTAGGGTAGTTAGCAAGAGCAGCCTGTGACCCAAATTAAGACATAGTGTTGGGGTAAGGCTCCGAGCAACTGTGCACCAGTTATGGACAAAGTATTGGGGACATAAGAGAGATGTAGGGGGAACAACTGATGATTGCAAGGCCACCATTAATGGCTCATGGCACTCTGCTAGTTAAACTACAGACGGCACTGGAGACTTTGTGACAGAATTTGAATGTGTGCTATTGTGCATGGTGAAGAAGTGTTTAATATTGAGAGTAGGGATGGGCAAAGTTTTTCGCCTTGTTTCGCCATGAAAATGATGCCCATAGACTTGTATGGCGGCGTGCGTACAAAAAAAGGCGTGCTACAATTTTGCTGCGCGTCAACATTTTTTTGACGCCCATAGACTTTAATGGCCGTCAGTGTCATTTCGCCGGCGGCAAATTTTTAGCGAAACGAAACGGGTCAAATTTGTCCCTAATTGAGAGAAGTGTCACCTATACCACTGGCATTCCTGCAAGAAGTGCTACAATAAAGTATGCATCTTGGCCCATCCTCTTCCTTTGATTCGCTCAAATTTTCATCAAAATTATTGTATCTCCTGAGCACCCCCAATGTTTCTGAACCAATGAGGGTTTGGTTTGGGCAGCATGCCACCCCCTAAAATCCTGCCACCCTAGGCCAGGGCCTTGATGGCCTTTCCACAAATCTGGGTCAGTGTATCATTGCTATTATGAGGGGTGGATGCATACATTTTCTCTCCTGTTTACCGTCTGTAATCTTTTATTCCTGCAGTATCCACTCACTTTTCTGATATTCTTTGCCCAGATTTCTTCTAAAACCATTTGTTAAGCATATGCTCTATAATAAACTACTTTTTGGTGCCTAATACTATAGAGAAACACATTGTGTTTTTTTATATGTAATTATTACCTGGCAGGTCTACGTAAGGCAATGCTTGTTATCAGGGCCGCCATCAGGGGGGGACAGGGGGAACAAGTGACCCGGGCATCAAGGGGGGCCCAGCAGTGCTGCAGTTTTGAAAGAGCCGGGCCCCCCTTGCGAGCGCCGAAGATCTGCAGCCAGCCTGAATAGCCGAAAATGCGGAAGTCACGAAAACAGCCGAAATTGAAGTCCTCAAGTGGCAAACAGACCCAAAGTCACGAAAGGAGGTGAAGTCTAAGTCTGGAAGCCATGAGTTCAATCCTACTAAACTCCAATTTGTGTTTTTTTTTCTTTAATCCCCTGGGACCAATGTATTATTTCAATATTCTATAGACCCCTGCCACCAATGTTTTTTTTTTAAATATTTTTTGGGGCACCAATTTTTTTTAACTTGTAAGGGGGGCCCTGGCGCCAATGTTTTTTTAAAAAATATTTTTTAGGGCCCCAATTTTTTTTTACCTGTAAGTGGGGCTCTGGCACCAATGTTTTTTTTTAAATTTTATTTTGGGGCCCCAATTTTTTTTTACTTGTAAGGGGGGCCATGGCAACTGTGCTTTTTTTTATGGGGGGCCCTGGCGCCCATGAAACTTATAAGAGGGCCTTAACCATCAATAGCTTTTTATAACTTGTGTGTGGGGGGGTTACTTTTTTAGCACTGATGTCTGTGTGGTCTTTTAACTGTGATGTGGAGTGGGCGGGGTCTGGGACGGGGCTTGGTCACCAGGGTGGGCGCGGCCCTGCTTGTGATCCAGTCATTTGGTCTGCACCTCAGATGACATTTAACTCTGACCTCTAATTTAGCTGATGTTGTCCAATTTATTTCAATGGCCAAATATGGCCCTGTGTAGCTGTCCTAAGATTTTAATATTTTTTTTCTTCATCAATTTCATATATTCAGAAACAGCATATAAAATAATGTGGAATTGACCCCCCCCCCCAAAAAAAAGAACTACTGATATATTTGTAGTGAGCTTTAGTAAGAAAGACTTATTGCATTTTTCATGGAAGTAAAGAAAAGCATCACATATGTTTAAAGACTGCAGTTAAAAGAAGAAAAGGATCCTGGAGTAGTAGATATCAAATTCAGACCAGCAGACGTGCCCCAGTTCCTGTACTGCTACACTCTTATAGTTATATGTAAAAAAAGAAAACCAAATGAGGATATCCCACTTGGCAACTGATATGGTAAAACATGAATGGGTTATTTAGTTTGTTATTGTATCATGTATCAAAGTTCAGTCCTTTACCATATAAATCATATTCTTTATACATTATATATGATTTAAGCAAAGGTGGCATGGACAGTTTTTTCATTGAAGATGGTCTCTGTAGTTCCTCCAGTCCAATTGTTTTCCGTATGTTTAACCGGCACAAATGCTTTAAGGGACGAGGATTTCCTGAAGTAAAGTATAATAAGTTACGATTATTACTTTGCATTGTTCTTCATTATTTAATTTAATTGCGAAAAAGTATAAATTGCATGCAACTCAGAAACCAATAAGCATATTTAACAAGACAAGATACAATTTGTGTGTAGTGATATCCAAACTAGATAGAGCCCTTATAATTGTGTTCCTTTTGATAAAAGAGATTAATAACATACGCAAACTTCCCAGGTGTGGGAGACAGTGAGAGAGCTGAGGGTTAGCATGGTGTGTTATGAGTTCATTATGGCATGGCATGTGATAGTCTAGATTTAGTGTTTATAAGACAGGGTGGGGGGGATCTCCTATTAAAATCCAAGTAGAGGACCCAGTAGGGTAAGAACCTAGGCATTCCCCATCACTTTTTTTTCCGATTCCCTATCCCCTTACCCATCATCTCCCTCCTTCCCTCCCCTCAAGCAACACCTTACCTAGTTGAATTTAATTCCATTTAATTTCTCTGATATCCTTTCTGGGGTATTATTTTATGTGTCTTAAGACATAAACCTAGCTGGATGATCCAACAAGTTACTGTTAGATACAGTACTACACAGACATTGAATATCCCATAAGAAATGCCCAGAAGTGTCTTATGAATGCACTGTGCTAATTGCTCGGACTATTGCATATAAATTCTGAAACACTGGCACCCAACATATCCCTTTTACTGAGTAAAATAATAACCGTACAGGGCAGATTTGCACATGAGCAATAATCCATGGCAACTAAATTTGCCAAATGAGATCCACTTTGACTTATACCAACAGTGCCTTGCAGGAAAGAAAATAAGGCTTTATGGGATTATGTAATATAATGTGTGATGTTTGCTTCAGTTCTTATCATCTATTCCAGGGATCCCCAACCTTTTTCACCCATGAGCAACATTCAGATTTAAAAAGAGTTGGGGAGCAACACAAGCAGGGAAACCGTTCCTGGGCGGTGCCAAATAAGGGCTGTGATTGGCTATTGGTAGCCCCTATGTGGACTCCTCATCTACAGGAGGCTCTATTTGACAATACACCTGGTTTTTATGCAATCAAAACTTGCCTCCAAGTCTGGAATTAAAAAATAATCACCTGCATTGAGGCCACTGAGAGCAACATCCAAGGGGTTGGAGAGCAACATGTTGCTCACGAGCTACTGGTTGGGGATCACTGATCTATTCTATAGTAACCATTCAGATAGGAAAAATAGGCTTACTAATACCCTATTCCCATTCCAAAGAGTACAGGTAACCAAGATCATATCCTTGAAAACACTGACCCCGCCATGAAGTCCCCCATATGGTGCCAGTGTCTCTACTGTACGACATGTGACTGTTCTCCTTTACTATTGGTCCTAAGATTGAACTCTAAAAAATAACAACTACATTTGAAGGGGACCCATCAGACTTTTGGTGATGCTTCATAAGGAAGATACTACAGTTGAATAGATATCAAAATTTAAATCTGCAAATTTAGCAAACACCTGTTTTATAAGATGCACTGGAACAGTGCCAGATTGTGATCTACAGTATGTTACAATATTATGCAGCAATCTTACCTAACAGTACCCCTAACTGGAAACTGAACGTTCTTCATGTTTAAAGCAGACTTGGGATGTCAGTGAAAGAATTTAATATGAGTAGCTATAAATCCTGTGCATTTTAAGTCATATAACATTTTATAATTCAGCTTTGCATGCTTCATTGATTATATTACAAGAGTTTTACACAATTACTATAAACTGAGCAATGGTAGTTGTACAGGATTCTTTTGTTACTTAGGGAATAATGGTTGGTATCATAATTATTGTTTATAAGTCAGCATGCAAGAGGGAAGAAAAATAACTCATAGAAATATAACATACCTATAATCTCCTGTATTTCTGTCCATTCTTCCTGTACTTCCAGTGCCGCTTTTAATTTTGTGCAGATGGGAACATAATCCATGTAATCCACCAATGTCCTCACTACTTTTCCTACCAAATGTCTCATCCAAGACACAGTGACAAAGTCACAAAACTGACAAAGAAAAAGATGTTAGGAATGGAGAACTACAAATTATTCCATTATTTCATTACCTCCAGCTTAAGAAAAATGAACAGGGCAAAGAAAGTCTAATAAAGATAAAAAATTAAGATGATATAAAAAATGGGTGGTATTTGTTTGAGGCTAGTTAAAAGTGGGGCAAATGTGAGAAGTTTTTTTTCTCCTTTATTGATATGTACTACATTTCATTGTACTGGCCCACAGACTGATGTTCATTCTAATTTCATTTTTGTTGTGTCCATAAGAAATATCTTTCATATGCACTTTTAAAACTAGTGTGCAAAAAATGTGTATGCAAGAGGTATGTAAGGAATGTGTTAGCACACAGTTCTATGTGCATGCCACAATTAGTTGCATTATCAGCAATGCACAATATGTTGGCGTTTTGAAAATACATGTTACTAATAATAATAATAATTATCTGGCCTCTAATAGTGTGCGTGCCAGTGTATCTGAAAGCTAAAGAGTCCCTTTTCCCTTTTTAGTTACCAAAGGTAATTCTACCAATGAATGCAGCCAGAAACTGTGCTGTTAAAAGGATCAGTAATAATCGTGGCTGTTATTCACTTGCTGCTATTTAAAGTATGTTATAAGTAATATTATTTAAATATAAGTACGTTTATGATGGGTCTGAAAATGATGGTACATCTTTGATTACTTTTTTACATTCTTAGTTTTTTATTATGCAATGTGACCATTGTATTCATAAATCTCACCTGAGCCGACTAGGTCATTTTTGTGTGGCAGTCTCATATTTTGGTGTATTAGTAAATCGAAGACCAAATGATGTTATATACGTTTGTTTTCATTTAAAGCGAAATAAAGACATGTATCTATAAAATATATCGTACTTACAGGTATATCTTTTATGACACATGATGTCCATCCAGGTAATGCATCCTCCTCTAATGCTGGCCAAGTGAAAGTGCCTCCAAACATATCCCCATGCATGCAGTCAAAACATAAATCAACGCGATAACCGTTATTTGCCAGCATCCTTAACATAATCTCATCGTTGAGAGCATATTGGATTGCGCTTGGGAAATGAGTATCATTCACCAGCATGAAGTAGCAATTAACATCAGCTTTATATGCCAATAGCATTCTCACTATTTCATGACTTCCATCTCTTACAGCCACTAATAGACAGTTTAAAGGGTCTTTGTTCGGACAAGCACCATATTTTAAAAGTGTCTCGGTGCAGGAAACATCTTTGTTGGATACTGCAAAGAATAGAGCAGTTTTTCTTCTATCCCCATAGTTTTCAGATATATGTTCCGCCAATACTTCATTAACATCAAAGTCATTTTCAATAAGCAGTTCCAGACACTGTAAATTCTGACCATCTGTTGCAGAATGGACTGGACTTAATCCACTTCTCTTTATTGCATTTCTTGATGTTGCAGGAATAAGGTATTTCAGTGCGCTAAAGAGAAGTGTTGTTATAAGTAATCATGTTTAAACCACAGAAAAACAAAAGGAACACTGTGGGGCACATTTACTACGGGTCGAATATCGAGGGTTAATTAACCCTCGATATTCAACCATCAAAGTTAAATCCTTCGACTTCGAATATCGAAGTCGAGGGATTTACCGCAATTTGTTCGATCGAATGATCGAAGGAAAAATCATTCGATCGAAGGATTTTAATTCATTGATCGAACAATTTTCCTTCGATCACAAATTGCTAGGAAAGCCTATGGGGACCTTCCCCATAGGTTAACATTGGTGCTCGGTAGGTTTTGGGTGGCGAAGTAGGTGGTCAAAGTTGTTTTTTAAAGAGACAGTACTTCTACTATCGAATGGTCGAATAGTTGAACGATTTTTACTTCGAATCGTTCGATTCGAAGTCGAAGGTCGAAGTAGCCAATTTGATGGTCGAAGTAGTCAAAAAAATACTTTGAAGTATTTTTCATTCTAATCCTTCACTCGAGCTAAGTAAATGTGCCCCACAGTGTGTGTGTGTATATACAGTATAAATAAATATATATATGTGTATAGTGGTAGCGGGACCAAAGAAATGAGTAAAAAGGTGTGTGTTTCTTTTAATATCTCCCCAGTAGGAGATGTAAGCTCCAGGAAAGGTGTTAATAAACAGAGAAGGGTTTCTTTGTTTAAAGACTTTAGTAACCAGATCTTGGATGCTGGAGTATTCTGGAAGGAATAGGCAAGCCAGGAACTCAGATCCAGTAGTCCAGATCAGGTATTGGAGCTCACTTTCCATAGAAAGGCTGTCTGTCTATTGAGACTAGAAGGGCACAGCAGGAAGGTTACCTGTATGTATGAGGAACTCCAATAGGGGCTGGGGGTGCTGCCTGGCACTGCAAGGAGTAGAGGGAGATGTGACCAGTTGACAGAGCCTGTCTGAGTGAGACATTGAGTAAAAGCCAAGCGGCTGGGCAATCCCTCCAAAAGAAAAGATCTTGATGGGTGACCCAACGTATGTTTTTATGCTGGTAGTCCACAAGGGGCCTAGTTTAGTAAGGGAACTAATCAAATGTGTAGGGAATGTTTAGTGTAGTGAAGGTAGTGCACAGCTCAGCTTGATAAAGGGCTGAAATAGCCCAAAACGTTGCTTTGCGAATGGCATGAATAAATAATTGAATCACATATCGGAGTGCTGCTGGATTTATTGTTTTACTGTGGATATATTCCTTGGCAGAGAGGAACACAGCTGTGCACCCGATGCTTCAAAAGGCGATTCAGTGTAAGTGTGGCACCTTTACTGATTTTACTCATAGATTCATAGAGATACTCTGACTGATTTTCTATCACACAGAGTGGTGTATCAGTGATTGAAATATGCATTTAATTGGTTTCTATGAGTAATTCAACTGATGCAATTATGTTAATAAATCAGCCTAGCTATTTGCACCAATCAGTGCTGGTTTACATTTCTTCTCAGTATATCAGAAGATTCCTTCTGTTCCTTGTTTCATGCCATTTTTATTGCTATTTCTTGTTTTGTTCCAAAAGTCAGTTAGTATGTTGTTGTACATTCAGATTGAATGTGTCATAAAGAAACTCAACATATAACATTGTTTTAAATTCATAATTCCTATTAGTGAGCTGTACTCACAGGTAGTGTCCTCCATAAGCTGCCTTATGTATGGGAAAATACCCTTCTTTATCAGGAATATTGCCACTTGCTCCATACTCCAAGAGAAGAGCTATACAATCAGGGTCTCCCCCAGTAGCTGCATCAGACAGAACTGAAGATCCATCACGTGCTTGCATGTTCACATCGCCTCCTAATATCAAACGATATGATTACTAACACTAGAAGTACACACACAATTTAGACAAGCATACACTGCAGACATCATAAAGAGTGTCACATGCTTTAAAACACCTAATTTTAGTATAGAGTTAAACGTATGGTAAGTATATCATCATTTTTATGTAAAATCATCACATTTCTCAATTTTATTTATGCAAGGATTGTGGTAAAAAAACAACTTTAAAATGGTAGTATAGCAAATAAGAAGGGACGTTGAAAATGTATATAGGTCTTCAAAATAGTGGCAAAAAGAGAAAGTAAGATCACTTAAAAACATGAAGGAAATGCAGTTCTCGTCAGACTTTATCCAAATACCCAGATATCCTATACCTGTACTGAATGTGGTCTTTAGTTTCTTTATACATTAATTTGGAAATGATAGATCATCATTTTTCTTGAGGTGTCACCAGTAGATCATAGCGGCCCAGGATTGTCCACACACAGTCCATTAGATTACCCTTCTTGGTACTTTCCATTAGCCTGGGTTTTTATTTTATTTAAAATTTCAAGTTTTCATTGGGTTTTATAGTATTTATTTATTTCTTGGTATTTATTAGAGACTACACATTTCTGCAGCACTTTACAAGATTTTGCATCATTCCCATCAGTCCCTTCCCCAGGGGAGCTCACAATCTAAGGTTCCTAATACATCACACAAAGTAGAACTATTTTTATCCAATTTGATTAATCATAATACAGGTATGGGACCTGTTATCCAGAATGCTTGGGACCTGGGGTTTTCCAGATAAGGCATCTTTCTGTCATTTGGGTCTTCATACCTTAAGTCTACTAGAAAATCATGTAAACATTAAATGAACCCAATAAGATGGTTCTGCTTCCAAAAAGGATTAATTACAACTTAGCTGGGATCAAGTACAAGGTACTGTTCTATTATTAAAGAGAAAAAAGGAAATAATTTAAAAAATTTGGATAAAATGGAGTCTATGGGAGATGTCAAACACAAGAGTCCTCTGCACTCAACCCATTATCAATATATTTAAGACAGCGACATTTTGTGCATACTGCTAGTATTAGTAGCAGTATGCACAAAATGTCGCTGTCTTAAATATATTGATAATGGGTTGAGTGCAGAGGACTCTTGTGTTTGACTATATGTATTTTGTGGTCACAGCCTCATTACACCCCCGCCTAATGGTTTTAAAAAATAGTGGTGAGCACAACTTTCCTTTGTTTGTTATAGTCTATGGGAGATGGCCATCCCATAATTCGGAGCTTTCTGGATAATGGGTTTCCAGGTAACAGATCTAATACCTGTACACATGTCTATTAAAGGGGTAAGGGAAAGCACAATGGTTAGAAAAAGAAAAAGATGAACAGAGGAAGGGGTTATATCATGGACCAGCACAGTTTGTGTTGTGTCTCAATAATTATACAATATTTTCTTTGAGCAACCTATACAAGCCATCAATAAAAAGTATTAATGTAGCTATATTCTATTAAAATACAGTATTTACTAATCTGGGGGTATGTCCCATCCTATGTCTTAATGTATTTGCTCACAGAGTCCATAACACTTGCAACCATTTGTTCATAACCTGTAATCCTAATCTCATTAATCATATGAATCGGATTATATGATATATATGGGATAATTTCTTGGAGAGGTAGAGCAGTGGTCTGCATGTGAGATATTCAGAGCACATTTAGCACAGGAAAGAGTTTTTAAAGCCCCCTATGGCTCAGCAGAGCACAGTGTATGGGAGGAGTGGCCAATGAAAATATATGCAGAGTTATACATTGAGAGGGAAAGGGAAAAAGAAGAAGGTGTGGTTGTGCATGGAAAAATACCTTTATGAATTAGTTGTTCGAGTATATCACAGTGTCCATATTCAGCAGCGACTCCTAAAGGTGTCACACCAAAGCCATCTGTTAGACTGACATTGCCTCCATTTTTTAGTAATAAAGAAACAAGATCTCTGCGCCCTTGTTTGGCTGCTTCATGCATAGCTGACCATCGTTTCACACATGGCTGATTAATGGTGCAGCTGTAATCAATCAGAGTTTCTGCCATGTCATAATTCCCAATCCTAATCGCTGAAAAGTTCAAGCAAAATAGAGAAAAAAAAGAGTTACTCAATAACCAGTTAGAATATGACCGCTCAAGACTCACCCCACCACGCCATATCCCTCCAATCAGCTCCACCAACTCCCCGTGCTCAGCCACCAGTGTCCCGACTGTAATATAGGTCCAAATGAGCAATTCAGACGGCAATCCAGAAATGTTTAAAGAAGTTTATTGCAACATTAGGGTAACAGCATTGCCTGTTGCAATAAACTTCTTCAAACTTTTCTGGAGTGCTGCCTGAATTTCTTATTTGGACTTACCCAATAATCATTAGGATCTGAAGGCCCTGCTAGCAATATTGTTAAAAAACCTGGTCTGGCCCCTGCCTTCAAGCTACAGCTAATGTATTTAGTTACAGCCAGACTGGTAATGAATTGTTTTATGGTTTTGTTTATTTTTTTCAGTTTGATGCAATAACATAATAGAAACTGCAAACCATCACTTTGTTGGCACTCTCAGTGCTGTGCAATATGTTGGCGCTCTAAAAATATTTGTTAATAATAATAAAAAAATAATAATAACAATAAAACGTATGGCTATTGTGAAAACCAATATTTTGGCCTTACGTGCAGAACCAAGGGTTAACCTGTAAGACAAGAGGAATCCCCAAACTATGCAATACAATATTACAATACATACAGGAGAAACAATATTGATAACTGAACTGTTGAACTAACCTACTGTTTTACCTTTAATTTACATATTTAACAGAACCATGTGCCATGAATTTAGAATTACTTGAAACAGAAACCTAATGCACAAGCTACAGTGCCTGACATTTGATTACAATTGACATAGGTATGGAACACACCTAGAAGAAGAGGAGATTCCCCTCTGCTGTTCTTGGTGTTTGGCCAGACCCCCTTCTCTAGAAGTGCTTTTACATTTTCAAGCAGGTCAGCTTTTGCAGCAAGAGTCAGAGGTGTTTCTCCATCATTAGTCTTCTGCTCCCATGATGCCTTATAGACTGCTGTATTAATACATAGAAACAGCTATTACTTAAAATCTAAAGTGATCATGATACTCAATTAATAACTGACTTTATCCATGCTATAAATTACTGCTATCTCTAAACACGGGATTAAACTGTGTGTAGGGTCTTCATCTCAGAATCAAGCAAAATGGCCCCTATAGGTTGCCAAACATCAGGAAAGATGGAAAGTGTGCCCCAGGAAAAAATGAGACATGCAGGAGCTATATAAGGCTCAGGTTGTCTTGATACTACAACTTAAAGGTGCTTCCAATCCTATTATATTTTCTATTATAAATATATATATATATATATATATATATATATATATATATATATATATATATCTGAATGTAGGTGCAAGAGGAAAGTTCTTAACAATTTAAGAAAGACATGTGACTATACAAACTCTGTAACTTATGTTAGGCTAGGGTCAGTAAGGTGATCAGCCTGCTCAGCTCTGTTTCTGGGGCAGTGCCAAAACTGCCCCCTTTGAATTGCTCTGTGCTTAACTCTTTGGCATAGGAACAGGTCAAGAGAGGGCCACATCACTATTGTGCTCTCTGCACCACAAGGGCTGACTTTCTGTTCTAAAAAACAAAATTAGGCTCTTAAAGTAACCAGAGGCATCTTTTTTGCAACCCCTGGTAGATGCCACTCACTGCCACCTAAGGCAGATTCTCACCTTGCCTCATAGTAAAAGCAGCTTTGAGTCTGCATTAATGAATAGCAGGAGTGCATGGGCACAAGGGTTCCCTGGAATTTACCTGACCCTTGAAGAGGTTCAGTTGCAGGGCTTCTACACATGCAACTGACTTGCACCCATCTAATTACACACTAATGCCATGTTTGGTGCTGAATGCCATGTTGATTGGGTAAGGCTGCGCCTGCATCTTGTACGAGATTAGGCAACACAAAAAGTCATTAGGTTCTGCACTATTTTGCAGGCACTTGCTATTATTGTGTAATTCTGTAAATAAAAGACTGCATTGTGGGTAAAATGCATTCTTTATGCTTTTAAACCAGAAGGAAGGGTGGAGTATAAAACCTACAGGAAGCAAAGGACTTGGTAAAGAATTCCCATTTTGATGGAGACAGAACTCCACAAGTAACTCTATCAATCTTCTTAAAAAAAAACACAGAGCAGAGATTTCTTGAAAGTCTGGAACAAGATGGTGGCGGCCTGTTGTTAAAAAACTTCGAAATTCAACCATTGAATTTGAGTACTTCAATAGTCGAAGTATTTTTTTCAAGCGAAAACGGTGTATTCGATCAAAGTAAAATCGTACGAGCGAATGATTTAATCCTTCGAATCGAACGATTTGAATGATTTTACATAAAAAACTTTGACTTCTCAAAACTTGCCCAAAAGCCTCAGATAGGTTCTAGGAGGTCCCCTATAGGCTAAACAGCAATTTGGCAGGTTTAAGGTGGCGAAGTTTTTTAAAGAGACAGTATTTCTATTTTCAAGTGGTTGAATTTTCGAAGTTTATTCGAATTTTTGGCCTATTCGATGGCGGAAGTACCCAAAAATTATTTAGAAATGTAAAGTTTTTTACTTCAAAAATTCACTTCGACCCTTGATAAATCTGCCCCTGAATGTATGTTTCCTTGTCCTATTAGAAAACATTGTGCAGGGCAGGGTTATTACAATTCTGGTGCTGTTTATGTGAAACTGAGAAAAGTGTAAGTATCATTTTATGAAAGGCAAACATTTGTTTCAGGAAATTTTTTTCTTGTAATTATTGATATAGTTAATGTTTTTGCATTAGCAAATTACTTCACCCTAACACCAGGGGGTTATTTATTAAAGGTTGAGTTATGTTTTTCCTAAAACATTTGAGTTTTCGAGGGTAGTTTTCGGTAAAAACTCGAATTTTCGGTTTCAAAAATACGAATGTTTCAGGTTTTACAAAAAAACTTAAATTTCTCAAGATTTATTATGCCCCAAAGCTGGAAATAGCTCAAATCTGAAAACACTCCAGCTAAAATCTGTCGAGGTCATGTAGAAGTCAATGGCAATGGTCCCTTGAACCATTTGAAGATGTTTGTAGCCTTCATGATGTTCAGAGGTTTTTTCGGTGGTTTGCGCTTGAAAACTTGAGTATTCTGTTTTTTCCCACCTAAATGCACTGATTCAAGTTTTTTAAGTTTTTTCTAATTGTGAGTTTATTTGAGGTATAAAAAAACCTCACAAACTCAACCTTTGATAAATAACCCCCAGATGTAGACAGTTTAACACTTCTGTAAGCCACAACTACAACTGAATTGTAACTTCTTTTGTACACATGCCTAATAAAAATGTATATGTACAACAGATAAAAAGAACCATATTCAAATAAACATTAAGGTTTTTCTAATATGAATCATAAGCAAACTCACCATCAAGGACAATTTCAGTGATTTGCCGAATTGGTTGCACACAGGCTTCATGCAGTGGAAACCAGCCTTTTTCATCAGCTTCATCAAATGCATATTTATAGCTCATATATTTCTGTAATTCAGTAATTTCTCCTAAAAATAAGAACAAATCCGTTGTAACTCTACACCCTGTACTGGGAAACATTTGAATCTAAAACATTTGAAACATTTGAATCTAACACTTAAAACTAACACTAACTAACTACACTTACTAACTTACACTAAGGGGGTTATTTACTATACTCTGAATGCAAAAATCACAAAAAATTTTAGATTTTTTTTAAAATAAAATCGGACTTTTAAAAAATCACGTATTTTTCAGAATTTATTGAACCCAAAGGAAGGAAAAGTCAGAATCTGAAAATCCGGCATCTCAGACCTGTTGCATATAAGTCAACGGGAGAAGTCCCAATGATTTTTTGATGTGCACTGGGTTTCGCGCAATACCCCGAAGATTCCTGAAATTTGATCGGAGTTTGTAGCAGAAAATATTGAGATAAATTCAGACTTTGATAAATAACCCCCTTAACACTTACTTACGTACATTACCTTCTTTAATTGCGGATACAATTTTTCTGTTAATTTCACTCGTAGGCACAAATCTATAAAAAGGGAAGAAAAAGATTACAAAAACAGAAAAAAAGAGACGTATATGCCAAAGGACCAAAATTTCATTCCATAGCTACTAAGTCACACCTGGCAATATCACCAAACAAAATACTTTATTAGTACGTTTACAAAAAAAAATTATTTTAGCACGGCCAAATTAAGTATTAAATGAGTGACAGGGAAGAGGCAACAAAGATACCTAAATAAGCTTCCAGACTCTAAGGGGGTTATTTACTAAACTCCAAATGCAAAAATCACGAAAAATTTGTGATTATTTTTTATAAAATCAGACTTTTAAAAAAATCACGAATTTTTCGGAAATTTATTACACCCCGAGGATGGGAAAAGTCAGAATCTGAAAATCCGGCATCTCAGACCCGTCGAGGTTGCATATAAGTCAATGGGAGAAGTCCCAATGATTTTTTGATGTGTGCTGGTTTTTTGGCAATACCCCGAAGTTTTCTGAGTTTTCGCGAAAAAAATTGTGAAAATCGATTTTTTTTTTCAGGAAAGTGTATTAATATAATAAATAAGCCCAAAAAACCTGTGTGGATTTGGTTTTTTTCAGAAAATATTGAGATAGGTTCAGACTTTGATAAATAACCCCAAAGTGAATCAGTCACATGTTCTTCCCTTCCCCTCCCATTTCCTATCTCCCTAAATCCTCTCCCCCCCATACACACACCACCTGGGTTTCGAAATAAGCAACACACATTCAATTAAGACACCATATTTTAAGCTGGGAAATAATTAAATGTAATTTTCATTCCCATGTTGGTATATTCTTTTAGTTACTGTCCAAGTTTACCCCTTATTTGAATCAGTTGACTGCTATATTCTTTTTTGTATGTTGT
Source organism: Xenopus laevis (assembly GCF_017654675.1). Taxonomy (NCBI): domain Eukaryota; kingdom Metazoa; phylum Chordata; class Amphibia; order Anura; family Pipidae; genus Xenopus; species Xenopus laevis. The sequence continues at coordinate 76,851,582 of NC_054375.1, read as the reverse complement.
GAAACCTAAAAATGTAAATTTTAAAAAAAAACTGGTAGATGCTGGAGTTGGATTTGTCACTTTTTTCCCCTGAGACATAAATGTGACCAAGACAATATTTTAGTTTTAAATATATTAAAACTATTAGAAATATACTTAAACAATATGTGTTTGCAGTTTAAACTGTAAAACATTGTTGATTATTACATCATTGCAGGCAGTGCTACCCTTTAAGATCATGTAGATCAGCCAGAAAAATACATTCAGTAATTGCCTCACCTATTCTCCCACCTGGCTCTAAACATAATCTAGTTTTTAAAACGATGGTTTCCTTACAATGGTGGTATTAAAATATATACAGTATATTATATTTGAAACCTAATGATGTATCACTGTCACTCAAATTACAAAAAGGACAACTTTTTAAATCTCTGGCTAAAACCATCCATATGTAAGTGTTACTTCAGGTTATTGTCCTACAGAGTGGTGACTGTTTTAGTTGTGTGGAATAAGGGCTCTGGCCAGGACAAAGTGGGTAGTGCTCTACTTTCAGTGGCACCAGGATGCATGGCTTGATATTGAAGAGCTGTGGCTGTGTGCTCTGGGGCCATCCCTACTAGCATTCCAGGTTGATTAAGGATAATTACTATTTTACTTATAATTGGCAATGTTTAAAGGGGAACTATTGTGAAAATGAAATTTAATATGAGCTTCAGCATACTGAAATAAGAAACGTTCTAAATAAAATCAATTAAATATTCTGTACCGTTTCTGAAATAATCCAGTTTATATTCACTATTCCTCTCTCTGCATCTGTTTCTCTTTATTCTGTCTTCATTCAGGAATTGGGTGTCAGATGAATGATCCAATATATCTGATAGGGGGGCTCATTTTGCCTAGAAGATGTAGTAGAGCTCACTCTATTAAAATCATCATGTCATTTTGTTTGTACTGGAATCAGTTATTTGAGTGAGCTCTAATACATCTGCTAGGAAAGGGAGCTCCCCCCCTATATTATGTATTGGTTCAGTGGCGTAACTACCGGGGGAGCAGGGGGTGCGATTGGGCCAGGGCCCTCACCCCCTCAGGGCCCCCCGGCAGCTCACGCACCACAGAGTTCTTTAGTAATTGCGGCCATACGGAGGGGGGGCGGGCCCGGCTGCACGTTCCATGCCAGAGCCCCCCCCCCCTCTAGTTACAGTACTGTATTGGTTCATTCATCTGACCCCCAACAGCTGCATGAAGAGAAAATAAAGAGAACCAGATGCTGAGAGAGGGATAGTGAACATAAACTTGATTATTTTAGAAGTTATTCAGAATTTTTAATTGATTGAAAGTTTATTATTTCAGTATGATGAACCTTATATTAAATTTACATTTTTGCGATAGTTCCCCTTTAATTTAACATAGCGTATAACCTGGTAATCTTACATACTAAAAGTAGCATGGTGAAGGACTGATCTTATACCTGCCAAATTTCACTTAAAAGACATATGCTTGATCCTTAGGGGCAAATTCAATAAGCGCCGAAGCGCCGAACGCTAGCGTTAATTCGCTAGCGTTTGGCATTTTCGTTACTGCGCAAATTCACTAACGAACGCTGGCGTAGTTTCGCTAGTGTTACTTCGCACCCTTAAGCCAGGCGAATTTTCGCTAGCGATGTAACTACGCAAATTCACTAACTTGCGCAGTGTACTGAACGCTACCTTTTACGCTAGACTTCCTTCGCCACCTCAGACCTGGCGAAGTGCAATAGAGTAGATAGGGATTGTTTGAAAAAAAGTAAAAAAAATTTCTAAGTCCCAAAAAACGCTGGCGTGTTTTCTACATTATGGGTGATAGGCTGAAAAAGATCGAAAAAATTTTTGGGGCTCCCCTCCTTCCCCCCTACATTTCCTGACTCATGGCAACTTACCTATACAGTGGGCACATGTGTAGGGCAAAATAAAATTTTTATTTGCTGATTTGAAGGTTTTCTAGGCATTTGTAGTGCTGATACGTATTCCTCCATTGAAATTTGAATTTCGCGCTGTATGCAATTAGCCTTCGCTAGCGTAACTTCGCTTTACATAGCGAATCAATGCTAGCGCAACTTCGCAATCTTACGCTACCCCTGATCGCAACTTCGGATTTTAGTGAATTTGCAGAGCGGACTTTGCGAAACTACGCCTGGTGAAGTGCGGCGAAGTTGCGCCTGGCGCAACTTCGCATCTTAGTGAATTTGCCCCTTAAAGTGATACTCTTCAAAATATTATTGTCCTTTAAAAGTTATCTGCAGGTCGTGTTTATCATTTTCAGCTGATCATTTCTGGTGTCAGTATGTAAGTATAATGTGAAGTTGGTCACTCTTTGGCTGACATCTCCAATGTTTCTCTGATAAAAAGTAATCAATTTGACCTCTGCCTTGATTTTTCTAATACAATAATTAATTGGCAAGTTCTACAAAAATAACGTTGAGCTATTAAACTGTCATTTCAATAATACAATGCAAAATGAGTATGAAGAACATGACAGTGAACTACTTGGAAATTTAAAATGTCAAGTGTGATGTAGTAACCATTTTAAATGTCACCAACACAATTAAGCTTGTCTTAGGGCTACTGATATGGAACACAGAAATTATTTTGTTGGACCCTGTGGAAGTAAAAATAGAGATATATAGGAATCATTTATTATTTGGTGTGTATCTCAAGGTCAACTTGGTACAGAAAATGCCAAAAAGGTGCAAAAAGTCTAAAATACGTTTTCTTAAAGTACCGTGTCTTGCATTTTTGTTAAGAGAAGCAGATTCTTGAAATATTATATTCAAGTCTTTTTTCAGTTGTTAAGAAATAGAACACATAGGCACAATAAATGAAGGCAGACTCGTAGTTAATATCTAAACAGTGGCAGGTGTGAAGTATAATGTTCAGCAATAGGCTTTGCATCTCATTTACACTAATAGGCAAAATATTTTATTGTTATTATTTACTGCATATAATATAATAACAGTATTAAAGGAGAACTATAGTAAAAATGTAAAGAAAATATAAGCTTTGCCTTCTGGAAACAAAAAACATTATAAATATAATGAACAAATAGAATTCTTTACAGTTTAAAAAAAAATCATGTTACTAGCCACGACCCCATCTTAGTCTTCATGCATTGTGTAGGTAAAGGGAGCACCCACCAATGTCAGTTAATAACAGTCAGTGAGTACAAACTGTAATTCATCTTCATGCCCTTACTGATGCACCATGCACTGGCCAAAATGATGCATTAGTAGATTAAATTTGCAAACATGTCTAGCTGTCAAACCAAATGATATCAATGGCACACACTGTAGATTGCATTGTCCAGCAAGCATACATGTACCAAAAGCACACAAATGTTTGTTTTGTACTATTTTATCAATACTTCTCCATATCTCATACCAATAGCCTTTTTCTGCAAATCCATAATGAAATTGCAAAAATGAAGTGATAGTGAGCATTTTGTGGCAAATGCTACATTTATGCCATGACCTTTTATTATACCTTCACCTTTTTTGTTTGTATTGGTTTAAAGGCAATATTAAGTACATGCATTAATATTTTTATTATGTGCTGTTTATCCTAGCGTATATGGTGGTGTCCATTCCAGTCGAACTCTTTGTTAAAGTAGGATTGTCTGGAACAGGCCACAATGTGCTTCATCTTGATCTCCCTTGCCCTCCTATTGTATTATAAACCCTGTAACAGAGTATTTGGTCCAACAGCCAAGAACATGATGTTACTGGAAGCATGGCCAGCTGAAAAGTGGGGCTTTAAAAGATTTCATCATTTTTTCTTCACAAATGTATTTGCTTTCCTAATAAATAAACCATAAATCTGACTTTGGTACACACATATGATAAAGTAATACTTTTAAGAAAAAATCAAGACATATTAATGCCTCCAACCTGTCTTGGTAACATGAAGGTACATTGGATTCCAAGGATTCTTGAATAGCGTATTGGATTTCATAGTTATTTAATTGATCTTCTTCAGCTTCCTCCATTGTTTGATGTCTTAGGAATCCAAATGTTCTTAAAAATAAAACAGAAGATTGAATTTTTTAAACTAAAACAGCAATACACCAGTTAAATTACAGATACTGTGCCATGTGAGCAAAATACAGCAATTTCTTTTAATCTACCATATTATATTAGGTAGTAGTTTTTAACTATATGGGGGCAGATTCACTAAAGGATGAAGTGGCTAACGCTAGCAACAATTCACCATCATTTCCATCCACAGGGACATCGACTATTCACTAACAGGCGCAATTCTCTAGCATAAGAGAATGTCACTGGCGTTCGTTCGCACTCTATTGCCAGGCGACTTTTCGCTCTGGCTCTCTCCACAAATTCAGTAAAGTGCAGATTTTATTGAACCTCTTTCGCCAGATTTGACTTCGCTAACCTCAGACCAGGCAAAGTGCTTAAAAGAAGCTAGATCTTCCTCAATCTTCTGTAACTTACATCATATCCTGTGTGCCAAAAATGTATTAAAGTTAAAAAAACGCTGGCGACATTTCCTTTTTTTAAGCACAATTGTCTGCAAAATTCCTAACAAACCTTTTTTGGGTAAAAAACATATGGAACATTAATTTTACAATGGGCTCATGTGTAGGGCATTATATTAATTCTCTTGTCTTCATTAAGGATCCCTGGACAAGCGCAAGATCACTAGCAAATTTTCTCTAGGCATAAACGAATGCTAGTGCATCTTATGAAATGCTCTCACTGCCGAAGTAATGCTAGTGAAAAGTCACCAGCTTTCGACACCGAGTACGAAATTTTGCACATTAGTGAATTGGCGTAGTGGTAACGCATTTGCGCCTGGCAAAGTGGTGTGGAGTGGAGCGAAGCTGACGCTGGCAAAATTCACCCGTTAGTGAATCTACCCCATGGATTTTAACATAAATCTCATTTTACTTACTCTTCTCATTGCTTTTATAAAATATAATTCTCTTTAGCCTCTACACATAAAATTGCAGGGGCATGCAAGTCGAGTAAATGTTTAGTGAATGGTGAAATTAGATAAGATTAATACATATGCATTTATTTACGTACACAGACACACATACAGAGGTAGGGGATCTTAAATACAGGATGCACAGGATGAAAGAACAGGGTCACAAGGCACAGCCTCCCTTAGGATTCTAATGAACTAAATTGTAAGGGTGCAAGCTTCATGTCTTGTGCATAATTGTTTTGGGAAGTAGTAGAGCACCTGAAATCCTGAAAACATTAGACATATGATATACAGACTTCTGGAAACAAATAGAATGCAGCCAATAGAAGTGCATAATAATCATTCTGTTAGGAAAGCAACAGTAATTTGTTTGGTACAATAATAAGTTAGCTAATAAATTGCATACCTTTTGCAGACATTGTTTTAAATCAAAAAAATAAATTATTAATGGCTAACAACTATGACTTAAGAAAAGGCAAACAAAACCTGCACAGAGAAAACTGCTATAGCTATTTATAACAGCTGCAGATGCATATTTAATTTTAGTACATTCCAAGGGGTGTATTTATCAAAGAGTGAAGTTAGAGATCGCCACAGTCCTCTAGAGCAAAATTCCACCACTCTCCATTCATTTGTATGGGATTTTGAAAGGCATATTTATCAAAGGATGAACTTTCACTTACACCCATTGATAAATACTCTTTTAAAAATCCCATAGAAATGAATGGAGAGTGGCGGAATTTCACTCTAGCGGACTGTGGCGATCTCTAACTTCACTCTTTGATAAATATACCCCCAACTATTATTAGCCACCCCCATATACACATTTGTTCCCCACAATGGCTATGCCAATAAAACTACAAATCTTTGTCAAAAAATGGCACCTGCAATATAAAAAGGTAACTTACATTATTGTCACCAAATAAAATGCTTCAGCCAGTCAGGTATAGAGAAGAACCCTAATGCTGGTGCATGCAGCAGTCCAGAGATAAAGTGCAGGTCCTGTTGATGTACTAAAGGCTTGCTCAGCTCTAATTTAAATAACATCATGGCACTGCCTTACTTTATAGGATTTCTGTATGTACAAAAACATTATAAATCATGCCTGACATCAGTATATGGACAACAAGGTCAAAATCAATGCAATAAAATCACTTTGGTAAACAAGACCTAATTGTGAAAACAGTCCCCCCCCCCCAACCTGTGACTGTTCATGGTAACTCATGAAATATATTTGTGTGATTTTTTAAAATTATAGATATCTGTATTGTGTACCAATTTTTAATCAGATGTTTCAGCCATTGTGCTGCTTTCCTGCCCACCTGAAGCTGCCCTGTCTACCTTTTTGGAAACCTTTACCTCTCTTGTAACTATATAAGATTCTCACTAACAGTAGCATTACAAATATATGTTTTTCTCTAAAGCACATCTTCTTGTTTGTTTTACATTCCCCTGCCACTCTTATATAAGAGGGGAGAGGTAAGACAAAGATGCACAGAATCCTGCCTCTTATGAATATATTGGCACCTAATATATACATGTTTAATGTAATAACACTACACTGGACTATATATTTTATAGACGTCCACCAAGAGGCAGTGTAGAGTTAGAATAAAATTAGAACTTACAGAATATTGTGTTAAAATCTATATAATAACCTCAACAGAACTATACATGTACTATTATTTTTCATGTATTATTCAACAGAATAATACTGCTTTAAAATATTTTAGAGATGCCTTCCAAGCTAATGTTTTCTTCAGGTTTGTCTGAATAGCAGCTAAAATCTCCAGCCAGAAGTCTGCATAATAACTAATCCAGATATATAAAGTAAGTCTGAAATCATGAATCAGTCTTTTGCAAGTGTCTATGCTGTGCCGATCTGCTAGCATGGCTGCTGTGAGTTAACCATCTGATATAAAAATAACAAATACAAGTTGGCTGGTTAACACTTGCTTGTTGAAGTATAGGTATTTAGCCATCTACAAATAAAGCCTTTTCTCACCTTTTCCAATCCACATTGTTACAGCCAGGCCTTTATTTGTCACAGTAGCGGTTGCTAACAGTACACGGGTCACACAGCATTTCTAAAATTAAACATGAAGTGTCTGGATAATTTAAGCTCTGACCTTGTGAAGCAGTTACACCAGAATACTCTGGTAGGAAAATAAGACACATGCAGGGAATTGCTTCAGAACATATGGCTGGGGATGTTAAATTCCCAGACCTGCTGTGTTGCATTTAATAGATTAAAATATATATGAACCAGTGTATACACTCAGCAGTTAAACAAATTACATTAATTATACCTGCATTCAGAGCTAAATTAATTCCTGAAAAAGCAAAAACTGGATTGGATTATTTTTTTTTTTTTTTAAACTGAAAGTTTTATTGATTTTCCAAAAATATCAGTAAATGAAAAATAAAAGAAGAAAGAATACATCTCATTGTCGCATGAGTACAGTAACAGTATGAAATTAAACACATAAATAAAAAAAAAAAACAGAAAAAGAAAATAAAGTAAAAAGTAAAAGTAAAAACGGCGGCTGGGCTAGGTGTCAAAGTAAACGAGAACAATAATCATGAGCATAATCAAGGGCACATGCAGTGAGAGGACCCAAAGGAAAGGAGACAGGTTATACATGCAATGCTAAGAAAAGCAAGGGGTCATTTTCATACATTAACCAGGGCAACCAAATCTTATCGTAGGCCTCCAGGTCATTTTGCAACATGTAAGACAATCTTTCGTTAGCTGCAATGTCAATTATCTTCGCTTTAAGCATGAGAATAGGGATAGTGGGTTTTTTCCAGTTGCGAGCAATAATCAACCTGGCAGCTGTGAGAATGTGCTGTGACAGCCTATGAGACGGATTGGACAGTTTGGCCGGTTTTTTCCCCAGGAGAAAAGTGGCGGGGTCCTTGGGAAAGTCAATATGGAAGATCTTGGATAATAGTTGGGTGATGCGATCCCAGAAGATGGAGATAACTGGGCACGTCCACCAAATGTGAAGCATGGAGCCTGTGGCTTGGCAGCCCCTGAAGCAATGCGGGTCGCAAGACGGGTAGATCCGATGCAGTCGCAAGGGCACCAGGTAGGTCCTGTGCAGGAGTTTGATCGAGGTCTCTCTATTGGAAACACAAGTACTCCCCAAATTCGCCGTAAGGCTGCATTGAGACCATTGCTGGGTCGAGAGTGTAATTTGGAGATCCTTCTCCCATTGTAGCATGTAGTTATGTTTGAAAGATTCAGTGGGCAGCCCGTTGAGTAATTTGTACGTTAAACTGAGAATGCCTGGTGCCAATGGTGCTTGCCTGCAAAACGATTCAAAGCAAGTGGACGTGAAGGAGCCGTCACGGCATTGCTTAGCTAGCCGATGGGCAAAGTGAATAAGTTGCGAAGCCCTAAATAACTCCTGCTGGGGCGGATCAAATTTTTGAGTTAGTCCCTGCATAGTGAGAGGTTTGCCTCGGTGAACCAAGGACTCCAGCGTGGTCACACCCTTCCCGAGCCACCACGCATAAGCCTTCTTAGACTGACCTGGTGCAAAGTCCGGGTTGTTAATTATAGGGCTGAGGAGGGAAGGGAGTGAAGATAGTTGAGAACTCCTGCGGTGTTTAATCCACAAGCTGAGCATATCAAGTGTGATGGGGGATGCTTCCGGAAAGCTCTTCAAAGGGATTCTGCCGAGCCACAGGACATGGCTGGTAAGGTGGGGGTAAAGCAGGTCGTCCTCAATCTGGACCCACAAAGGGGCAGCTGCACCAGCATGCGAAGGAGCCCATTGGGCAAGTCTGGAAGCTCTATAATATTTAATCAAGTTCGGCACCGAAAGGCCGCCGTTCGATTTGTGTAGGTACATGACTCGCCTCGAAATCCGTGGAACCTTATTTTGCCAGATGAAGGTGTAAATGGCCGCCTGCAGCTTTCGGATATCAGCTACATGCACCGGAATAGGCAAAGTCCTAAATAGGTAAAGGATCTTCGGCAGTAACACCATTTTTACACAATGAATTCTGCCGACCCAGGAAATCCTATATTTATCCCAGGAGGAAAGCTTCTGCATCAAAAGATGAATTAATGAAGGGTAATTGGTCTTGTACAGGGTAGAGAGAGAAGACGTCAGCTTCACCCCCAGATACTGTAGGTAATCAGTCCTAGTGGAGAATCCAAAGTTCAGTTCGATTAGCTTAAGGATAGGCTGTGGAAGATTGCAGGGAAGCATTTCCGATTTCTCCGGGTTGATCTTAAGGCCTGACATTGTTGCAAAATGTGATAAGACATGAAGGAGGTTGGGCAGAGAAGTAAGAGGGTTAGTTACATGCATGAGTAAATCATCAGCAAAAAGCGAAAGTTTGTATTCTCTACCCTTCACAGGAAGGCCCTTAATATCTATATTATCCCTGAGTGCCCTAGCTAGAGGCTCCATCGCTAAGGCAAAAAGGGCTGGGGAAAGAGGGCACCCCTGTCTCGTACCTCTCTGGATCTTGATGTGGGTCACCTTGCTAGTAGAGGGGAGAGAGAGGGAAGCCTTTGGGTCCTGATAATAAGCCTGGAGTGTATTGATTAAAGTAGACCCTAGACCCACCCTGCCAAGAAGGGAGAATAGGTAGGGCCAGCTAAGCGTATCGAAGGCCTTCTCTATATCCAGCGCCAGGAAGCACGTAGGGATTTTATGTTTGTTGGCGTATGCTATTAGGTTCAGGGACTTTCTAATGTTGTCTGGGGCTTGGCGGGTGGGGATGAATCCAATTTGGTCTTTATGAATGGTAGAGGGTAGGACCCGGTTTAATCTATTCGCTAAGATAGTGGCGAGTAATTTAATGTCCAAATTGAGTAAAGAGATTGGCCTATAGTTTTTGGGGTTCAAGGAATCCTTATTGGGTTTCGGAATAAGGGAAATGCTAGCTTCGTTCATTTCAGGAGGTAGGGGTTTACCAGCGGTGACGTGCTGGAATAATTTCTGGAGTTGTGGGATTAGCTGGGTCGCAAATTTCTTGTAGTACAATGAAGAGAATCCGTCAGGTCCTGGGGCTTTGCCCGACTTTAAATGTTTAATCGTATACTCAATATCCTCATAGGTAATATCTTGGGTCATGATCTGCTGCAGTGGATTGGATTATTTTAAACATCACGGTATTATCTGCGTACATGCTTTTTTTTTGTAGCTTTGGACAAAAATAGTTTCTGACAACATAAAATTAAGATACAATTGTAGTGCTTTAAATAGTTAGTAAATGCAATCAATCATTTTCAGGCTGTGAACCCTCAAGCAGGTTTGGGCTGAATAAGTATTAGTCACTGGTGTAGAAACATTTCCAGGCTAATGCAAAATAATGCAGTGTAGAATATAAGCTGCACATCTTTTACAGCATCTCCTGTGGTGCTTCAGTTCTTTAGACACCTGGCGAGGAGTCACTAGCCTATCTTGGTTTCTAAAGTTCTTCTGTGCCTCATTCTTTACTTATTTTTTATATAATTCATTGCAAAGTTGGAGCTATAGTTACTGTTAGACAGATGTATTATACTGTGTGCCACCTAACTCTTCCTCTCTGCCCCAATTCTCATCCCATGTCTCTATCTACACCAGTTGCCCTATAATTCTCTAACTCACCTATCTCCCTCTTGACAAGTTAAAACTCAAACCTTTCTTTCCTACACCAAGGCTTTAGCTCCCTAAGCATCCGCTGCAACATGATACGGGTAAAATCTCAGCAAAAGGTATACGGGAAGTCCTTTCCTTAAGCTTAGTTCCTAGCTACCTGAACTTTTAGGTCCTCCATCTTTACCAACACAGGTGGGTCATGCCCAGCTTCACCAAATAAAATAGTACCACATGAATAGTTATTGTATAAACTAAGGTCTAGTGGTCTGTAATATCTATAATTTTCACCACCGACTGAATCAACTAGAAGTTAGGTAGGATTAGGTTTCAGAAATATGCTTTTAACATAGTTACTACAGTATGTACAGCATATAATTATGTAACTGATAGCTAAAGGTTTGTGTAAACAAACAGTAGTTGTCACTAGCATGCTGTTTATTTGGATTAAAGTTATCATAATTATGCTTTAATGGCTTAAAAGCAGGCACTGAAGGCAAGATAACATTATAATACAACAGATTGTGTGAAAGATATGTCATCTTTCAAGGGGGTTCTGCACATATTTGCATATAAAATAACATAAAATAATAAGATAAAATTCAGAGTTGAGAAATGCATGATTTTGCATTTGAGGTTTAAAAATATATGTCACAGTTAAAATGGGTCTAAGTTAACCACTGACAAAGAGGGGTCTGTGGTACTTGTCAGTAATAGACTTAATTGTAGAAAGTAATGTTGAGGTGCAGCAGCAGCAAGAATCAACATGTTGTTCTGTATTAAAAATGATAGAATCAAAGGTGAAAAACATAATTATGTTTCTTTAGGAAATGCTGGTAAGGCCCACTGAAAAATGATGCGGTGTTGTGTTTGTCTGTAATTCATAAAAAAATTATAGTTTTGACTTTTTTATTGGTATTTTAAACCAATGATTTCATGTGTACCACGATCTTTCCCATACTTGAAAGAAATGATTTTGTCCAAATCTTTGAAAGAGAACAAAGCCATAAGGACAACCCTAGGCCCTTTCTAGTGTAGAGACCTCCCTCCTGAACCACACCACTAGGAAATAACAAAACAGCATCTATTGCTTTTACTGTATAAAGAAACACACAAGCAGAGTTGGTGAGTGCCTGATTGTCCCGATTCAGGTCATTCACTGTGAATTGAAACAAGGTCTTGATTGGTTTCAACTGCACGTGATCCTGTGGGGAGATTGCAATCAAGAGGGCCCAAAACGCTGTGAGGTTCTAACCCTGTTCTAGCCAGGAAAATTGCTGCTCTTTTATAAATCTCTGGTGGTATGTTTTGGGAAAGGTTAAAGGAAGCCTCTTGATGGGGCCAAAGGTGTTTCCCAGGGTTACGTTCTATTTTAATCCTGACATTCACTTTTATATGGATTAGGGATTCAGAAGGGTTATGCTCAGCATTGCTTCTTAGTGAACACCCCAGAAACTGAATTTGAAAATTGTGTCATTGAAATTCTCAGAAGTAGAGTCTTTGTGATAACTCATGTAGTGTATCCATATACTATAATAACAAAATATTTATTTAAAACAATTTCACATCAGTTATTTCTAACACAATCCGATTGTAAGCTGTATGGGGTGGATTCCTCCTTCCTCTTGTATCTTTAATACTTAGCTCTTAACATTTATTATTGTAATGATCCGTTAGCGATATATAAATAAAAATATACATACATACAATCAAAATGATAAGTAACATGCATGTTATTTAAATTGTTTTCCTGTGTTTTTTTTTAGAAGATTAAGAATATGTGCTGTGTCTGAGATGTCTGTAGGGAGGCCCTGACCACAATATTTTTGTAAAATTTTTTATGTGGGACCCTGGCTGCCATTTTTTTTAATTATAAGGGGGCCGTGACAACCAATGGCTTTTTATAACTTGTGAGTGATGGGGTTTACTGTTTTTAGCGCTGGTGTGGACTTTTTACTGTGGTGTGGGTTGGGCGGGATCTGGGGTGAGGCTTGGGAGTGGGATCTGGGGTGGGGACCAGGGGGTTCTCCGATTTTTAAATCGGAAATTTGGCTTTACTAGGGCGAGAGAGCATGATTGCGCTCTCCACACTAGCATTGCTGCTTCCCCCCGGAAATGGATTAGGGCTGGGGGGGCGGCATTACTGCAGCTGCCTCAGGCGGCAATATATAGAGGAACGGCGCTGACTATCATACAGAAAAGTGCATGAGGGCCAAAAATGAACACCCCTTTCCCAAGTATGTGGAATCCACTGAACTATATGTCTTCAGCCTCTGGAACAGTGATTTGTAATATGGGTCACTCAAAGATGAGTCCCAGTGTCAGTGATGATTAGGGCATCGTCAACCGTGCCCATTTTATGGCCACACCCCCTAAACCACATCCATTTTCCAAAATTTGGCAGGTTATGGAAAGTTTGAACACATTTCTGGGGGTTTTAGGGTCAGATTAAGAAGTTATTTTAGTTTTGCTAATGAAGGTAATTCACCTTTAAGGGAGAACTAAAGCTTTAATAAAGAAGTAAATAAATGTTGTATATTATATTTTGGGCTTCTGTATCAGCCCAAGGTAACCACAACCCTTTAGCAGTAAAGACCTGTGGTTCCAAAGATGCCCCAGTAGCTCCCCATCTTCTTTTCTGCTGATTCACTGCACATGCTCTGTGCTGCTCTCAGTTACTGAGCTTAGGGACCTACTCAAAATATACAGAACACGTAGAATATTAATGTCACAATATAAGGCTGATTAGTAATAAATATGGATAATTACTACATGCAGGGTCGGACTGGGGGGCCCGGAGCCCACCAGGACTACTGTCCAGGGCCCCCTCCGACCCCCCCCCTACAATGACGAGCATGCATGCGTGATGGCGCTGCTCGGCGTGCATGTGTGTAGGCGCAGCTCGGCGAATCAGTGAAAGGTGCCTCACGCATGCGCAGATGGCGCTGCGTGGTACATAGAAAAATATCAGATATGATTGGGACAGGGGACTGGCCCGGCGGGGGCCATTCAGGGTCGGGCCCACCGGGTTATTTCCCGGTATCCCGCTGGGCCAGTCCGACACTGACTACATGGCAGCACAGAAACCAATGCAATTAGCATCAGAATTTAATAATCAGCCCTGTAGCATCAGTTTATATTACAGACCAACCTCATTTTTTTGCTTGATAATTTGCTTCTCATTTCTCATTGCTGAAACTATAGGCTGTTGCAATTAGTTCAGTATAAAAATAAGGAAAATATGGCATTTTTAACCATGTTAATTTTTAGGGTTTAGTTCTAATTTAAGATGCAAGTCTCATTTCTCACAAGATACCTGCTTATTTTAAATAGTTGCAATTGCATCTTTGCTTATCTTAAATTGCTACAAATGTATCTACATGCAGCTGCCAAATAGTCTGGACTCTGCCAAAAGCCTCTTGTTTAATTACATTTTTAGAAACATCGTATCTTTTTCTGACTGTTCAGTGCAGGAGATCAAAGAGAAAGTTGGGACATTTCAGTAACAATCTGGGATTACGGATTGAGCTGTCAAAATCGGAACTGTCCCGCGAAAGACATGGTCATAAAGCCGATTTCCTGAATTAATTTCTCTACAGCTAGCCACTACACCTTCCTATGTCACCAGCATCCACAAGTAATACACAGAAGTATTTTTGCCACGGCAGCACTCAATTTAACATCTAGTCATCTACATATTCACACAGCTCACTGGCGTCTTTAGACCCTTGCCTAAAGAGGACGGACAGCTATATCAGTGTGGGGCTGAGCTGCAGTTCTCAAAAGAAAGTTTTTCTTTATACTGGTAAATTTGATATTTTATACATTTTGTAACAGTCGCGGAGAAGATAAAGCAGCGCACACTTCTAGACAAAACCAAACAAAAATGGTGTAAAAAATATGACGTTTGGTAAATGCGTTCCATATTCCTGCGTTCCACACCTCGATTGCTCGGCAATGAATCGCTTTTGTCTCTAGCTTACCCAAAACGCAGGCGTCCGCTACCCTTAGTGCACTGCGTCTGCAGTCATGGCCGGTGTACTGAAAAAGGTGAGTTTCCGGAGGTCACATAGAATTGTGTATGATTTGCTGATATGTGAAGGTTACTATAAACATTTGCGTTTTGTACTGCATGCTCAGTAGCAAATTACCTTTTCGGAGGGTATGTGTTGCTTTTGGTCGTGTCGGAAACTGGGATTTGGGGCGGGACATTGATTTAGCTTCTATGTCACACTTCAACGAATATCTGTTAGCTGATTCAACACAAAACATTGCTTCCAATGCTTCTGCAGCCCCTTGCTTTCAACTAATTGAAATTGAACTGCAGTGTTTGTTTAATAGTATTGATGACGTTATTAAAAATGAAATTGCCCAAATGACAATGACCAAGAAGTTAACATTGTGTCCCCCAGTGGACCTGTCACCCAGACACAAAAATCTGTATAATAAAAGTCCTTTTCAAATTAAACATGAAATCCAATTTCTATTTTTTATTAAAGCATTCATAGCTGCTGTAAGCTCATTTAAAAATCTCAGATGTCAATCAAATATTGTCTGCCCCTCCTCTATGCCATGGGCATAGAGGCGGGACAGACAATTACTTTCACTTTCCATTCAGCACTTCTTAGATGTCACTGCTCTCCACATATTCCCCCTTTCTCTTCATGATTTAATTGTGTAGCCAGGGCATGGGAATGGACATCGGGTCCCCCATTCTGGTGCACAAACAAGATTCTGAGATGATACAAGGCTTTCCTTAAAAACAGTGTCCACAAAATGGCTGCTGCCTGCTTGCTATCATTTCGAATTCCCAGACTGAAAGAAACAAGATTCAAATCATTTAAACAGTGTAATTAAAGTTCATTTTGCTTGACTAATGTGATAAAATAGGATTTTCAATAATTTTTTTGGGTGATGGGTCCCCTTTTAAAGGGTTGTTCACCTATAAATTAACTTTTAGTATGATATACTGTAGAGTGTGATATTCTGAGTCAATTTGCAATTGGTTATTATTCAGCAGCTGTCTGGTTGGTAGGTTCCAAGTTACCCTAGCAACCATGCATTGATTTGAACCACTATATGGAATCTGATTAGGAGAGAGCCTGAATCGAAAGATGAATAATAGAAAGTAGCAATAACCATAAATGTGTAGCATTAAAGGAGAAGGAAAGTCTTTGTACACTTGGGGGTGCCAAATGTTAGACACCCCCAAGTGATTGTATTGACTTACCTGAAACCCTGTGCCGGTGCTCCTATCAGCAGAAATCTGCACCGGCCTGGACTTATACCAGTGAGCACCACTGAGCTATCTTCTTCTGTCTTCCTCCTTTTTCACGCGGCTACGCATGCACAGTAAAGCGAAAAGCCGAACTTTAACAAAAAGTCGGCTATTTCGTTAAACTGCGCATGCGTTTGCCCCTGGAAATTTGAAGCAAGAAGAAGCCGGAAGAGGAGTGCTTTGTGGTGCTCACTGGTATAACCCCGGGCCAGTGCAGTTTTCTGCTAGGAGGAGCAGCGGCCCGGGTTTCAGGAGGTAAGTCAATACAATCACTTGGGGGTGCCTAACATTTGCCACCCCCAAGTGTGTACGATGCCTTTCCTTCTCCTTTAAAGAACATTTGTTTTTAGATGGGTCAGTGACCCCCCGTTTGAAAGCTGGAAAGTGTCAAAAGAAGAAGGCAAATTCTTTAAAAACTATATTAAAAAAAAGTCAACCGAATAGTTGCTTATAATTAGCCATTCTATAACATACCAAGAGTTAACAGGTGAACCACCCCTTTAAGGGAGCAGAACATGTTAATTTAGTATATACAGGGACAAACAGAGTGCATGTATATTATTTCCAGGTGTAAACAAGTAGAGGCAGGTGTCACAGAACTGTATGAGCTGCGCCACAACTGTCTACCCGTCAAAGGCGTCATTAGATTTTATTCTTTTCCTGCACTGTTATTGCTACTTAATATATCCAGTCATTCTACTTTGCCTATTATGAACATTGAAACAACATGAAGAAACTACATGGGATTGGCTGGAGGAGAGCTGGCTTCAGATGCATTGTTTCAGTAGTAAGAACCAGTGGTGCAGAAAGAGACAAATACTGCTTTCATTTGTAATCACATTTACAAAACATTCCGTTTTTTTTTTTTAAATGCTTGTTGGAAAATCCTTTTATTATAGCAACAACATATTCGACAGCACTTTTCTGAGATTATACATTATTTTCCCAGTGGAGTTTACTATCCAAAGTCCCTGTCATGTTCACACTATAGTCATTTTGTCAGGATACAATTAACCTTCCCCAAGTTTTTGTGTTTGTGGGAAGATTCAGATTACCTGGAGGAAACTCACTCAAATAAAAGGGAGAAATACAGGTACTGCACACAGTACAGCATCGGATATAAAAAAAATAGCTCTGCATTTTGTTCTGTGTTTTTACATATATCTGGAAATGTAATCATAAAATGTTGATTCACTTGGCAAATTTTCTATATTTTGGAACATTCAGTTAGCAGTGTTTTCACAGGTTAGGGTTTTTCATGATATACCTGCAATGCATATTTCTGTAGTATCTTGACTGTAAATGTCCAGTGATTGAGTAGTCAATATTTTATCTTTTTAGACTACTGGTTTGGTTGGCTTAGCAGTTTCACAAAATCCACATGAGGTATGTTTATTTTCTTTTTCTCATCTGAAATACATCTGTTCCTAATAAAAATAAATAAAATATAATTTTGGAGAAAATATATATATATATATATATATATACATTAAGGGCTATCATGTATTTTTAAAGGGATACTGTCATGGGAAAACATGTTTTTTCCAAAACACATCAGTTAATAGTGCTACTCCAGCAAACTTCTGCAATGAAATCCATTTCTCAAAAGAACAAACAGATTGTTTTATATTCAATTTTGAAATCTGACATAGACATATTGTCAATTTCCCAGCTTCCCCAGTCATGTGACTTGTGCCTGCACTTTAGGATGGAACTACTTTCTGGCAGGCTGTTATTTCTCCTACTTAAAGGAAAACTATACCCCCAAAATGAATACTTAAGCAACAGATTATATCAAATTGAATGATATATTAAAGAATCTTACCAAACTGGAATATATATTTACATAAATATTGACCTTTTACATCTCTTGTGTTGAACCACCATTTTGTGACTGTATCTGTGCTGCCTCAGAGATCACCTGACCAGAAATACTACAACACTAACTGTAACAGGAAGAAGTGAGGAAGCAAAAGGCAGAACTCTGTCTGTTAATTGGCTCATGTGACCTTACATGTGGTTTGTACGTGTGCACAGTGAATCGTACGATCTCAGGGGGCGGCCCTTATTTTTTAAAATGGCAATTTTCTATTTATGATTACCCAATGGCACATACTACTAAAAAAGTATATTATTATGATAATGGTTCATTTACATGAAGCAGGGTTTTACACATGAGCTGTTTTACTCAGTATCTTTTAATAGAGACCTTCATTGTTTGGGGGGTATAGTTTTCCTTTAATGTAACTGAATCAGCCTCAGTGGGACTTTTACTATTGAGCGTTGTTTTTAGATCTGCCAGGCAGCTGTTATCTTGTGTTAAGGAGCTGCTATCTGGTTACCTTCCCATTGTTCTTTTGTTTGGCTGCTCGGAGGAGGGCTGATGTCACTCCAACTTGCAGTACAGCAGTAAAGAGTGACTGAAGTTTATCAGAGCACAAGTTACATGACTGTGGGCAGCAGTACTAAACTATACAGATCTAAACTGTATAGAATTGTACAGAATTGTATACAGAAATTGACAAAATGTCTAGCCCCATGTCAGAATTCAAAATTGAATATAAAAATATTTGTTTGCTCTTTTGAAAAATGGATATCAGTGCAGAATTCTACTGGAGGAGCACTATTAACTGACGTGTTTTGAAAAAAACATGTTTTCCCATGACAGTATCCCTTTAACTTAAATTTTTTTAGTGATACTGGTCCTTTAAGAGTGTGTGTATGTAAGGGTTTACTGTTGTTTCTGGTCATTTTAATCACCTGACTTTCTTTCCATTCTCCAGCGTTTAAGGATATTGTACACAAAAATTCTTGCTACGCTACAGACCATACCTAACGATGCAGCATATAGAAAATACACTGAGCAGATAGTTAGTGAGCGCTTTAATGCAGTACAGACGGTAAGTACTTTGTTGACTGGAACTCTAAGAGCCATTTATTTGCAAAATATAATTTCTCCTTTTTATTTTGTTTCACTCTTGCCCATCTATAGGGGAAGCTCTTTGTTGTGGTGCTGTTGCGGTTTTTACTTTGTGCCTGTGTCAAATATTGTGATATATTTGCATGTTGTCAATTCATCGAACAGGGGTTAAATATCTTCTCTTCTCATGAGTGAACAGTAAAGGCCACAGGTGAACAGGTCCTGTTATTTCAAAATGATTGAGCTTGTTCGATATGGGATGTTAAAACAGAGCTATACGTTTGCAGTTGCTCAAGGAATGAAAAGGCGGCACTCCGGTTAGATAAAAAAGGTGGTTTATTCCAACAGGTCACTGACCAACATCACCTGATGCGTTCCCTTAATCATAGGCTATACGTCTGCAATGCTGCATTTTACTTTGTAATATGTTTCATATCAATATATTGAGACCTGTTTTATCGGTACCATATCTGGCCATGCTGCAGCTGTAATGCAGTTGTTTCTTTTCATATCCACTCTCACTCTACAGAGTTTTTCCTATTCATGTGCCATTAAAGGCATTTTATGGCTTTGATTTTTCTGGGAAGACATGCAGCTGTGTACTATTAACCTTATAGCTATCTATAACGGAGCACTCAGACTAAATTGCTCCAAACCCATCTTTTACTAAAGGATCCTGAGCTCTTTACACAACCAACACTAGAGAGGAATGACAATAAAAACAACTATATCACAGTTTTACAATGTGCTTTTTATAATATCCTTAGAAACAGAAAACTGCCCAGAACTAATTAAAAGTGCATATAAAAATGAAAAAATAGGGACATTTTCAGAACGACAGTATCCTTTTAAGTGCAACTTGCTTCTTCTTGGACAAGTTGAACAGTGATTCTCCCTTATTACAGTTGTTGTTTCTGTTTATTCCTTATCATTTACATTGCACAACAGTTGTGGTTTGAGATTGTTCTGTTCAATATTGTGACTTTCCTTTCTTGTGAGGAAGTGGCTTTTTGCCACAATATGCATAACATGATTATGCCAATCCACTCACTCCATGTGTAGTGTGTTTTTCCCCTCTTGGTGCATCATTATGTCTTTTGGCAGTGACTGCTCACTTTTGTGCTCTGGGGGTATATCCAGCCATTGGAGTGAAACTCGGCCACAGATATGTGATTGCATGTATAGATTAGAAATCGAGCCATCAATCTGTTTTTTTACCTTAATATGATGCTGTGAATGAATGGTTTTTAAACTTTCAGCAGGATTAACACAAAGTATCTTTACTGATTTACTGCATTCTTGAACACAGGGTTACAATAATTGTCTGGTTGTGTAGTTGTATGCTTTAGTACTTTAGGGAAGTTTGTAGAACAGAGCCTCCCTCAGATTATACATAAAAAGAGAGAGCGAGAGTGGTAGAAAATATTTATTAACATTATATAAAGATGTACTTTTCAACTGTTATGCCCCTGCTCTTTCAGCAGCCTGAAGCTTTGCACACTATTTTAAAAGAGAATGCACTCTAGGTTAAAAACTCTAGGTTGTGATGGATGCCAACCAAATAGCTGGCCTGGAAGGTATTAGTGCTGGTATGTGTATTAAAGATTAACTGCACCCGAATCCAACATGCAGTACAGAACAGCTCCTTCTAATCTACTGATTTAAAGAAAATAATGTAAAGTATGCACTGCTTGTATATTGTATTTCGCCTATTTCATTTTCTGTTTTCTCATTTTCTAACATGTTGATTTTATATATAGAGGTGTGAGGCAAACAAATGTTAAAATAATTTATTATTAAAATAATAAAATAATAAATAAAACAGAAAATTTATATTATAATATAAACATAAATAATAAATATTTGGAAATCTCTTTTGCGTGAACGAACATTATTCAGTTGTTGCCAAACTGGACTGTTACGGTTTTCTGCTATATAATTCCACAGATATTGACATTTTGGCATTGGTGGTTTTTAGTTGCTTGGGAGTTGATGCAAAATAACCCCCTAATGCCTATTATGTCTGTTTCCTAAAATGAGTTGTGCAGTCACATATCAGGCAGTTGTTGATTTGAAATCCCATCTGCTATGTTTCCATTCAACAGTTGCATGTTGTATTTGAAATGTTTGTGAATGTATGTTTATATCATTGATTGCATTTGCATGTGAGCAGTTGGCTTCTGAGTAGTTGTGATTAGCTTTATTGTGCTGTATATACGAGTCCTTGTCATGTTGCAAAAAATTCTCATCTGACAGCGTTGTAGGTAAAGTAAAAAAACATTTTTTGCTTATGAACAGTAAATCATAATGATCTGTTGACTTGCTCAGTGACACTTATTTGTTCATACTGCGATTAACAGTAAATTTGCTTCCTCTGCTGACTTAAAATTAAACACCATTTACAGATTACATTTAAATAAATGTTTGCATTTCACAGATACTAATTTGAGAATAATTACAAATGGCATGAAATGTATTCTATCACATGCCCTTCAGGAAGCATGGATTTCTGGAAATATTAGGGTTAAACGATTTAAATGTTCTAACCAATCATAAAGTACGTTGCTGTTCTTTGTTGTCTATGGTAAACACTTAAGTGCAAAGCATTATGGAAACCCATATCCAAAATAAACAGTAAATGTATGTTTTGGGAACATTGTGCCATGTAATGCGAGTCACAAGTTCTTTCAACTTATGTGTCACTTTTTCTTAGGAAAAGAATGTTGAGAAACTGGAGGAAAGAATTAACTGCGGACAAATAGAAGAAGTAATTGTGCAGGTGAAAAAAATTAACATTTCTTCAAATATAATAATATGCAAATTATCTTGTGTTTTCTCTTCCAGAATTTTTTTACTTTATATCTGATATTACAGTTGCAATATGTGTGGGAACATTTTGCAGAAACATGATCATCACAGAAACCATCAGACTAGCTGTCTGTAAGAGAGACCCCCTAGCTGTCTGTAAGAGAGACCCCTTATCTGCCTTCACCTGGGACAACTTCCATCAGGTCAATCTAATACTTTAAGAGGCCTATGGAGGCAGGTAGAAATATGTGATAAGAATACTGAGAGGACTTCTTTCAATTATGTCTGGAGCTTTTGAACTGCATTGATGCAATATTTTAGCAGAAAGTTTTCGTTGCAAGCTTCAGTGGGGGCAGCATATTATATTTATATAATCATTAAATATGGTGTTTTTGAGTTAAAATATAAACATGGATAAATAACTAAGACAGCTGTGTCGAACGTTTCCACTTGAAGCTCCAGCCTTTGGCCAAGGCTTAGTCCTTACAGGTCCATTGGGTACCCTTTAGCTTAACAAATGAGTACAGATATAAGAATACATTTGTGTATCAGTTATTGAGTAATCGTTTTAAGAATATTTAGGGCAGTAAACACCTAAGCATCTCAAATCTCTCCCTAAGTTACTTTTAAACTTGGCTTTCAGGTGTATCTAGTAAATCAAATTATCATTATTTCCTAACTGGATTTAAGAGCAATACCTGCCCACCCCCAGGGGAACCAGTCCTACTGCCCGTGAATCATTAATTTAGGCTTTATAAGGCATTTTATATGCAATTTAATGAAAAGTTAAACAGTTGACATACCCAAAATCAAACAAATGGGTTGGTTACCTAAATGTTATCTGCTCTACTGGTGGGTGAGAAATATATTTCCCTTAACTAACTAACCTATAAAACATTTTACTTTACATTTTCCATGATTACAATGGCTCTTGTCTGACATTGCTCTAAATGTTAGATTGATCCACACCGATTTAAGAACTGTTACTGTATCAGTAATGCTATTGCATCTTTCCTTTTTCAAAATATATTGATGAACAGGCTGAGAATGAATTGAACCTAGCAAGAAAAATGTTGGAATGGAAGCCTTGGGAACCCTTAACTGAAGAACCACCTGCTAACCAGTGGAAGTGGCCAATCTA
Organism: Xenopus laevis; assembly: GCF_017654675.1. Classification (NCBI taxonomy): domain Eukaryota; kingdom Metazoa; phylum Chordata; class Amphibia; order Anura; family Pipidae; genus Xenopus; species Xenopus laevis. The sequence goes on along the minus strand of NC_054375.1, from coordinate 76,828,880 downwards.
ATATTCAATTTCTCTCTAAATGTATATAAAAAGACAGTAAGAAGCATGTTGCTGTTCTGCTTGAGTAAAATAAAAAAAATGATAAAATGACTTTTTATCTCCAGTGTGTATTAAATGTTCATGTAGTGATCTCTTTGAGGAAGAATGCCATTCTATATGGATACAGAGCACTATCCCTAGTACACACTTGGCATAAGGGAACTGTACACACTTTCCTATAAGCATCTTTGCTTTTGACTTTCTCACATTATACATGGTATTGTAACTGGTGAAATTTCTAACACTTTAAATGACTCTTGGATTTTTTGCACGTATAATTTGTTTTTGATGTCTCGTTGCTTTCATTGACACATCCATTGCCCATAGGTAATTACAGCCTAGTTAAAAACCACAGCCAGATCGGATTTGTTCCATCTTAATCTCACATTCATGGATTACAGTAGCAGTTGACTATGCTACCTTATAATACTGTATATAAATGTCTTGCTGTCTTTCAGCAATCTAAGGATACTGCCAGACGATGAGGAGCTCGGCCTGCGGAGAAACTTAGGCAGAGAATCTGTCCCCCCACCCGATACTCTGCTCTTAAAAACATTGCCTCGGCTTGGGTGCAGGCAGATCTGACTGATTTCGGCATGAAATGCAAAACAGATTATGGTGCAGAATTCCACCGCATCTGTCTGCACCTAAGCCAATGCAAAGTATTCAGGTGGAGCAGGAGTGGATTCTCAGCCTGAGTTTCTCCACATGCCAAGATCTGCGTCTTCTACCACAAGCCTAAATCCTACTAAGCCGCACTCGAAATCTGACTGCATTTTAAATTGACAGCTTGAAATATGCAGAATTGGAACTAATTTACAAAACGTACAAATGAAAAATAAAGACTAATTTAAAAGTCGCAAATAGGTCACTCTATAAAAAGTTCCTTGCTACAGTTTACACATCATACGCGTTGGTTATCCTATTAGTATCATTCAGGGTGACTTGTCAGAGATAAATGCTGAGAGAAGAAAATAAATATTCATGGAACACCAGAGTGCTTCAAAATGAATCTCTTAAATGAAGCCTCTGGGCTTGGTGCAGACACACTTGTGGATAACTGCTCCTCAAGAAACCACTGGCCTTTCAAGAAGTCACTAGTGGTGATAAATCAAGAGCAGCCGCAACCACGTGGATACAGCAAGCAACTGCTGAGTGGCATTTCCATTTGGCATACTAGGCAAGTATGGTATGGAGGTGTTCACTTCCCAATGCTTGTTGCCTAGTATGCCATTAGTCTTTTAGATTTTCTAAATAATGTTTGTATTCTTTTTGTGTTAAATGTAACATTGCTCCAACAAACTGACCATTTTTAATAAATACTCCCAATTTTAGCTCACTTTAGGTAACCTTGTTAAGTTGCCAGGTGAGAATACAATTTGGACTATCCAGTAATAGAGAGCAATAAACTGGGTTAGATGCATTAACTGATTAACAGGTATTAGAATATCTGGTTGCTTTATTGGCACCAATACTACACAGGCATTAGGACTAGGAAAAGACTTCCTAACATTTTAATATCTGGTCACACTACTGTCAAAAGGTGCGTGAACCAGTTTTAAACCAGTGTAGCAGTAGCCAGCTTATTAACAAACTTTTTTTAAGAAGCATGCAAGGCTTACTTCTGCTACATATATTAAAGGGATTGAACCAGCAGAGCACAGAGAAACAGAAAAATACTTTTCAGCTTCAATTACAAATAACTTAAAAACCATTGGAAAATGTAAATAAATATATGTTGGGAAGTGTTTAAAATTATGTTTTTGTTCAGTTGGCAAAATTTTATTTTTTGGTTTACATCTCCTTGAATCCTGAATGCACTGGGGAACAGCAACTCCCAATACAACAGTCTTGTTTTCTTCCTATCAGATATTAGTATAATGGCAAGAATTTGTATTTCCCATTTATCAACACTAGAGGGAAAACTAACATTAGTTTTACTTTCTTTATGCGGAAATTGTTCCAGCATATGCGTAGTGGCTTAAACAAAGGCTTGAGATATAGCATTCAGTCTACTTGCTTGTGGAACAAGTATTAAGATTAATCTAAAAAATGTATATAAGCCATACGTTGTTTTAGTTTTATTATAGAAACTTAAACAAAGCAGATTTGTTGCAGATGGAAATATCAGTTTGATATCCATGTACAAGCATTATACCCAAGACCAAAAGACAGCATTCATTTTGGCTGCAAGGTTTATAGAGCAACGACCTACTTACTTAATCATAATAGTACTTTTTTAACATGATCTGTACTTCATACAGCCATGCTGGTTAGAGAGACCTATAAATGCCCAGCATTATAATCCCATTTAAGTGATACAGATAATATGCATAAGGTGGGTAGCTTGTGTTGCACAACATCTAGTGGCTGTATTCTTTGTGGCTTTTGTTTGTTGGGTGGTGGGAATGATATCTAACTTGATGTCAACAGGGGATTGTAAAACATTTGTAAGAAGAGAGTTTAAACCCAGGGCCAAACAGTGCACGTATTTCCCAATCACACATGTTAATACTAATACTTAATAATGTAAATGTACAGGCAAAATGTTGGTATTTAAATATATCATCCAGAGATCATTATCGAATGATTAGGCTCATTACATTTCAAACCCTGGAATTTGAATGAGGGAATGGTTCAGATACTGGACGAAAATAAATAAGCTAAGGTTTTTTATTAAGACTGTAATATATACTGTAAGTTCTAAAATGAGTTACAGTTTAGGCCTGTGTGTAGAAGAATATAATGGCTGGCTAAAAAATTATAACCATTGACATAGAGGATAAGATGAAATATTGTAGTAATTTATAAACAATTTCATAATCTCACAATTTCAATAATTTATAAATAATCTTGTGTAACATTCTGTATCATTTGTAAGTGCTGTCATTTTTTTCTGAATGTCTCAGGAAATCTGTACGTCGTAACTGACCTCGGTAGGGAGATGTTTTCTGTTTCCCTCTCGTGAAGACACCCGATAAATCTGTGTTAAATTGCTGTCAAAAATGACCCTTAAAGTAGAACTCAACCCCCGAATTAAGAAAAGCCCCTACCTACTAAGCAAGATAGTCCCCCCTCCCTGCTCCCCCCTGCATACTTCAAAAGATCTGAAAATGTCCCTAAAATATTTCTCACTGAACACTGCAGTATAAGCGTAGCGGCGGCATCTTCCGGATTGTCTTCATCTGTAATAGATCGCTGTACTGTCTTCCGGTTCGTACTGACTGCGCGTGATCCAAAAGTGCAGGAAATTGCTGAAGAGAACCCTTAGAATTTAGAAGAGGAACCGGGGGCTTTTCTTAATTGGGGTGTTGAGTTTAATTAGAGTATCATAGTATCGGTATGGGACCTGTTATCCAGAAACCTGCTATCCAGAAAGCTCCGAATTATGGAAAGGCCCTCTCCCATAGACTCTATTTTGTTCAAATAATCCAAATGTTTACAAAGTATTTCCTTTTTCTCTGTAATAATAAAATAGTACCTTAGATAAACTGATATAATTAATCCTTATTAAAAGAGAAACCAGCCTATTGGGTTTAATTAATGTGTAAAATGTTTTTTTTTTGTAGACTTAAGGTATGGAGATCCAAATTACATAAAGATCTGTTATCCAGAAAAGTCCCAAGCATTCTTGATAACAGATCCAATACCTGTACTCGTATGGGGGAATGTAATCATATTCAGTAACGGAAAAATATTTGAAATATGAAAATCTATGCCTTTGTGTCACAAACAAATTTTCCCTTGTGTGAATTTAATATAGCTTTTCCAAACCCAGAAATTGTTTAACGACCACTTCCGACAGAGGAAGAAAGATTGTGAATTTTATAGTTTGCACCGGTGCACAGGATACATTATGTAATAAAGCTTCTTACAGAAAATGTTATATTTGTTGCAAAAGTTGACAACACCAGAAGCATAAGGCACATTGTTGTTCAATATCATTATCAATTTAGCAAGATTCTTTTTAGTAGTTTTAGATGTATTTTTTTTTTTTATTTCAAACATTTTAACATAATTTCCCATCTATACATGGTATGTTTTGGTACTGTATATAAAATTTCATAGTTGCCATTTGGAAAGTGAGGACGGCGTGCCTATGAATGCTGGATAGTATTTTGTATTCTACTACATGTATTATTTTGAGGATTGAAAGACAGGGACAATTATAGAATGGATGATTATATGAACAGGGTTTGTAACAGATTCCAGAGAATAAATCCAGGCAAAGGTCAGGAGGGAAAGGCAGCTGCTTTAATCTAAATAAGCGATGACTAAGGGTAAATTACTTTTTGAAAAAAATCAAGTTGCTTAAGGAGTCATAGCCACCCAACTGGGACTATTAGAGTAAAGGGATTCTGTTATGATTTTTATGGTTTACTTTTTATTTCTAAATGATACTGTTTACTCTGCAAATATTTTACTTTACCATTTAAAATTTTATTCTTGAACCAACAAGTTTAATTTTTTAGCTGTAATATTGGTGTGGAGGCAGCCATCTCAGTGCATTGTGCCTGAGCTTTGAGAAGGAGCCAGCATTTCAGGATGGAACTGCTTTGAGACAGCTATTGTTTCTCCCCTTCTCACTGTACTTCAAAATAACCTAAGTCATGTTCCCTAGCAGGTTTTTTCCTGCTTGGGTGCTATTCCCATGTCTACTACTAGGGAGCACTTTTAGCAATGCAAGCAAATCCTTTGGCAGAGGTGTCGAGTAGCTGCCTAATTGGTTAGTTGCCTATTGTTCTGTTGATAGGCTACTTTGGGGTAAGGGAGGGGTGATATCACTCCAACTTGTAGTGTAGCAGTAAAGAGTGACGATGCAAAGGGTGACTAGTTTATCTAAGCACAAGTCACATGATTGGGGGCACCTGGGAAATGGACATCATGTCTAGCCTCATTGCAAATTTCAACATTGAATAGAAACAAATATGTTTGCTCTTTTAAAAAATGGATTTTTATAATGTAACTATAGTTGAAATTTGTGCCAAAAAAAAGTGGCAATTTCAAACATAGGGTTATTACTTGTGACTTTTTGCATACTCCCAGCACAATTTGAAATGTGGTTGGAAGTTTTGCTAAAACCTTTGTGATTGGTTAGAATTCCTTTAAATACTGTGTACCTTAATTGTTTCATTAGCTTATGGGTAAGGGCCTTTATGCGGCATGAAATGCGTAAGGCTTCGTTGTACCATAAATAAGATGTTATTGATTCTTTAAAAGTTTTTAAAGAAGTGTATTTTCAACTAAGGTCCAGTTTTGTGCCAGCTTCTTCTCTACAAGGTTGCAGGGGAACTAACAAATATTTTCAATGGGTCTATATATATGTTCCTTACTAATAATTACATACCTGTCCTGTAGGGTGTTCATTAGCCATGACTGAATCTGAAAAACAGATGATTATTGAGCAAAGGTCAAATTTTAGAGCTTTGTAAGGTTTTTTTATACCTTGAATTAACTCGCAATTCAAATTTTTTTCAGATTTAAGAAAAAACTTGAATCAGTGAATTTCAGTTAAACAACCCAGAAAAAAATGTTTTCCGCAGGGAAAAACTCTAATTGCTTAAATAAATCGAGTTTTCAAGAGAAACCACCTGAAAAAGGTTAAATAATGTGTTCTTCTAATGTAACCTAAGGACATTAAGGGGGTTATTTATTAAAGGTCGAGTTGTGTTTTTCCTGAAAAATTTGAGTTTTTCAAGGGTAGTTTCAGTAAAAACTTGGATTTTTTGGGATAAAAAAACCCTCAAATTTATGCTCCGAAGCTGCAAAAAGCTTGAATCCGAAAATACTCCAGCTAAAACCTGCTGAGGTCATGTAGAAGTCAATGGCAGAGGTCCCTTGAACCATTTGAAGATCTTAGTAGCCTTCATGATTTGGGGGGGGGGGGTTTCGGTGGTTTGCGCTCGAAAATTTGAGCTATTCAAGTTTTTTTTTGCCGATAACTATCAATTTGAGTATTCGAGTTTTCCACCCCCATTGCATTGATTTGAGTGTTTTATATTCAGGGTTTTTTTTATTTTTTATAAATAAGCAAACATTTGAGTTTATTCAAGGTAGAGAAAAACCTCACAAACTCGACCTGTGATAAACCCCCCCCCCTAGGAGTCATAACCCATATAAAGGCATAAGGCCATAGGCAGAGAAACCTTTAGAAGGTCATGGAAATTCAAAGTTACTCCTAATATCCTAGGTAATTTTCAGCATTGCATAAATTGTTCCTTAATAATAAAATAGAATCTTTATATCATGAGTCTGTGCTTGCAGTTAGGTAACCTGTTGGTTTAGGTTAATCGATACTAAGAAAAATGTTTTATGGTCAGCAGTAGTTAATCTACAACTCCCAGTATTCCAGGGGCGGAACCAGGGGTAGGCAGAGTATGCACGTGCCTAGGGCGCAAAGCTAGGAGGGCGCCAGGCACGTACCTGCTCTGTCGCCTACCCCATTTCCGGTCCCCTCTCTCCCCGTCTTCCTGCGCGCCGGCGTCAACTTGTGCACGCTCAGCCGGCACCGCATCGACCCAGGTTGCCTAAGGCGCCTGCTGAGTGTGGCCCGGCAGTATTCTCTGACAGACTGAAGTTGTCAGATATTTTAGTAGGAAATAGTATAGTGACAGCTAAAAAATTGTATGCCCTTATAAGCAAGATGTATTCTTTTTGGCACTCATAGTTGCATAGTAAGTTAGGTTGAAAAAAGACACACGTCCATCAAGTTCAACCTTTTTACTTTTTTTAAGCTGCCAGCTGATCCAGAGGAAGGAAAAATATACACTCATATATTTATATCAAAATGTATATATATTGGGGCTGTAAAAATATCTGTTGTTCAGTGAGGAGTTGACACAGATGTGATAACACACTGCCAGTAATGGCATGGTTTGTCCAGTTTAACACAGTTTTCTCTGGTAAGGCAATGCAGCTCAAACTGCTGGGGTAAAACTGCTGTTACAAGGGTTTGGATGATTTTCATTTTCATCTGCTCTGTGGCTTGCCATCTTAACAATGTACTACCATAAACAAGAGCATAACAAAGACAAAAATAAACAGATATACACCAAAGCTACTCTAATCTATTTAAACTCTTAATCACAGTATAATCAGTAATAGGAGTTTAAATTTCATAGGCTGGTGTTATTTACAAAAAACTCACACACACCCCTAGTAACACTAGACACCTGCTAAACTGGTTCTCCTTGGGAGAAAATAAAGGACAAAACAGCACACAAAAATGAAACATAGAGAAAGTGTAGTTTTTTCCTACCAACCTTAATTTAAACTTTTACATTAGCTTAACTTACCCGAGGAAAGGCACATGGCGTCCTATAATATATTATCTATGCCATTTAGTCTATAGAACCTTAATAAACAACGGGATTTCCCCAGTATAGCACATGTACTGGCACCGTGAAGATCGGCATTTTCAATCACTAGATTCAAAGCACAATCACATTGACAGTTTACAGGGACATAGTGCAGAGCATGTATGTACACAAGAATGACAGGAAGGACTGCTAAGGCTATAGTAAACGCAGGTTTTATTTTCATTCTTGTTAATTTTATTAATGGGAACCATCACTAGAATTACATATTACAAATTATTAAACTGTAGTGGATTTTAATACGTTTCACTTAAAATCATTATTATTTCTCAATTTACGTCACTAACATATTTTTAATCACTGCAAGACACAGAGAAAGAAAATTATTAATACAGTGGTACCTCAATTTTACATCCCCTGATTTTTTGTTTTCCCTCATTTTACACCATATTTTAGTGGTCCCATTAATATATAATGTATAATATACAGTGGTGTGAAAAACTATTTGCCCCCTTCCTGATTTCTTATTCTTTTGCATGTTTGTCACACAAAATGTTTCTGATCATCAAACACATTTAACTATTAGTCAAAGATAACACAATTAAACACAAAATGCAGTTTTTAAATGAGGGTTTTTATTATTTAGGGAGAAAAGAAATCCAAACCTGTGTGAAAAAGTAATTGCCCCCTGAACCTAATAACTGGTTGGACCACCCTTAGCAGCAATAACTGCAATCAAGCGTTTGCGATAACTTGCAACGAGTCTTTTACAGCGCTCTGGAGGAATTTTGGCCCACTCATCTTTGCAGAATTGTTGTAATTCAGCTTTATTTGAGGGTTTTCTAGCATGAACCGCCTTTTTAAGGTTATGCCGCAACATCTCAATAGAATTCAGGTCAGGACTTTGACTAGGCCACTCCAAAGTCTTCATTTTGTTTTTCTTCAGCCATTCAGAGGTGGATTTGCTGGTGTGTTTTGGGTCATTGTCCTGCTGCAGCACCCAAGATCGCTTCAGCTTGAGTTGACGAACAGATGGCCGGACATTCTCCTTCAGGATTTTTGGTAGACAGTAGAATTCATGGTTCCATCTATCACAGCAAGTCTTCCAGGTCCTGAAGCAGCAAAACAACCCCAGACCATCACACTACTACCACCATATTTTACTGTTGGTATGATGTTCTTTTTCTGAAATGCTGTGTTACTTTTACGCCAGATGTAACGGGACGCGCACCTTCCAAAAAGTTCAACTTTTGTTTCGTCGGTCCACAAGGTATTTTCCCAAAAGTCTTGGCAATCATTGAGATGTTTTTTAGCAAAATTGAGACGAGCCTTAATGTTCTTTTTGCTTAAAAGTGGTTTGCGCCTTGGAAATCTGCCATGCAGGCCGTTTTTGCCCAGTCTCTTTCTTATGGTGGAGTCGTGAACACTGACCTTAATTGAGGCAAGTGAGGCCTGCAGTTCTTTAGATGTTGTCCTGGGGTCTTTTGTGGCCTCTCGGATGAGTTGTCTCTGCGCTCTTGGGGTAATTTTGGTCGGCCGGCCACTCCTGGGAAGGTTCACCACTGTTCCATGTTTTTTGCCATTTGTGGATAATGGCTCTCACTGTGGTTCGCTGGAGTCCCAAAGCTTTAGAAATGGCTTTATAACCTTTGAAATTGAACTCAGGTGTGATAAACCACAGTTAAGTTATTTTTTAACAAGGGGGGCAATCACTTTTTCACACAGGCCCATGTAGATTTGGAGTTTTTTTTCTCCCTTAATAACGTAAACCTTCATTTAAAAACTGCATTTTGTGTTCAATTATGTTATCTTTGACTAATAGTTAACGGTTTTTGATGAGCAGAAACATTTAAGTGTGACAAACATGCAAAAGAATAAGAAATCAGGCAAATAGTTTTTCACACCACTGTATTTTCCTGATATTACATTTTGCTGGATTTTACACTGTTTTTTTCTGTTCCCCTTTAAAAATTTAAAATTTGGGTTCTACTGTAAATCAAATAAATGTTAAAATGATGATTTAATGTCAGCTATAATTTGGATGCTAGTTTATTTTAATTACAGTTCCCCGTTAACTTGTTTGGATCTTGCCTTTTACCTACTCAATCCGTCTACTCCTGAATGTTGGTGTAAATGATAATAAGGATTTTCTATCAGTGGTGTCCATAATGCTGAATTGTTGAATCCAATCTCAATGCACAATTGCATAGAACATTTATGGAAAAGTATAGATACTCAATCCTACACTTTCACAGCCCTTCATTACACCTCTGTTCCAACATTATAATTCATCAATGCATCTCAAACTTTTTCTTTCAATGACTTCAATGACCAAACTAATAACGGTAAGAATAAATCTTTATCATTGTATGCTAAATATATATATATATATATCTATATATATCTATATCTATATATATCTATATATATCTATACACATATATATATTTGGTAGTAAAATGACCTGGTGAAGCCCTTTTTGTGTGTATGTATTGTTTGTATTTGCCCTATGCAAACAACTACTCACGACTCATACTTCTTGATCACTCAGTTGCATTTGACACTGTGGATCACCCTCTCCTCCTCCAGTCCCTCCATTAGCTTGGCCTTCGCGACATGACCCTGTCCTGATTCTCTTCTTACCTCACCAATCATTCCTTTAGTGTCTCTTACAATGGAGTATCATCTTCTCCCCTACCTCGTTTCTGTTAGGGTTCCTCAAGGTTCTGTCCTGGGCTCCTTATTATTCTCTCTCTATACTTCCTCCCTCAGCAAACAAATCAATTCACATGGTTTCCACTACCACGTCTATGCTGACGATACACCTCAGCAACTGCTCCTCCTCAACCATGCCAATCCCTGCATTGGCTTACACTTCCTTTCACAATAAAGTTCAAATGAATGATCCTGACATCCAAAGCACTATTTCTGCCCCACCCTACATCTCTAAACTCACCTCTAGATACTCACCCAATTGATTACTACACTGCTGATTACGACCTGCTCCTCAACCCTTCTTTCATTACCTCCTCTCATGCTCTGGAATTCTCTCCCACAGTCTGGCTCTCTACCAACCTTTCTGCTTTCAAAAGATCTCTTAAAACACACTTAATGAGAGAAGCTTTCCCTCATTCAGCCTACTCATTCAGCTTAGCTACCTAATGCAAGATCATGTGCTACACCTCTCACCTTGCTTATTTCTGATCTTGCCCACTCGCATACCTTGTGTCTCGATCCCTTCCCCTTTTAGACTGTAAGCTCTTTACATAGGGCTTTCTACACTATGTATATAATTCTGTATTTTCTAAGTATGTAATTCTGTATGTTCACAAAACTGTGCTGCAAAAAATATGTTATTATTATTAAGAAGAAGAAGAATACAAGCATAAAATCCTATACAGTTGTCCCTATACAGTATATTATCAGTGTAATATCAGCTGCTTATCAATAAATAATCACAATATAAGCTATAATTGTTCATATTTCTATGCCCATATTTTTGACATTTTATTTGATTCTTATTTCCAGTTGTCATGGTAACCGCACATGAACGATCTCTATTTCCTTTATAAATTCATAGTTTTTCTGATATCATGCTTTTATTGTTCTTTCAATAACTTCCAGTCATTATTCGCCGATTCCATTCAGTAAACAATATAAAGTACAAATATTTCAAACACACACAAACTCATGCATACATACTGTGGCTGAAGTAGCTAAACAATTCAAGGGATGATGTGAATTTTTTTGAATTGAGACTACCTTAAAATAATTATTCAGTATAAAAATAAAAACTGGGTACATAGGCTGTGATAGACTGTGCAAAATCAAAAATGTTTTCAATATAGTTAGACAAAAATGTAATGTATAAAGGCTGGACTGACTGACAGAACACTACTTCCTGCTTTTCAGCTCTCTTGGTTTCCACTGATTGGTAATCAGGCAGTAACCAATCAGTGACTTGAGTGGGGCATATGGGTCATAACTGTTTGCTTTTGAATCTGACCTGCATGCTAAGGATCACTTGCAAACTCATTGTACAGTTATGTCCCATGTGGCCTCCTTAATGTTGCTGACTAACTCAGAGTTAGAGAGCTGAAAAGCAAGATGTTGTGTTCTGTTAGACATCCAGTCACTCCAGCCTTTTTAGATTACATTTTTGGCTAACTATATTAGAAACATTTTATATTTTGCACAGGGTATTTATCCACTTTTTATTTTCACACTGAACAGTTCCTTTAAAGCAGCATTCGGTATTTTAATAAAACAACTCTTTGGCATGCATAGCTTGCTGCTAAAAATATAAATAGTCCCATTTTTTATAGACCACACCAATTTTGAACATACCTTTATTGTCATACTTTTGTATTTATCTTTAACTCATTATGTAAAACTGCTCTATCTTTTCTGCACCATAAAATGATACAGTGACGCACAATATTAAATGAAAAATTTGATCAAGTGTTTTGAGGCTGGGAGTTACTTTACTATTTGAATGGTGCAATGACTCCCAGGAATGCTCAACAAAAAAATTACACTATGACCCCCCTAAAACCCCAACACTAAATAGGGCTGTAATTACACAATGCAAATCCCGCGGGCCCTCAGCCTCCATCATGAATTTAATAATAATGCGGCCCGCCAGCATAGTGCAATCAGGAATCGCCTAGCCGTAATATTCGGGCACATTAGTGAAATGAACTGCCCCTTGGTCTATACTGCTGCCTGTGTGCTGAAGAAGTTAGCAATAAACACGTACTGGTACGTAGTGATGCACCGCTTCACATACTTCTTTTGGGCTGAAGGTGTCAATAGACGTACTGACGTGCCAGTACTGTAAACTACATGCCAGTACGTGTCTATTGCTAACACCTTCAGCACACAGGCAGCAGTATAGACCAAGTGGCAGATCATTTTACTAATCATGTGCCCAAATATTACTGCTACAGCTACGCGATTCCTTGTTTAAATGAGTTAAATGATGTTAATGGTTCAAAGAATGTCAGGCTGAATGGTCAGCCCCCACATATTTTCACCTCACCAAATCTGGCCCTTATTGCAAAAAGTTTGGACACCCCTGCCTTATAACATCCAAATAGAATAGAACTGTAACTCCCAGTATACAACAGCATATTTGACAATGTGACCCCAGCAACCACAAATATAAAATCACACTCTGACCCCAGCACAGTACTGTGGCTCCCAGCACTTAGGGCCCACAAAAAAAAATCAGACCAAATGACAGAACTGTAAAAAAAAAACTTCTGGTCAGTGATAATGTATTTTATTTTTCAGGTGGATGGAGAAACTAACTGTAAAGAGCTCTCCCTAAGTTCTAACAGTTTTTTCACATGAGAATACAAGACATTCCCCAATTAGTGTGCTATTTTAGATTTATGGTCATTAACACAGAGACCAAAATTCACTAAGCAGAGTTGTGCTGAAATCAAGGAAATCATTATCCTTGATGTAATGAAATGTTTCATTCAGAGATCTGAGGGGAATTAAAAGTAAATGCTGAAAAGAAGCAAATTACAATGTACAAAGGGACTTTATTATGAATGGATTTAGTGAAAGATTGATGATGGAGTACTGAACTAGGATAAAAATAAAAAAGGAAATGTTTTAAGAAAGTAATATACCAAAACCAAACAGAAAGAAATGTCTATTCTGGAATATCGATTGTGGAGTCTGAATGTATTCATCATACAGCTATCAGAATAAATGTTGTGACTGAAACCAAAATGTAATTTTAGGTTCACTTGTGTACTTTCAGAAACATTTTTTTGTGTTGTGGCTCCTGGTACTTATGTGGTTTCAAAAGGATATATTAAGGTCTTGAATAGTCTGCTTCTTCTGCCGGTTTCAGAAATGTCTGTTCTCCTTCAGACTTGCAATCGATATTTGTCAGAATTGTAGAGGAAACCAGCGCTCGTAGCACGAAGTTTTGGACAAGGGGAGAATGACAAAAATAGTAATATAGTGTAGTACTTCTTATGGTATGACACACCGCTTAGTGCATAGGCAAAACTGAAATCTTATATATATATATATTATATATATATTATATTATATAATAATATAATAATATTATATATTACTATTTTTGTCATTCTCCCCTTGTCCAAAACTTCGTGCTACGAGCGCTGGTTTCCTCTACAATTCTGACTTATGTGGTTTGTTTTACTTCCCTTTTGGCAAAAAACAGCAGTCACTGCATTGATATCTGTGGTGCCCTTTGACTAATTTTGCTAGGTGGATGAACAGCATACTTTAGCCAAAAGAGAAGTTCCCAAAGCCACCCATCTTGGCATATATTTGCTTTTCTGAATTTTAGGCAAAAATTTGCTTTTCTGCATTTTCAGGCCAAAATCCACTTGTACGTTAGGTGGTTCCCATGTAAGTGTGAGGCAGCAGGTGTGGTGAGTATACATCAGCTCAAGGAGTGATATTGACCAATTCTCCCAGGGAACTTTGGTCTGATAAAATAATTTATTTATCATTACAGTCGATTAAACAGGTTTAAACATTTTCGTTGCAAAACTATGAAATCTGTCAGTGGATGGGATGGTCAGATAAACATTGTTAAACAAAGTTTCACTGCACATGGCAGGGTTGGGTTAAATGTGGAAGTAAACAAAGGAACAGATAGTGGTTGGTTAACATATAGTAGATCTTGTAGCAAACACAACAAATCCTAATGAAAGATACATTTTTGCCTAATCGTTAAACCTAGCAGACTGTATCCAGATATCTCTATATCCCTGTATCACCATGCATTACTCCTTCAAGTAAGTACCTGTAGGTATTGTGGATTTTGATTGATTTCTACTTTACCTCTACAGAACCCATGAATTGTGACATCTATTATGAGTTCAGAGTAGGTAAAGCTACCACTCACTTTCAGCAGTAATTGAATTGTATATTGTAATCCAAATTTCACCTGCTTGGATTGGTCTCTAGTATTTCTGACAGTTGGCATATATCAGATGAAGCAACCTTTAGAGAAACATGATATGAAAGCAAGTCAACTTTTCATTTAATCCTGTCTTCATTGACATTTACGAGTTGCATTACAGATCACATAAACAGGGCCTTCTGTGTGTTAAGAAAAAGTCTACATTACAACAATATCTATCTGCATCAACACAATGTAAAAAGCACAGCTAATAGTTTGCAATGTATTCCTCTTTGTAAACATTAACTAAAAACGATATAACAGTGTAGCGCTATAGTAAATGGAGTGGCACCGTCTTTACTGTGAGCTTACCCAAATATATATCTGTGCTCCGGATGAAACCTTTCTCTCAGGATTTAAAGGAGAAGGAAACCCCCTGGGTGCAAAACCCCTCCCCTGTGTTCCCTCCCTCCTCCCCCCTGGCCTACCTGTCCCCCTGGGCAAATTCCCCTAACTTGTTACTCACCCCTCTGCGCAGGTCCTGTCCACGGAGTTCACAGTCGCCATCTTCTCCCACGCGCGTCTTCTTCCTGCTTTGACCGGCGTCTTCTGGCGCATGCGCAGTAGGAACAGTTACCGCTACGGATCTACTGCGCATGCGCCGAATGTCACGAAGTGAAATTCAACTTCCTGTTTTACATCTCTCTTTTAGTTAGTCACATGGTACATAACTGTTTGGTTAGTTTGCTTTTGATCCTTAGCATGCAAGTCAGATTTAAAAGGAAACTGTAATGACATATATGCCCTCCCTTAGGTCATTGATTGGTTACTGACTGGTAACCAATCACAGAGCTGCAAAGCAGGAAGAATATAATAAATATGGCCCAAATGTACAAGTTATGGAGCAGTTAATTACTGCCTACCCTATGGCAGAGAATATGGAAAGGGCTGCCTTGTGCCTGCTAGTGCTGTGCACCTTTTTTTGGATGCTTGGATCAACAAACAGGTGACATTTTAAATTGAAACGTGGAAGAGGAAAATGCAGAAAGAAATAATTGAAAACTTAAAAAAAATATATATATAAAAATAAAAACCAATGGAAAGGTTGATCTACACCTTTATGAGTAAGGGAAGCTAGTCCCCCAAAACGTATTTCAATTTGTCACTTTATGTGGCTGGAAACAAATAGCTTTATCACCCTTGTATAGGGCGTGGCTCCTGCTGTTCTGTGTTTGTTCTATTTGATGCTACGGATCTAAGGAGAGAACACACACCACTAGAAAAAGATTTGGGTTTGTGAGAACTATACATCTACAGTGAACAACACCTTTAAACACCATGCCACCACAGAGTTAAAACAGATTCAATATTACAAAGAAGAGAAAAAATATGAATTTATCTGGTGCACTGAAAAGCGTGTAAACTGTGTTGTTAAGGGTAGATTAAGCATAAGATTAGTTATAGATGCAACTCAATCATGGATCCTTTATTGGCAGTATAATTGTGGCCCCAGCCAATCAAGTGCAGTTTGCCACATGTTGAGGTTCACCACTTAAAAGGAGCTGTTTATTCACTAGAGTAATTGCTTCACTACAGGGGTTAACTTCTAAGCTTACAGAATATCTCATGAAGAGGCATGTATTTTTAGTAACATGCTTAGTTAGGATAAAATGTAGGTTATCATACATTTAAACATAATATAAGGATATATTGATACCGCAAATAAAACTAAATTAGTTCAAACAAATGTGTGCTACTTTACCTCTGCTTTAATAAGCAGTTAGATAATGTGCCCATAAGCAGGCTGCAGCCTCTATAATGAGAAGTTCATTGCAGAAATAAATCCTCACATACTTAATGAGCTGTAAAAGACACTGAATCACATCAGTACCATATGATCTCTCAGGTAATATCCAGGCAACAGATTGCTAAAATTTGTATAAATTTGTTCATCAAAATGAAGGCTGAGCCTTAGACTATAGATGCAAAGATATACAGTAGTTGTACGAAAAGAAGATTTCCTCGAGTTTCGGACCGTGCGTGGATGGCGTGCCATGACAATTGGTCGTTTAGTTGTTTGGAGACCTTATAAGATTTCTGTCGGCTAACGATACTATTTCTGTGTAGGGTTGCCACCTGGTCTGTATTTTTCCGGCTTGGCGGGGAAAATGATGGTTGATCCCAATGTTATTAATAGGGGAAAAAAGTTAAAGGGATACTGTCATGGGAAAAAAATATTTTTTTCAAAATGAATCAGTTAATAGTGCTGCTCCAGCAGAATTCTGCACTGAAATACATTTCTCAAAAGAGCAAACAGGGTTTTTTATATTCAATTTTGAAATCTGACATGAGGCTAGACATATTGTCAATTTCCCAGCTGCCCCAAGTCATACCTCCCAACATTTTGGAAGTAAAAAGAGGGACAAACATTTTTTTTCCACACATAGTGCAGCAATTTTTTTTGACCACATCCCTTTCTGTGGCCACACCCCCTAATTACCATGTTTGTTTTACAAAATTTGGCAGGTTATGAAAGTTTGAAAATATTTCTCCTTATCTAAACTGTGTTTTTGTGTCTCAAAATTGTTACAAAGTATCTTATTTGCACCTGTTAGCTGTTCTGGGGTCTCTGCTAAAAGCCAATTAAGTGAGAAACTTTGTTTCTTTTTCTGGCTGTTCAGTGCAGAGAAAAGAGGGACTTTCCAGTACAAATGAGGGACTGCAGGTTGAGCTGTCAAAAGAGGGACTGTCCCTCCGAAAAAGGGACAGTTGGGAGGTATGCCCAAGTCATGTGCACAGGGTGAAAAGGTGGCAACCCTACTGTCACATATTCATATATTCATATGTTTGCTGTTAATTAATGGCCATAACATTGTCTGATTTGGTGATTTTAGTACTTTATTTAATCAGAATGGTTACTAGCAGGTTGGTCCATCGTCTATTGTTGGTGGGAACACAATCTGCACATTTATGGCCAGCTTTGTGCCATGTGCAGACACGTAACACATCTGTGGACATTTTTCACATGGAAAACTTCAGCATTATTCAGTTTATGATTTCTGCCTCCTCTCTTGACAAAATGACTACAGAATTCTGAACCTTGTGATCACTTTTAACCAGTCAATATAACTATATATTTAGGCACGTGACTGCCCTTAAATTCATTTCAGCAAGAATATTTCAAGTGCTGTACTAATAAACATATTTTTCTTTTTTTCACACCAGTTGACTGTCCAAACAGTGTTAAATATTCTATATATTATTATATCTACTTATAGTGAACTTTTTGGTTGGGAACTTGATACGTTAAAACGCAAAAATAAAAAAAAGTACACGTCTTATATCTCAAAACAACTAGTGGGAAAGCTCATGCACAGGTCATTAGTTGGAAGGTAAATAAAAAGCAACCGTGAGTAACCAGGACAAATGTTCACAGGGGCGCGCTCACGTGACATTGTTAGTTACAACGTTCCGTTTGGTCACGGAACGCGCGCACGCCGCAACTGTAGCCATGGAGACGCCGGGTCAACAAATCTTCCATGACTACTTTTCTAGGCACTAAGAGAACAGAACATCCCGGCGGTGAGCAAGAGCAATAGTGGCAGCCTTAGGTAACGAATTTCATATGTTCTATAGTATATTATGTTAGTATACATAACTAAAACTGGCGTCACCTCCAAAAGAACACAGTGGGGCTCATTTATCTACACTGGGCAAATTTGCTCACGGGCAGTTGCCTATATTGGTTGCCATGGGTTACTGCCCATGTGCAAATTTGCCCAGTGTTGATAAATGACCCCCAGTGTAAATAATTCAACAATAACCATATCATTTGCCAATTACCAAGGTATGGGCAGTGGTATAAGAAGCAAACAGACGCTGATTATCAGATCACTTGAATTCAGGGACACATCTAATAAATGCATGTTTCCTGGCTGCACACTGCATGCTTTTAAATTCAATTGCAATTAGTGCAGGACTCGAGGCTGGATATTCTAGATGAGTACCTGATTCGTCAAGTGATCTGGTTACCCTATCAGACAGGGCTTCTACTCAGGGTCCTTTAACCAATGATTCCAGATATCCGTGTGTGATCTTCAAGGGTGTAGATAGAAGTTTGGATGGCTAGATATGCAGAGCAATGCTTGTATTATACCCCTAGTCACATACAACATTATTCTGGGTGTTGTTTAAACTGTACTGCTTGTGCCTCTGGTAAGCTCACAATGCTGCTTTCATGCCACCTAGTGACTAGTCAATTCTTATACTTTATGTTTTGTTTTTTGCTTAGTGTTTAGATGCAGCTGATTGCAGATACTGCCTGTTTATACTAAACCTAGAAAAATACTGATTTTCAACTGTTCATTATGTTCATTATGTATTTGTGCAACTTTGTTTTAGTAAGAAATAACATCCAGTCTGATTGAACACAGAAAAAAAAATGTCAACCGAACAAACAAACCAAAGTATAGATGTAGCTCAGCAAACTGATTCTGAGAATATGACAAAACCAGATGATGAACTGGCACAGGAACTTTCTGAAGATGACATTGTGGATAGTGATGACATTTTGACACAACAGAACATTTTGCAGAAAGAAAACCCTAGCACAGGATATCCAGAGAAGGAACAACAGTCATGTTCCGAGACAGGGATAGAGTTAGATATGGAACACATAGAACCACACAGAGAGCAGGAGGTTAAATATCTGGACAGCACAGCCATTGATGTAGAGAAGTCATCTCTTGAGGAGAGACTAAATGCTAAGGAAAACGACCATATCGTTTTAAATTCAGTTGAGAATTTAACTAAAGATGAAGAATGGACAGAGGAAGTGGGAGACTGTATACAAATGGACAATCCAGCAGATCAAGGTTCAAGCAAGTCTAGACAAGAACACGTGCTTGATGTTCAACAAGGAGAGGATCTGGCAAATTGTCACATGGCAATAAAAGAAGAAACTCCCGAGGATCATAAAATTAACCCTGAAGACTCTTTTGGTGAAGATAACCTAGAAAGTGCTATGCTTCCAAAAATGTCTAGTGCTACTGCTACAGGTATCTTGCAACTACACACTGCTACATATGAGTGCAAATAGCATATATAAAATATATTTTTTCTGTATGCATTTTAATATATATTTTTTTACTTTTAGTCAAAATTATACTGGCTCCTGATGGTGATGTGGTTACATTGGCATTTTCGATTAGCTTTTCCATAAGAGACTTGAAAAATTACTTTGCTTCACAGCTGAAGATACCTGAAACAATAATTCAGATAATGTTTGAGGGTAACTATAATCTTTGTATTGTTTTGCCGTTCTTGCTTTTAATCACAGGAGCATTTGTTATGTCATCTTCAGCTATTCCTTTGAAAACGTTTGTTTAAAAAGTAGAAAGGTAGGTAGGTCTGTGCTTGCAAGATTGGATTAGTGCTTTTATAGAACTGCAGAGAAATAATATAAAAATATAATATAAAGTTGCTTTTAGGTATAATAAATTTCAAATCGTATTAATTGTAAAATAATCAATTACTTTGAAAAAAGTATCACGCCCATTGAGTTCAAACTTTTCATCTAAATGAAGCCTTCCTAGCTGCTAGGATGTTAGGATTTTAATTTTGGCAATACATATTTAGCATTAGAACTGAGTTTTGTAAAAATAGTTTAGTGGCTCATTAATTTGATGACACAGCTGCAACAAAATGAATGTTATGGATGCCATATTTTATATCTTCTAATGCTTCCCTGTGGTTATTTAGAGAATGGTTTCAACAATTCTTGGAATATGTAATTGTCTAAGCTTGCAAAATGAAATGCATTAGAAGCATGTATAGCACTATTTAAAGAGTAATCTACCTGCCTATATTTATTGTTCTAATATCATATGTGTCTTTATTAGGGATGTCGCGGACTGTTCGCCCGCGAACTAATTCGCGCGAACATCGACTATTCGCGTTCGGCGAATGTTCGCGAACGTCGCGCGACGTTCGCCAATTTGGGTTCGCCTTAGCTGGCGCTTATTTTTGCCCTCTCACCCCAGACCAGCAGATACATGGCAGCCAATCAGGAAGCTCTCCCTCCTGGACCACCCCCACACCCCCTGGACCACTCCCCTTCCATATATAAACTGAAGCCCTGCAGCGTTTTTTCATTCTGCCTGTGTGTGCTTGGAAGAGCTAGTGTAGGGAGAGAGCTGTTAGTGATTTGAGGGACAGTTGCTAGTAACTTTGCTGGCTAGTAATCTACTTGATACTGCTCTGTATTGTAGGGACAGAACTCTGCAGGGATTTGAGGGACATTTTAGGTTAGGTAGCTTTGCTGGCTAGTAATCTACCTTCTACTGCAGTGCTCTGTATGTAGCTGCTGTGGGCAGCTGTCCTGCTGCTGATCTCTCATCTGCATCTGTTCTTCAAACAACTGCCACCTAGCTGTCTAAATATCAATAATAATACCGTCTCCAGAAACACCACCCGAGTGACGTTTTTCAAGCAGCAATAATATATTCCGTATCCAACGGCTGTAGTGTATACGTTGACCTTGCAGGCATTATTTGCCCAGTCTTTAACCAAGTGCCACCTAGCTGTGTGAGCTTTTTCACATTCCGTGTCCAGAAACATCACCTGAGTGACGTAGTGTGATTTCTGCCCTTTACAGCACAAAACGCAGCGCTGTGTCAACAATGGATTTTTCAGATACATTTTTGCCCTTGATCCCCCTCTGGCATGCCACTGTCCAGGTCGTTGCACCCTTTAAACAACTTTAAAATCATTTTTCTGGCCAGAAATGTCTTTTCTAGCTTTTAAAATTCGCCTTCCCATTGAAGTCTATGGGGTTCGCGACGTTCGCGAACTATTCGCATGTTTTGTCGCAAGTTCGCGAATATGTTCGCGAACATTTTTTCCGCCGTTCGCTACATCCCTAGTCTTTATTTGTGTGTGTGTCCAAAGTGTAGTTTGCCATTATGTACCCTACATTTTCTATATTAGTTGCTGGTCTATTCAACACCAAACTTTTTTTTTTCCCTCAATATATTTAGGGCATGTGGTAAATGATCAAGAGACTTTGGTGGATCTTGGAGTCACACCTCATGGAACCATTCAACTTGATATGATTTCTTTGGATCCAGAAACATTTCCAGTCAAAGCATTAAAACTTCAGCATGACAACAACATGCCAGATGTTATAACTGTCAGGGCGCAAACAGGTATCACTGTCAGACAATAAACTAATATAATTCCACATACTATGTATGAGATTGTTAATGTGTAAGCTGGTGGAAATATACCTTATAAATGGCTCACTATATAAAATATTTCACTCCTGCCATACTAATCCATGCCATACTCCAAGCACACAAAGAAGAAACAAACCACAACAACCATTGAAATATTTATCTTGATACAGGTATTGGATCCATTATCTAGAAAACAGTTATCTAGACAGCTCCGAATTACCAGAATTCCATCTCCCATAGACTCCATTAATCAAATAATTAAATTTTTTAAATTACATTTGCTCTGTAATAATAAAACAGTACCTTGTAATTGATCCAAATTGCACTTTGCCCTTGTGATCATAAATTACCCATACTGTTTCAAGTACAAATTCTGTTAAGGGCTGGCCCTGATATGTGTGTGCAAATGTGCTTGTCCTGTTGGTATGATCCAGAGGGTTTACCACTTTCTGAGCCATATGGGCAGATTCACTAAAGGGCGAATTGTCGCCAGTGAACGATTCGCCACACTTTGTGCCACTTTGCCAGGCGAAAATTCGTTACCACTTTGCTAATTCACTAAAATGCATAGTTGGGTCCGGAGCGCCGAACACTGGGGACTTTTCACTAGCGTTACTTCGGCAGTGCGAGTGTTTCAAATCGAAATTACACTAGTCATTGCTTCTGCCTAGCAAAACTTTGTTATTCCTCTTACGCTTAGGTCCCTTTAAATAGGGTGGTACATTAAAGTCGTAATAGAGATGTTGGTGCAAATGCTTGAAGTGGCCACTTTTTTATTACAAATGTCCAAGGAACATGAATAAAGACAAAAGAGATCCTGAAATGCCCTACACATGAGCTCACCCTAAAACAAATGTTCCATGCCCCTCAAATGTCTGGGGAAATATGTTAACACAGAAAAGTTTAAAAGTTAGGACTTTTACAGGTAATCCCACTTAAAAAAAGGACAAGTCACCAGCGTTTTTACAACTTATATGAATTTCCGGCAGACAGGATTTGTTGTCACTGACATAAGATTGAGGAAGATGCAGCTTTAGTGAATTCTGGCGAATTTGCGTTAGCGTTGGCCACTTTGCCATTTAGTGAATCTGCCCAATACTCACAGGTAGTTCAGATTCATAGTGTGCATAAATGTACTGTATGTGTCCTGTACTAGCTCCTGTACAATTCCTAATTACATACTTGAAATGGTTTTCCTTCATCCTAATTACAGTTCAAGGATAGTCCCCAATAACTTGATTTTTTTTGTTACTCCAAATGCATGGAATTTAGGAAGGTGTTTCCCTTTCCTTTTGTTCATGTAACGAACCTACTGTAGATGTTTTTTGTATCACTACAAACTGTCCAATAAGATGTTTCTATCTTTCCCATCCTATTAAGGTGAAGGATCGTATAGAGATTTGGTGGTGGAAATTGAAAGGTTAAATTACCGTAAACCATATCTTGGTGGATATCGGCATAAAGCAACTGGAGTGGTGTTTCACCATGCTGGGACACAGACAGTACCAAAAAAGAGGCCAGATAGAGGCGTGGTTGTGTTTTGTAGAGAAACACAGGTATGTCATTTATTATGAAAATGTTTTATAAAAATGGGCCCTATAAAATGCGTAACTAAGTTTCTTAAGCATAAGATCAGAAGAATTTTTTTTTTTTGCTTTATAGGTCTGGGGCAGTGTCACTATCTCAGTACCAACAACATTTTTTTTTGTTGGTTCTATTTATCGTCTATGTATCCTTAATTTTAGAGCAACTGAACAGTACTGACCCCGTAGTATAAGCCATACTAAAAAATAACGTTTTATAATTATGTTAAATGAGGAGTAGTAGTTGGTATTGTAAAAAGTCCACTAGGGTCCATTGCATGTTTCACAAAAAGTCTGTATACATTTTCCATTTATGGATTTATTTGTGCATTCCTTAACATTTTTTTCCAGCAGCAAACAACAACCTCATGCTATGAGACAATGAACTGGTTTGATAAGCTGATTGCACTTATTGATTTTCAATGCATATCTGGCAAACTTCATGGTTACATTTTTCACAGTATAAAAAATGTTCGGTTAAGGTATCACTCTAATGTATATTCATATTGCAAAAACTATAAGAATAACATTAAACTGTGAGAAAGAATGATTAAAAATCACTTTAAGTTAGGGTTACCGCCTTTCCCCATTTCACTGGGACTGCCCCCATTTCAGAATTCCTGTCCCCATAAAAAACTGTCCCTGTAGAGTGTCCCTGCCTTAGAAAACTGACCCATGGCAACCCAACCAATTGTTGCTATCACATAAATAAAAAAACAGTCTTGTCAGCCCCACCCTGTCCCATGCCCTTCAGACTATTGCCATTGTTTTCTGCTTTTCTGTGAGTAAAAAGTTCACACAAGCCTGCCTGCTTTCCTGTCCACTGTGTTTTGGTCTCTGTCTTACTTCATCTTAGATAAGGTGGTAAGTGATCTGCACTACAGCTCAGCACACCAGTATTCTGTCCCATTCCCTGAAAGATCTGTGGTTGTTGTCTCTTACCAGCTGGCTCCTTTAGTTCTAAACTTCTAGGTTCAAAACACGCAAAAAAATAATAAAACAGAATGCCAGTGGATATAGAACTGGCTAAAAGATAGACTACAAAGAGTGGTGGTAAATGGAACATTTTCTAATTGGACCAGTGTTGTTAGTGGAGTACCGCAGGGCTCTGTACTAGGTTCCTTGCTTTTCAACTTGTTTATTAATGACCTGGTGGGCATTGAAAATACTGTTTCTATTTTATTAGATAGCAAGTTCTGGGCAGTGTCATTCTGTGGCTACTAAAGCAAATAAAGTTCTGTCTTGCATAAAAAAGGGCATTAACTCAAGGGATGAAAACATAATTATGCCTCTTTATAGGTCCCTGGTAAGGCCTCACCTGGAGTATACAGAACAGTTTTGGACTCCAGTCCATAAGAGGGATATAAATGAGCTGGAGAGAGTGCAGAGCAGTGTAACTAAACTGGTTAGAGGGATAGAAGACTTAAATTATGAGGGTAGACTGTCAAGGTTGGGTTGTTTTCTCTGGAAAAAAGGCACTTGTGAGGGGACATGATTACACTTTACAAGTTCATTAGAGGACATCATAGACAAATAGCAGGGGACCTTTTAACCCATAAAGTGGATCACCGTACCAGAGGCCACCCGTTCATAAGAACTTTAATTTCAAGCTAGGTGATTCTTCACAGTGATGACAGTGAGGTTGTGGAATGCACTGCCGGTTGATGTTGTGATGGCTGATTCAGTTAATGCCTTTAAGAGTGGATTGGATGATTTCTTGGATAGACATAATATCAAAGGCTATTCTTTTTTCAACCCGATTTAACTATGTAACTATGTAACTATAATACTCAGTGGTGTAGCTACAAAGAAAGCAGACCCAGCGGTAGGGCCTGGGTCAGCTGTTTCTGTAGGGAGAACACAAAATTCTTGTAAGAGACAAATTAGATTTAAACTGTAATTTTATACACTTCAATGTCTAAATGTCCAAAATAATATATATTACTAAATAAACATTTGCATATTATTGAATGTGCATAATATTTTATTGTATTGTTTCACAGCTCCTTACAGTTGTATTAGAAAGAAAAACAGACTGTATTAGGTAAATGAAATACAATGACATATGTTATTTTCATAATTACAGACTGTACAGCACAAGAACAAGACCCAGCAGTCTAGGAATACAATGTCGACACAGATGACAAAGATTGGTTGTTATGTATCAAATGTAACAGATAAATTAATTACACCAAAGAGATACACGACAGCTGAAGAACTTCATGCTCAACAACTTAAAGCAGTTAGTATCTGCATAATGTTTTCTCAATTTACTATTAGCATTTGTATACTGAAGCTTATAGATTCCAATGATGAAGTAATATAGTTATTGCAAAGTCTGATTTGTTTAATTCATTTTTATTTGTAATTTACAAATTATTTCTTTTTGCAATAAGTCTATAATATAGTTTAATTTCTTTTAGTTCTTCATCATTTCTGTGTAAAAAAAATTAGCATTTCTTCCGCAGTTGTTAAATCTTGTAAAATATAACATGAAATATTTTTCTGATCTGTGTATATTAACATTAAATGTGAGGCACTACTAAATACAGAGACATATTCTTTGTGAATACATAAAAGCAATACAATTAGCACAATATTAGTAATTATGAGTCAGGCAATAATGTTCTGCCATTTTTGAAATCAAGGGATGTTAAAAGTCCTTAAGAAATGCCATGAACACATAAGGCTACAGGCTGAGTGCATTTATATTGGTTATAGAACTTCATGGTTAGTTATGATATTTGTATATGAACATTGGGAGTAATTTATTTTTTAATTCACTAGTTATAACTGATCACAAAGCATCATTCATGAGTAATATTTCACAGGTCAGTACAGTCAGATTCTGTTGTTGAAATTCTGCCCCAAATTTGACAGCTAAATAAGCCTTTTTGCAATGTATTACAGCTTAATTTATTTATAAAGCACCAGTACATTCATCAGAAAAATGTAGCAGTGAAATTTTATTTAAACAGAAACAAAGCTGGCATGATAATCTATTGATGTTGTTAGGACAAAAAAAGTAGAAAAACCTGGAAGGGCCCTGTTTGTTAGCCAACCCTGTGATGTCCTTTGTAGTTGCAAGTGCACTTCAGTACAGATTTCAAAAATTATTTTATTGAATGTGTCTGCAAGGAACACATGGAAGCACAGAAAAAGATGGTTTTGCAATACTCTTCACCAGGTTTGGGTTTTAATAAATAAGATGCACACCAGTCTGGGTAAAAGTTTAGTAATTAGAGACCCTGAGGGTGCCTCCAGGATTTTCTTTACTTTGCTTTTCCTTTAAGAAGTCATCATTTGCCATTAGGCAAATCAAAGAGTTTGCAATAACTGCATTTTAATATATTTAATACACTATTGACAGCGGTGTGCATTGTTATTGATGTTTTTTCATGCAGATTATAGTTATTCAGACATACTTTCGACGTTTTCATGCCAGAAAAGTTGTGCAGCAACTTAGGGAGGAAAAAAACCTTAGGCTTGAATGGGAAGGAAAGGAAGATTTAAGGAAAAAAAAAGAAAAGGAGGATCAGTTGAGAAGAGATTATGAACGTCGGATGAATCCAAAAACAAAAGATGATTTTGACCTTCTGTATCATGCCCTTGAATGTAGGTATCTGCGTAAAACAATTACCATACTATTTTTATGTACCTGTTTAATGGCTGTGCCATGTAAGTACAGGTATAGGATCCCTTATCCGGAAACCCGATATCCAGAAAGCTCTGAAATACGGAATGGCTGTCTCCTATAGACTCCAAATCTCCAAATAATCCAAATTTTTAAAAAATATTTCCCTTTTCTCTGTAATAATAAAACAGTAGCATGTACTTGATCCCAACTAAGGCATTATTAATCCTTATTGGAAGCAAAACCAGCCTATTGGGTTTATTTAATGTTTAAATTAATTTCTAGTAGACATAAGGCACGATGACCCAAATTACAGAAAGATCCGTTATCCAGAAAACCCCAGGTCCGGAGCATTCTGGATAACAGGTCCCATACCTGTACTACAAATAAGAACAAAACCAAAAATTATAATTTAAGAATTCTATTATCAAGCAGGCCTAAAAAAGTAGTGCAAAACGTTACATTTTAATATGTAACAAATATCAAACCTTACTTTTAGTTTAGAGGATACATATTCACCTGTATTCAACCAAGTCACCATGAACTGGATTTATGTTAGATAATTCATTTTGAAGGAGCAGCATCATTTTTCATCAAATATTGATGTTATTGTAACTTGTGGCATGGGCATCTATCTGATTGCAAATGTAACAGCAGGCCAATAAAATCTAAGGCTGCTCCTTAGATTTTCCCTTCACAATCAGCAACGGCATATTTAAGATTTTAAGAATGTCTGTTGCACTTGGGAATTACCTGTTCTTCTAACATAATGTGTAAGCAAGCAAAATGGCTTATGCTTTACTTCCGAATGATTTTGTTACTGTCTAACACACACTATCTACTATGTTCAGTTATTGTGGGAAAAAAAGAGAAAACTAATATGTGGTAGATTTTAGAAATCACCACAGTAAAATACTGCCATATTAAATTATTATATTTTTAGAGGCATATTCATCAAATGAATGTAAGTATGCATGTATATATAACTTTATTCATAAATCGCTGTAAGGAAATGTAGTGCTGTACAATTGTACAATATAAAAAAGTACACACAGTGTGGACAAGTGACATAATAAATATATTTATAAATACACAGAATTTAAGTGCCACGTGGTAAGAAAGATAGTAGGAAGGATGACCCTGCCCTGTAGAGCTTACAGTCTAAGGGGCAGTTTTATCAAAATCTGATTAGAGCTCACCACAGGAAAATTTCTCTACTTTCTATTCATTGCTATAGGCTTTTTAGAAGTGTATTTATCAAATGGTGAACTCAATCTTTTACCCATAGGAATGAATACAAAATTTGTGGGTTTTTCTTTGTTGAGCTCTAATCTCGCATTTTAATAAATCTACCCCTTAGGGCTGAACTCCATGGTACATTGATACTGTATTGTCGCCATGCGATGACACTCATGCGACGTGTCGGATGTGCAGAAGATAATGGAACTGAATGAGAAATCGCAGGTACAAACTACATGTATCTGACTGTCAGATGAAAACGCAGCGTGCCCGTTCACATCCGACAGTTGGATACACGTAGTTTATATCTGCAATTTCACGTTCAGTTCAATTATCTTCTGCACATCCGCCACATTGCATGCGTGTCATCACATGGCAACGGATCCAACATCAATGCACTGTGGAATTCAGCCCTTAGTGTAAGTGATTAATATTCAACTTTGTGGAATTTTTAGGGGTGTATTTATCAAATGGCGAACTCAAACTTTGATGATCACCCTTATAAATTTACCTTTAAAAATCCTGTAGGAATGAATAGAGAGTGGTGACAATTTACTGTGGTGAGCTAATTTCACACTTTGATAAATATACTCCTATGTAATTATCTTTAAATAAACGTTGGCCATACTATGCAAGCATTATGTGCAAAAATATTTATGCAAACATGTACAGCTGAATATGAGAATGTGAATTATTCTTCTCAGGTGCATATCTGCAGAAATGGTCCATACAAACAAAAATGTTCTTTCCGTAACTGAGATCACTAACAGTGGGATGTAACAAAAGAACTGTGTACAAACTGCATTAAAAGTGCTTAAATACTTTACTACCTACTGAGGCTCCTGGAATTGAAAAGCCAGGATTTTGCAATAACTTGATTAGTGTCTGTAATGGTGTGAGTGATTAAAATAACTTGCAGTTTAGGTATATTGCTTTGACTCTTGTTTAGGAGTGCCTCCTCTAGATATTTTTTTCTAAATATATTTGTATTAATGATAAACTTGCCATATGTATAAATGTTGAGGCATCTCTCAGACAGAAAAATTGTTCCAGGGACAGTAGTGATTACGATTTGATCCTTGCACCAGTTAAGTTTGTGGTTTGAAGCTAGTGCCATCTACTGAAAACGTAGTTTTTCTTTTTAGCTAAGATATTGATTGGGTAGTGGTAGGATCCCCATACATTTAGAGCCAGTCATTGGTAATTCTATTGATTGTCGGGCGGTCCCTCACTCCAATTATATCAAGGTTCTGCACAACAGAGTCAGTGGCACCGTCCAGGCCACAATATATCCAAGGTAAAAAGTAAAGTTCACTCTGGAGAACCACTTTCGATTCAGTGTATTTTATTTAAACACAACATGTTTCTGACAGACATGTCCTTCATCAGGTGATATACCTGATGAAGGACATGTCTGTCCGAAACATGTGTTTAAATAAAATACACTGAATCGAATGTGGTTCTCCAGAGTGAACTTTACTTTTTACCTTAGAGCCAGTCATTGCTTGCTCAATACACACCCATTTTTAAATATAATTTGACTATAAATATTTTAATTACTTTAGCCTGGAGAAAAGAAGAATTGGAGTGCATTAACCAAACATACACTGGAGCTGAAAGGAAAGCAGCTCTCTGTGCACTTCTAGAGCAGGAAACACAGTTAATAGCCTCTATTGGCAGACATAAGATAAATGCCAATGAAGAAAACCAGCAAGAAGCCATACAGGTCCTCTTGAATAAGGTATGTGAACACTATTTATACTGAAACCATGGATGTTCCACACCCAGGCCTAGCACATGCTCAGTATTTTCTATTTATTGCTGTGTGAGATTGTGTTGGCTGCCCCCCCTCTTTGTACAACAATACCTAATGTAGGCTTTACATCATGTCTCTTAAAATCTCATAATATGTGACTTAGCGAGACATAGCATTTCAACGTATGTCTTTCCGACTATTATGATATGAATAATAATAAAACTTTTATTTAAGTGTTCCGAACCAAAAAGGTGGAAAGCATTTGATGGGAAAGTGACTGAAATGGATACTCAGTACACAATACGTGCAAGACAACTTCGTGATATCTATACCAGCATTAACACCCCATATTATAACACAGATGAAAGACTGGATGTGCTTTTGACACTTAAACTTACAGTGAAGGTAATTTTTATCTTGTCCGGTTGCTCAATTTTCTAATGTGCAAGGTTTATAAACAGCTATAATATTATTTAAAGAAATATAATAATGCTATAGTTTAAGAATAAACCACATACAGCACTTTTGCTGGCCACACACTGGCAGTATTATGGGATAGCCAATCAATGGGCATACATTATGATTGGTCAGATATAGTGCAGTTTTCTATATGTACAGAAGGCCCAATTGCTCTGATTCAAGAGATCCAGTTGGGCAGCAATCTCTTTGCTAAATAGGATTGAACAATGATCCCATAGCTGTTCCGTAAAGGACCATTATTTCACTCAACCCATTATCAATATATTTAAGACAGAGACATTTTGCTACTGAAAAATGCCTTACCCTTTAAACAACACAGGGATTGTTTGTCCATATATTGCAATATATTTAAGTCATCCTATATCTGGCCAGTCCTACGCTCAATTTTACATCTGATTCATTAAGAATTCTATTGCTTCATTATACATTTTACAAAGGGACAAAGTTTTACCTGCAACTTACTAGCTGCTTTCAAAGTAGAACTCCCAAACTTGGCTGCCCTTTTATTAGACACCAGTGGGATCACCTGACTATAGCTGGGAAGGGTGGGAGCTACAACATGGGGCTGGTCACTGCTCCTGTATAACTATAAGTTGTGCTCACCACTGTTTTTTAAAACCATTATGCGGGGGTGCAATGAGGCAGTGACCACAAAATACATATAAACAAATACAAGAGTCCTCTGCACTCAACCCATTATCAATATATTTAAGACATTTTGTGCATACTGCTACTGAAAAATGCCTTTCCCTTTTAAACAACACAGGGATTATATATATATATATAAAATAGATATAGATATATATATACACACATATAACTAGATAGGTGCACTCAGCCATGGTGATGCCTAGGTGCTGGAACAAAAATTCATATCTATAAAGCAAAAAAACTTCTGCACACATAGGTCTTGATAAGTGAAAAAAAATCTACCAGCTTTTTTTCACTTATAAAGACCTATGTGTGTGGAAGTTTTTTGATATATATATCTATATATATATATATATATATATCTATATATATATATATATATATATATATATATATATATATATATATATATATATATATATATATATATATATATATATATACATACAAGCTTATAGTAAACTGAGTGGCACTGTTGAGCTATACTATGAGCCTTACCCCAATATTGTGCTCTGGATGAGACCTTAACTTCCAGGAAAATGAGCCCTCGCAACAGTGTGGAGGCAGGGTGTTGTGCCACTGTAAATCTACGTAAAGCACAATAATTGGGCGCCAGTGGTTCTTGAACAATAACTGAACTGATTTATTAGAACTTATCTACATTGAAGAATAGCATAACTATACAGAAGGCAACCATGGTGTAATAGTATGTATATACAGTGGTAACCAATCAGTCTACCCAGAGTTTCTCCTGTTTCATCTGTGGACACTTCTTATGGGAAACCCAGGGGGATCTATCTAAGTCCCTATTGCCCTGTCTCTGGTTTCCTGACTAGGCAACAGTGCCCTTGGGATCTATTCCCTTCTATCACTCTTTGGTGGAACCAAAGTTGCTCAATATAAGTAGCCCTAACTTGTCTGGTTGTCCTAGAGAGACTGTTACAGGGTCTAGTTATTCCTTACTAGTCCTGATTAATGATGACTCCCCAGGAGGCACAAATCTACTTAGGAGAGGGGCAGGCAAAAGCCTTTGTCAGAATACCTCTTCAGACACCCTCCTGAGCCCACATAGACCAGCATAGTTGAAAAATTAATAAACATTCTTTATTCCACCATTTTACTGTGATTCCACCGTTTTGGTCCTACATTAGGACCTTTATCAAGGATTACACACATGTGAACAAACTGTGTTTAAATAAGTGCAATATAAATTCATTCATGAATTTATTTCAATGGAAATGTATTTTTGCAACTGATGTGCTTTGTTATAGGAGCATGACTGTAAACTAACCCAAGAGATTGTTGAGCTTATTGACAGAGAAGCTGATCTATTAATGCGCGGGGTACAAAACTGCAACTTAGAAGGGCTGAGGAAAAGGATATCAACACTCTTTCTGCAATACATAAAAATTCCGACTTTTAATCCTGAGGTTGCCAGACTGCTCAAGGTATTGTAAATATGTGCATTTTTTCCAAAGCTTTCCAATGACAACATACATTTATCTCTTCTAAATTAAGTGCTTAATATTTACTTTTATAATTAAATAAATACAGTAGAAACCCTTTTTTACGTTTTTCAGGAAAAAAAATAAAAATGTAAAATGTAAAATCAGCAAAATGTGTTAAAGTAACTTTCTTCAAGTACTGAAAGGATATAAGAACAGAAGTCCATTTTACTTTGAGATACAATTTACTGTGTTAATAACAAGGGTTAAACATTACAGCGTTAATGTTACACTATGGGGGCATGTGCAAGGCCTCTTTGTCAGTCACATACACAATAAAGAAATAAGTAATTGGTGCAGGACTGTATAAGTGGCAAATTAATTGGATTGACCACCATGGCAAAGTATACATCTGGTTAGTATTTTAAACCTCTTTATTTCACAAATAACATTCATAGAGGAAAAAAAGCATTTTTTGGGCACATCAGGACAAAATTTTGATGTAAAATCTGGGAAAACATTACCTAAAATCAATGAAATGCACCCTTTGAAATGCATTATAAATTGGTGGGACCACAAATAAAAAAATGTAAAATGCGGGAAAACTTTAAATCATGGTACTTAAAATCAAGGTTTCACTGTATATTTTATAATTGTAAAGGCAAATGTGACGTATAATTAAAATTAATTGCAGTCCTGCTTTTAATCAAGAGAGGACTACAAAATATTTTTAACTGCACAGTATTAGGGTGGTGGCAGATGGAGAGATTAGTCACCCAGCGATAAATCTTCTCTACTGTTGGCGACTAATCTCCCCTAAATGCCTTCCTGCAGAAAAGAATGCAAATGCCATCCCGCCATTCTTGCCGGTAGGAAGGCATTTCGGGAAGATTAGTCGCCAACAGTAGAGAAGATTTGTCACTGGGCAACTAATCTCCCTATCTGCCACCACCCTTAAACATCTTCATAACATATTATGCAAAGTGGCTTGTTGGATGGAGATATATATATATATATATGTATATATATATATATATATATATACACACACACACACACACATCTCATGCAAATATATATTGGAGGAACTTTAACAATACATTTGCATTTTTTTTTAAAGGTCCCTGAGGACCCTTCAGCCCTGCGCAAAAACATATACTTCTGCCCCAGTTGCAAAAACTATTTGCCATCCACTGAGTTTTCCCTTTCGTCCATTGCGCGTACTGTGGGACGGTGTCGCAAATGTTCTAAATTAGACAATGAAGCCAGAGACAGAGAAGAATTTTCTAAATATAAAACATTATTGAAACAACTTAAACAATCTGAAGCAGAATATGGTGATGGAAGTAGAATTGCATTTTTGCTTCAGGTAAGCACTGATATGTCGGTAAATGTCAAGATATGGGCATACTATGTTAACTAATATAAGTCCAGTCTCAGCGGGTCTTTTTATATAATTTCTCTACATAATTTAAACTTAGCATTTCCAACCACATATAAGACATATTGACAAAATGACCTTCAAAAGTCAACCACATATACTGAGCTCAATCAGCTTTTGAAAAGTGTAGTTCAGAGTTCCCAGAAGCAAAACAAGCTACATTTTACAGGAACATTAGCTTAACATACTGCAAGCCATATGAGGGTGTTCTGATCAGTCTGTATATATTTTCATATATTTTGGACTGGCTGAAGCAGCATATTTATCATATAAGTCAGTATAAATAACTGACTATAAAAACTATTGATTGTTACAGTACATGTAACACATACATGTTTGTATCTCTAATTTAGGGGCTGATTTATTCACAGTCTATTATATACTGTGTATTTTTTTAACCAGCAGTTACAACAAATTCCTAGTGCATCAAATATTTTTTCAGAATTGTTCTGCCACCATTTCAGAGTGCACTCGTTTTAATGCAATGCATATTACCATTTGGGTTAGAGATTCTGTGCAGTGTTAAAGCTCGACACTTTGTTTTGTCCCCCTTATGCATGATAGATTGATAGACAACTAAACTCCTTTCTTCATCTATATACTAACACATAAGTATGCTTCAACTTTATTGCCAAAGGGTAGTTGTAAAACTAGGAAAATAGAAAGTATTTACTAATTCTAAACAAAATAAAATAGTCAAATACTGCAAAGTTTTAATAGTTTTTTCACTTTCCATATGCTTAAAACCAAATGCCATATTAACACAACAATAAAAATGGCTATATTTTAGAAAAAAATATTTATATTCTAATGCCTTTTTTTCAGCAACAAGACCTGAAGTATTTAGTTGAGAATATCTGGGCTGCACACTCAGTACTCAGTGCTTGTGACGACCTCAATGATTTGGTTGTGGTAAGGTGGGATAAGTACTTTGAATGGTCTCCTTGGAATTGCATTCTGCTTACAAAAGATGAAGCAGCCGCTCATCTAAAACTTACCAATGCTGAAAAGGTAATCTTATAACTATAAGTTCTGCATGTATATATCATTTTATTTATAAAACAGTACTAGGATATATAGCACTGTACAATTGAACAATATAGAAAAGTACACACAGAGCAAACAACATTATCATTAATAATAGTAAATACATATACAGTGATTAATTGAGAAAGTAATCTGATCTCTGCCCTGTAGAGATTACAATCTAAATTTTGTTCTAAATGACTACTAAAGGTTCAGGAAAGGCTGTCCTTTTTTTTAATGAAAACTAAGGTATTGTCTTACACTACTTTTAAAGGAGAACTAAAGCTTAACTAAAGAAGTAGCTATAAATGTTGTACACTATGTTTTGGGCTTCTGTACCAGCCCAAGACAACCACAGCCCTTTAGCAGGGAAGATCCGTGTCTCTGAAGATGCCCTGGTAAGTCCCCATCTTCTTTTCTGTTTATTCACTGCACATGCTCTGTGCTTCTGTCAGTTACTGAGCTTAGGGACCCACTCAAAATTTACAGTTCACATAGAATATAAATGTCACAATATAAGGCTGATTAGTAATTTATACAGATAATTATTAAATGGCAGCACATACACCAGTGCAACTAGCATCATAATTTAATAATTTAATAATCAGCCTTGTAGCATCAGTGAGTGTCACATACACTTTCCAAGATGGTGACCCCCTGTGACAAGTTGGAAGCCCTGGATTATTGCTGCTATTGAGAAGCTGACACTTTAGGCTGGTGCAATAAGTGCAGTTTATAAAATATGGCATTTTTAGCCATATTCATTGTTAGGGTTCAGTTCTCCTTTAACTTCCACTTAACTGTTGCTGTCCACAACTGCTGACCGTCTTCTCTTCTTCAGCCAGGAGAAGAGCTATGCACATATAGACAAATACAAGACTCCTCCTAACTCAACCCATTATCAATATATTTAAGACAGAGACATTTTGTGCATACTGCTACTGAAAAATG
This sequence comes from Xenopus laevis, assembly GCF_017654675.1. NCBI lineage: Eukaryota > Metazoa > Chordata > Amphibia > Anura > Pipidae > Xenopus > Xenopus laevis. The sequence goes on along the minus strand of NC_054375.1, from coordinate 76,793,186 downwards.
CCTTACCCTTTAAACAAAACAGGGATTGTTTGTCCATATATTGCAATATATTTAATTTGGCCAACTACGTCAAAGTCATCCCATATCTGGCCAGTTTTACCACCTGCAACTTACTAGCTGCTTTCAGAGTAAAACTCCCAAACTTGGCTGCCCTTTTATTAGACACCAGTGGGATCACCTGACTATACCTGGGAAGTGTGGGAGCTACAACAACTTTTCCTTGTTTGTTAAGAGCTTCGCACATTAAGTATCCAACACCCAGGATAGCCTACTGGGTGAAGAGGAGGTAATAGCCTCTATCATAGGAAGGAGAGTGTGAAAGAGAGGCTGATATTTAAGATGAATAGACATTTATCCCCATATGTAGTAGAAGGCACTGTTTGCCCAGAAGCATTAACACATAGCAGCCAGTAAGATGTTTGCAGGTTTTAGATGGTGAATGGTTGAAGTCGAATTTTTAAAGAGACAGTACATGATAAATTTCGATATTCAAAGTTTTGCATTTTTTCAAATTCGAATCGAATTTGGACTATTCCTAGTCGAAGTACACAAAAAATAGCTCGAAATTCTAATTTTTTCCATTCGAAAATTCACCTCGACCGTTGATAAATCTGCCTCTAAGTGAGACACTATGTTATCCAATGTGACTCTTTTGCATTTGTTCTGAGCATGGTGATATAAATTAACACTGTGAATCACACCTGGAGCTTTAGTGGCAGATACACAGACAATGCCCTCTGATGTGACTACTAATATCACAGGCCCTATTTACAAATCACAGGGTCGGATGCATTATCACTATGTCTTCATGTTAGTCTAGTATAGAATGCAAAGACTTGCCCCTTTTCCATAAATACAGTACTTCCTGCATTCACTAGTGTTGTATTAATGAGGGGTCAGGGTATGGACAGTCTTTGGTTGTCATTGTGGATGACTGCCTTGCTTGTGCAATATTCAGACATGCAAACTATGGAGCACCAGTGAGAGTAAGGCCCAGAAAAGCCCTCACTTAGCTACACAATTTGGCACAAGGTTCAAAGGACAATCTTCACCAAAACACCTCTGATAAAATTGCTTTGTGGATGGGTCCTAAGGGGTGCTGTTTTGTATCACTTAGGGCTCCACTTGTTCCTGTGGGATTTGTTAATTAAACCTATCATCTCGGAGCACCTGTGTATGATAAGATGATTGGTAAACCCTCAGGCAGAGGATTTTGGCCAGCCCAGACAGCAAAATTGTTGCTAGGAATATCTTGCTAAAGGTGGTCAGAAGCAAAGTTTAGTTTATCTTATTTGTTATTTATAAAGAATGTCATATACATTTGCATATTATAGATTAAACAAAAGTTAATTAGAGGTTTGGCATCTACTTTGAGGTTTACGGGGGATTTTTGTTAGTAATTGTTATTCAAAGTGTTTTGTGATTTTTATATTTGGATCTTTTAATAGATAACATGACATTAGTGGTTTTAGAGAAAATGTTTTTTTGTAGTTTCAAAAACCTCTAAAACCATTAAAATTAGAATGTTAGGGGAACTGTCACGAAAATGAAAATTTAATATAATAACTTTCTAAATACAATCAATTAAAAATTCTGCATTGTTTCTGAAATGATCAAGTTTATATTCACTATTCCTCTCTCAGCATCTGTTTCTCTTCATATTGTCTTCATGCAGCAGTTGGGTGTCAGAAGGATGATCCAGTATCCTTATAGGGGGGGCTCCATTTCCTAGAAGATGTATTAGAGCTCATTCAAATAACTGATTTCAGTACAAACAAAATCTAACAAAATAACTGCCTTTTGCACAAATTCTGCATGTAAAGAGACATGATTTCTGGTGATTTTAATAGAGTGAACTTTAATAAATCTTATAGGAAAAAATGCCCCCCTATAAGATATATTGGATCATTCACCTGACACCCAACTTCTGAATGAAGACAGAATGAGGAGAAACAGATGCTGAGAGAGGAATAGTGACGGTAAACGTGATTATTTCAGAAACTGTACCAAATTTTTAATTGATTGTAATTAGAAAGTTTCTTATTTCAGTATGCTGAAGCTAATTTAAAATTTTCAATATTGTGATAGTTCCCCTTTAATAAATGGGCCTCCCACAGTGAAACCTTTTTGATGCCTGCATTTCCAGACTGCTTGTTAAATACATCTTATCTTTTGCAGGCTTATGGAGTTGTTTTTATTCGCAAGATCAAACACAGGCACACCCTTGCCAAGAACTATTTTGCTCAGATTCCAGAGATGGCACCATTTCTGAATGCAGAGAAGTCTAATCAAAATCCTACAAAAAACTTTCTTAATTAATCAAACAATGAATTAAACAATTTCACACTTTCCTTTGTTTAGGTTTAAATCTTAGTTATTGCTTCAGCTCTGGCTTATGGCAGACGGGGAGATTTGTCATCCAAGTTAAATTCTTTGCTACACAAGCAAAAAAAGTAAATTGCTAAGGAAAAACATACACGACAGGGAGATTCACCACTGTGTGTGCCATTAGCCTAAAATATAATTGAGTTTCTTAAAAAACGCAATACTGACAATCTGAGAATGGAGGTCTATCATTATTGTACAGTAATTGGTATTTTGATATAAATGCATTTTGTTCAAGAAGAATATATGTAAATATTGTTGAAATTGTGTATTGTAGCAGTTCAGTAGAAATAAAGGATATCTAAATTTACAGCAAATTATTTAAAATCTTCAGCATGCAGGGATTAAACAATCATTGTTAACAAATAAGCTGAAGATTGTCATATAATACAAAAGAGCAAAATGAAACACGAGATGGATGCACTGTAGTTTATACATCTTAAGTCAAAGGGACACTAGCTAATGATTAAGTTCATAGACCTTTTAGAGCAATGGCACATGGGATGTTTTGTGGAAGTTCCCTTTCCACTGGCAATATTGTAAATCACTGGTGGGAAAACATATGCATGGCAAAAAGAAAAGGCACGGCAGCTTCATGCTACTATGAGCAGCAAAGGCTATGCATATTTGTTGCCACCAGCAATTTTAATGATTGCAGGTGGGAAGGGAGCTTCAAACATTTTTCTCTTGCAATGGAGGAGATTTAAGCACAGTGATAAAACATCCCATGTTCCAGTGCCCTAAAAAATCTGCTCATTATATAATGTGCCACTCATATTCTCCATCAAGGTGAATAACTTCTTTGGGGCCAACAGTTTTGTTTTGTGTCATTACTTATCAAAATATCATATATATCATTGTTTGAACATACATACAGAAACTGACACATCACAAAGTCAACTTCTTAAAGAAGAGCCAGCATATGCAATTTTGAATTTGCACACAATTAAAAGGGATTTCCATCATCATGTGTTTGATTTACTGCTTTACTCATTGCTTTGGGAATTGGTTTTATCAGCTGTAACAGCCATGAAGCACTTTTGGACCCTGAAAATGTATGTACCTTAAAACATGCAACATAGTATGTTAGGTTTAAAAAAGACTCGCATCCATTGAGTTTAGGGTTGCCACCTTTTCTGGAAAATAAATACCGGCCTTCCTATATATTTATCTTTTTTCCCTATTAATAACATTGGGATCAGCTATCATTTTTAACGGCCAGGCTGGTAAAATACTGGCCAGGTGGCAACCCTAACTGAGTTCAACCTTTTAAATCTATATATATCCTGCCTAACTACTAGTTTATCCAGAGGACAGCAAAAAACCTCTGAAGCCTCTCAAATTTGCCTCGGGGGGGGGGGGGGGGGAGAGATTCTTTCCTGACTCCAAGATGGCAATTGGACCAGGCCCTGTATCAACTTGTACTATGAGCTATCTTCCATAACCCTGTAATCCCTCATTTGCTAAAAAGCCATCCAAACCCTCATTAAAGCTATCTTATGTATCAGCCTGCAAGACTGATTCAGGGAGAGAATTACACATCTTCACAGCTCTCATTATAAAAATTCTCTTCCAACATAACTTCCTTTCTTCTAATTGGAATGGCTGCCCTCATGTCATCTGGAAGGACTTACTGGTAAATAAAGCGTTTATTGTATATATATTATACAACCCCAACTTGGCCCGTCTTTCGTCATAGCTGAGATTTTCCTTGCCTTTTACCACCTTAGTTTCTAATTCAATAATATCCCATTTGAGTGCTGGAGACCAAAACTGTACGGCATATTCTAGATGGGGCCTTGACAGCACTCTGTACAGTGAAAGAACTATGCCCCTTTTAATACAGCTCAAGACCTTGTTTGCCCTTGAAGCTACTGACTGGCATAGCTTGCATAGTTTATGAACCATATCCTGACTCAACCACTGATTAGATTGAGCTGAGCCAGCAGTGCAGCTATGAGGTGGGTCTGGGAACTCTGACCCCTCTATCGTATATACTGAAGAACAGAACAGATACACTGAAGAAAAGAACAGATTAACACATTTGGCTTTTCTGTATGTGTTACAACCATACTGGTAACATTATTTAAAGGAGCCACATTCTCAACCTGCATCTGTTTTCTATTAATATACTTAAAAAACATTTTGGGCTTAGTCTTAGCCTCTGCTGCAATGTGCTCCTCATTTCCAATCTTTGCCTTCCAGATTGCTGTTTTACAACATTTATTATAGTGTCTAGTCAAGCAAAATGAAGTTTAATTACACTGTATAAATTATTTGAATCTTGTCTTCTTTGGTCTGGGAACTCATAATTATAGCAAGCAGGCCGGAGCCATTTTGTGGACACTATTATTAAGGCAAGCCTTGCATTATTTCAACATCTTGCTTGTGCACCAGATTGGGGGACCTGAAGTCCATCTCCATGCACTGGCTACACAATTAAATGGTTAAGAGAACTGGGAGAATGTGACATCTAGGAAGTTCTGAATAGAAAGTGAAGAAATTGCCTGCCGGCCCCTATTCCTGAGGCATATAAGAGGGGCAGGCAATATTTGATTGACAGTTGAGATTTTTAAATGAGTTTACAACAGCTATGAAAACTTAAATAAAAAATAAAAAAAGAATTTGGATTTCATGTTTAATTTGAAAAAGACTGTTATCATACAGCCTTTTATGTCTGAGTGACAGGTCCACTTTAAAGGAGAATTCAACCCATTTGTACCGAGTACCCCTAAACCCCAGGTAGACCTCCCTCCCTCCTCCCCCCAGGCTAACTGCCCCCCCGGGAAATGCCCCATACTTTATACTTACCCCTTGGCGCAGATTCTGCCAGCGGAGTTCCACGCATCCATCTTCCGGGACCTCTGTAAGCTGCCTGGGGGGAGGAGGTGGTTCAATTACTTGCGCATTTGTTTTTAGTTCTGGGTCATTAAAGATTACTAGATCCAGTATAGCATTGTTTCTGGTTGACTTCTCAACAACTTAAAATAAATTGTCATGCAACAAGTTTATATTGATATTAACTGCCTAGTCATGTGACTCATTCAGCCATGTTCACCAATCACATCATATTTTTTTTTCAGCACCATCTGAAGCACATAAAAACTTTTTACCACATAATGTAGATTCTATTATCTCTGGTACCTAAAGGATTTGAATGTGTGATATTACTTTGTGGTATCTGTCAGAATGCTGGCATTTTCTTCTTTCTGAGATTCCTTGCTGTTGTAAATAACGACTGTAGATTGTCTTGATGCAGAGCTGCATATTCTGCTGTTAAAGATGTCACTAAATTATTCTGAAGCACTTCTCTTTTAAACACACATTAAGGGAATAGGATATCTTTTAAAAAAGTTACATTTTAGTAAGCTGTAGAGAGTGTAATTCTAAAACAATTTGCAATTGGTCTTTATTTATTTTTTAAAATGATTTTGCTTTTTCTTCAGCATCACTCAATTGTGGAATTTCAGCAGTTCTGGCTGCTATGTTCCAATTTACCCTAGCAACCAGGTAATGGGTTAAATGACAGATGGGCAAATAAATAGACCTGAATATGATAATGATAATGGCAAATCAATAGACCTGAATATGATAATGATAATGGATAATTAATAAAAATTAGAACAATAAAATTGTAGCCATATAGAGCAATAGTTTTTTTTGTGTGCCGGGTCAATAAAAGTGAAGGAGGCAGAGAAGCAAAACAAATAATTTAAAATGAAGACCAGGAATATGTTACTAAGAATAGACTATTCTAGGGCATACTACAATTTAACATAAAGGCATTTAGGTATGTTATATGCACCTATCCTAAGCAATTTTAATTAGTCATTGTTTTTTCTGTGTTTTTGCCTTCAATTGCCTGGAAGTAAGAATGCTGAGAGACCATTGCAATAATTCAATATATGCCCAATAGAGTTTGTGCCAACAGGTATTACATTCTTCTCAGTTATACTCACTCTATTTGCTTGATTATTGGCATGAGTATATGCACACTATGCAGGACATTAGTTTGTTACCAATTTGCACAAAATGTACACCAGATCCACTAATGGCAAGTGGGAGGCTTTAAAATCCCTTAGGGGGATGCGTCCCGCTGAAAGGAAATGCAGGCAACCAATCAGGTGCCGAATATAATGTATGTTATAGAAACACTGCATGTACAAACTACACACAACACGACTGTCGGATGAAGACGCAGCATGCAGCATGCATCTGACAGTCGTGTCGGATACATGTAGTTTGTACATGCGATTGTATAACCTGACTGGTTGCCTGTGTTTTCTTTCAACGGGACGCATCCCACCACATCACTCTGTGGAGTTCTGCCCTTAGTTGTGATGTGGATCTTGTTAGATAGACAGACAGACAGACGGGGGGATGGTATGACTGTTGCAAATATACAAGCCATGGCATTTTTGGCATAATTCCAATATTTATACCTCATAGCTTGGACAATGCTGCACTGGCAACACTGCAAGTACAGTAAATAAACCAAAAAAGATTAACCAAGTATAAAATTAGCACTCATAGACATAACCCACTTTTAAAAATATTCCCACACCAGTGATAAATAGTGAATACATAAAAACCTGCAGATAATGTTTATTAGCTAGCCACAATTCATCCATGACTGAATATTGTAATTACTGTGCTTGACTACATTTTAACCAACAAGGTCAAACATAGTAATCAAAAATAGTACAAGGTTTTAGCAGGTTCTGCAAATGCAGAGGCCAGCTTGGGTTACAACAGGCAAAAGAGACCTTTAAATAGGTGCAATGAACTATTTGAATGCATGAAATATAACTATGTTTTATAAAAATGACAACTTTTATTACACCAGCTATTCTTTAACAACCACATTAAGACACATTGTTTCCTACAGAACCTTCTCCCTTACTGCATACGACAATTCACCTATAGACAATGCTTTAGATAAATATAAAGTTCTCAAACTAACTGGCTATTTTGGCAAGTGTCTTAAATGGGTCCACGGTCCACTGTCTGCATCTTTTAAGTGATTTTATGGATATTTTCCCAAACTGGATATATGATTGAAATATATTTCCAGCATTATATATCAAGTATCGTCACTGCATATATGACTGAAATGCAGTGAGTTTCTAGTTTGATTTGTGGTTTGTTTGTTGTGTGTCCACCTTTTTAGTTACAAGTTATTAATAAAAGTTAATTTTCAGTCGTAATAAAGCTAAGCTATCATACACTTTCTTATGAAGCCACCTGAACTGGGTTGCTGGGAGTTGAAGGGAGGACACTGTGCATAGAAGTGCTACCTCTTCGATCCAAGGTTGTTTTGAGAACAATGCTTTAGGCATCACTTGCTCAAAGTCTTTGTTTATATAAAACAAAACCTATTTTGGATGAAACCAGGTGCTTCTGGCTCAACTGGATTTTCCTTTAGCTCTGAGAACAGCAGAAGAGCAGAGTGAAATACACAGATAGTTGTGTGCTGCCTTTTGCAAATATGCTGGCTTCTTGGTTTCTTCTCTGCCTGTTCTGTGCTTTTATCCCTGCAGTAATGCCTTTGAGTCATGTACCTGTACTACTATGGTCAACAGAAAGGTAGGAACATGCATTAAATATAATATTTATAGCTTATTACATCATTGCTTTAAGCCAAAGTTATAGCTACTGACAATACTTGATATATAATGCTGGACATTATAGCATGTAGATACAAAATTTTAAAAGCAATTTATTTTCTGTAGCTTTATTAGCTAATTAAACCAAGGTCTTCCTCAGTCATGATTAATTGAATGGTAACACCAAGGATGTATTTTGCTTTACTGAGATGAGCATTTTTTCTTCTCAGAATAGAAAAGTGTAGAAAGCCAATGTCTGTATACTTTACTGAATGTTTATAGAAGAAATTAAAGGGAAAATAAACATAGCACATGGGATTTATTGGATTTCCAAACTGTGGGTTTGGGACTATAGCAGTAGATAAGACAACGTAAGAGAAATTAAAGGTGGATGTTGATTTGTTACTTTTGAACATTTGAAATGTTAATTTTGCCATAGGGTGTCATGTATTTTTCTCTTTTCACAGCTTTCTTACTAGAATTGTAATCACTTGCAAAATTCACTTTTTTTGATCTTTTACTCAGTGGCGCCTATTTGCAGTAAAGCAAAAGCAAGCACTGTTGCCACAAAGCTGCGGCAATAAACTGCAATTCTCTGAATAGGTATTAAGATGAATTGCTGATGGAGAACTGAAGACAACTGTTAAAAAAGGCAACAGTTGAAGTAGTAGCATTTATCTAGTTCAACAAATTTAAGAGACTCAAGTAAGTGGTTAGCCATCCTATTACAGACTACCACTCAAATCAGTAATTATATCTGTTTTCTACTCACATCACAGTTCCTGCCTTTTTGTATTTTATACAAGTCCATAATACATGTCACTGTTTCATATGATATATAATATAATAATACAATATATATAAAAAGATAAACATTATTGTGTAATACTAAACACACGTATATAGCCTTTCTTTCTTTCTTTAAATAGAAAGGTACCCTGGCACTTTTAAGCATAAAACACTTTGGCAATGTAATTTATTTTTGTAGCTTCATATTTTATTTTACATATAGGTTAGCTTCCCTTACTTACACAGTTCTCTTTTGATTTAGCATGAGGAAAGGGAATCCTGACAAATGAAGTTTGTCCTTTATTAAAGGGGTTGTTCATCTTTGAATTAACTTTTGGTTTGATTTAGAGAGTGCAATTGGTTTTCATTTTTTTATTTATTTGTGGTTTTTGGGTAATTTAGCTTTTTATTCAGCAGCTCTCAAGTTTCTAATTTCAGCTATCTGGTTGCTAAGGTCCAATTTACCCTAGCAACCATGCATTGATGTAAATAAGACTGGAATATGACTTTTAGAGTCAGAAGAAGAAGGCAAATCATTCAAAAACTATAAAAAAATAAAGGCTGAACTGAAAAGTTGCTTGGAATTGGCCATTCTATAAAATACTCAAAGTTAACTTAAAGGTGAACCACCCCTTTAAAGAGCACATTAGGTGGGGGAAAGGTTGTGACAGCAATACTACAATTGTTACACTTTTCCTGTTAACATTTATATTTATTTCTTTAAAGTGTTCCTCTTTTATCATCCACCCCTAATATTCTACTACTCATCACACAATATATTCACTTAACCTGATGCAGTGAACAAAGTGTAGTTTTAGACACAATCACCATGGTTTTTTTAATATAAATTATTGGTTTTTCCAAGAATTCAAACGGCATTGCTGTAACATAGGCATTGAATTGGTGCAGTTGCGCTGAATATTTTCAAAGTCTGACTAGCGTAATATCCTGTGCTTGGCATGCTAGTGACTTCTGCATCTGATACTTTTAGAGAACAGCGCTGCTGCAAATGACGCAGGGCACAGAGGGAACCCTGGAATTCGGATGTAACTGTAGCTACAATGTTCAGCAGGACTCAATTCAAAGTAGTAGGCAGGAAGGACTTAACAGAACAAGATCAGGAAAAAACATAGTCAAGGTCAGGATGGAGGCTAGCAGGCAAGGCTCAAAATTGCATGAAACACATGGGTAAGCAGGATCTGGATATCAGAAACTGGCTTGGGCAAGTGTATTAAGCTGAAAACAGGTATTTTTCTAAAGGCACCAAAACTAAAGTAAACCCCAGTAAGTGACACCGTATTATACACACATTTTGACACAGTTATCCAAGTGCATTCTGCATAGCTATAAGCATTTAAATCCCAAAAATATTCAAAAATGAAGTGCTGTAGCCCTGTAGGTAAACCAGATATTGCCAGCTTGTATGTATATTGATGTTTAGAATGTTGTGTTATTTACAGTACACATACATTTTGTTTTCTGTACACTTTGCTCATGGCAGAACACACTCTTAACTTCATCTAAAAAATCAGCAGTCCTATAGGACAAATGAGTCATTGTTATCCACAACCTCTTTAAATATGTATTCAAACTAAAAATACATAGAAGAGAACAGGATGTATTTAGAGTTAATGGTGTGCAAAACTAAAAAAAACAACAACATTTAGCTATGTGCCAGATTATTAATTTAATAATTTTGAAAACCATGATTGGTTTATATAAAATATCATCCTGTGGCCCCCCATTTTGTTTACGTTTAGAATGGACAACATAAAAGGTGTTTGTTTTGCTCTTCACTATTTTCATTCATAAATGAGAGAAAAGTCAGATTTAGACTTAGATTTAGACTTAGATACTGAAAAATGTATTACCATTTTCTGCTTGTATATTTCTTGATACTGGTGGGCCTGATCATGTTGATAGTATACTTTATGGTCAGAGATGTGTGGTTTTGCATATTTTCTGCAATACAGCCAGCTAGGAAATGTCACTTCAATGGCATTTGCTTCACAGGCCACTTCTCTTTCAGTAGCATTAGCATCTCTACTGCTCTTATCTGCTATAGGTCGGCGGTTGTCAAAGCTCCTGTGTGCCATTAGCCTGGAGAATGTGGTCTGGCTGTATATGAAGTACCCTGTCACATTCCACATTCTATGTACCGTATACAGCGGTTGCCCATGTCAATGAAATATGTATTTTTCCACTTCGTGGGAAGGAATATTGTGATGGAGGTTGAGGAGGAAAAAGTTAAGTTAACATGCTGAGTAATGATTTACAGTTAATTTCTATTGTATCTTTATATCAGAGAGAAGTTCACATTATGCAGAATAGTATAAAGAAATCAGAGCTTTTTTTGTAATTGCAAATCCTAAATTATTGCCTCCGGTTCCTAGCTTGCACTTTCATTGTTTTCATTGACTCCTAGTCCTGATGGTTTACTGAAAATGTTAATACCATTGATTTAAACATAAATATATAAATACAATAAACAGCATGATACAAAAACATCTTAAATATTTGATGGGATCAGTAGGAGACACCCCCTTAGGTTGTAAGAGTGTTAATGAGATTTCACTAAAGGTCAGCACAGCAAACTGATATAGACCTATAGAAAGAGAGACTCCACTTTATTTTAGTTGTCAAGAAGCTAGAAGGTTATGCAAGAGCTTCTTTATTCTCACATTACCCCTTTCAGCACTGAAGGGACCTCCTGTAGTATATTACTCTGCAGTATGCTGAAGACCTTTATGCATAAAAAAAACAGGCACAAGCTTTTAATCGTTTACATCTTGTGCAAGGCATGCTGTGCCTAGTGACATTTACACAGTGCAACTGAATGGCACTTCCCTAAAATAATGCTGCAGGGCAGAGAGAAAGAAATGTTCTATAATAAATAATTAATTCAAACTACAGAGCTGTCTGGATCAAGAAAGCAGGTCCAATCCATAATTTGTGTATGAACTCTGGAGTAAGTCACTTCAATTGCAATGCTGGACGCTACTATAATAGAGCAAAGGTGATTGATGGCAGAAACAGGACAGTTTAAAGAACATACTTCTTAACTGTTCTACACTATTTAAATATAAATAGACATTTGCTCTCTAATGTGGCAAGGTAGTTGTTCTTTATGTTTTTGTTGCTTTTGCAATTTCTAAATGTAGTATGCTTTCACGATTCCATAGCAACAAGTTGTTGGCTTTCCTAGTAAAGTGTCTGAATGCAGAAAGGGATTTCAAAGGCAGAGCCAAGTCATTGAATGCTGTACAGGTGGCTACAGAATTCCATTATGTCACAAGTTGCTTGGCGTGATAGATAACTACTCTCTCTGAACACTATACAAAGGATTCATCTGCTGCATTGTTTCTTTCAATACAAGGGTCATTTTAATGGAAAACTGTATATTCAGAATTAACACTTTACCAGCAGAGAATTCACTATATATACGTATATATATATATATATATATATATATATATATATATATATATATATATATATATATATATATATATATATATATATATATATATATATATATATATACAGTATACGTATATTGACTAATCACCTGACAGGAAATAATGTAGGTTCTAACTGTGACAGGAAGTCTGGAAGTCTTTTCATTTTCTGATGTAAGCTAGCATGTATGTGTGTCCTTGGTTTGTGTGTGAGCACAGTGCCTCATAAAAAGCAGGACAGAGGGATGAGTTACCCATGGCCTAAGTTAATGGTAAAAGTAAAAAGAAAGTGCATTTTTCAGATACTAATTGCATAGAAACACAATGCAGTGTATTTGCCAACAATTGTAGATATTCAATTGTGAGAATCACAGGCTTGAGGCAGAATAACTACTGTTCAGATTTTTTTAAACTTTATTTTTAAATTTTCAAAGTTACTAAAGGGGTTTGAGTTCACTTTAAGTATGATGTAGATAATGCTATTCATATACAATTTGTTTTATATATTTTATTATATTATATATATTTTATAACAGGAGTTATTTAGCTATTTAATCAGCAGCTCTCCAGTTTGCAATTTCAGCAATCTGGTAGGGGTACACGTTACCCTAGCAATTATGCATTGGTTTAAACAAGAGACTGGTATATGAATAGGAGAGGGCCTGAATAAAAAGATTAGTAATATAAAGGGCAATTACAATACATTTGTAGCCTTACATGGCATTTACTTTTTAGATGGGGTCAGTGACCCCCCATTTGAAAGCTGGAAAGAGGCAGAAGAAGAAGGCAAATAATTCAAAAACTATAAAAATAACTAAATAATGAAGACCAATTGAAAAGTGGCTAAGAATTATTCATTCCATAACATACTAAACGTTAACTTAAAGGTGAACCACCCCTTTAAGTACATCTGTCACAATTAGTATGGCTAAAATTACTGTTTTCAACAGCTTAGTTCTACAGTTAATGTACGATTATGTCATGAACAGCCTTAATAAATCAAAACTACAAAGCAAAATAACTAAAACAGAAAAAGAAAGAAAAGAATATAACAGAAATCAAAGGTACAGGATTGTAACAGCACTAAAGTAGGTTAAATAATGTATTGTACCATGACTCAGTTAATGATCATATCATCCGTCAGGATGCTGTTCAGATTTTTATTGTGTATCCACACAACATGTTTCAGGCATCAAGGGTCCTATCTTAAGTGTAAGAGAGAAAGGGCCCTTGATGCCCGAAATATGTTGTTTGGATAAACAATAAAAATCTGAACAGCTGTTATTCTGCCTCAAGCCTGTGATTCTCATACTTGAATATCTACATGAATATGCCTTTATTGGTTGCCAGCGATGGAGCACCAGTGGGAATTACAGCAGTCTAAGAGCATCTGCTATTGTGTGTTACTCTGAAACTTGGTATTTCCCTAGAATTCAAGCTTCATTCCTGCTGAACTCTGTTGCAATTGCACCTGATGAGCCAAAATGAGTACAAGTCTATTAAGGCTACTGACTCAACTCACTGTGGGAACCATGGGATTACTGCCATGTTCAAGGTGGAGGTGGATCTCCGGCATCAATAGGTGCACTTCCGTACAATTTATATCTGTACAGACTGTATGCACTGCAATGGCACTTAGCACAACTACTGTATATGGAAGTGCAAGGGCCATGTTTGGACGCAAATACCTTTAATGAACAGCTTCAATACACACATACATGTGTGATCGATATGGGTTCATTAGAACGTGGCCACTTGCTGTTGTAAATGAGGTTTATAATGTTTTAGATTCAATATAATGACTAATATTTGTGGATCTTGTAGGAGAGACTGTGTTATTGATATATTCAATTCTACTTATGTGTTAATATTTTATTATTGTGTTTTCTAGTTATAAAATAAATAATAAGGAAAGATCGGTGTGTCAGTGACCCAAGTTTTAAGCCTGTGAAATTATCGTCAGGAAAATAAAGGTCAATAAAGTCAGTGCAAAGAATTGTTTTTTGAGCTGCTCATAAAAGTTGCCTGTCCTGTGATATTGCTACCAGATCTAAGATAAGATTCAAAGATTGCAGTGATTATTATTTTATAAAGTTTAAACTTTTTTGGCAGCTTTATTCAAAGTATACTAAAAATGTTCCCCTGCACATGCAGTTTGTGAAGGTTGGGGGATCTGCAGTGATTCCAACATTGCATAACCCCATCCTCACAATATAATCATACCTTAATAAATTAAAAAAACACCTGGATGGATGATGGAGTGCCAACAAAGACTTTTACCAGTCTGTTGCTGGCATTTCTCACAAGTTTTATTACGTTAGGCAGATAATAATGGATGTTATTTTTATGACTGGTATAGCCACAATGGGCAACTTAGTTACTGCTCATTCAATTATACCTCTTATGCAAATACTAAGTACAAGTGCCCTTCAGTTTGATGACCATGCAATAAATCAGTAGTCATCATAAGATTATACGTTTCTACCATATAATTATGCAATTTTCCACTTTTGTTAATGTGTTGCAAAGCTAATTATAAAAAAAATATTAAAAACTGAATTGCAATAACCCTTTGCAATCTTATTGAACCCACATCACATCAGATGGCAGGTGCCATTTTGGAGTTTTAGAAATAGACCTGTCATTAAGTCATTTTATCAGTAGGTGTTCTGCTCACACATTTGCAAAGCAAGAACTTTGCTGTGTATTTCTTGATAAACAACTGCTGTTTTGCCAACAGGGACCTTTCTCTTTAATGGTAAAAGGTGGTTTCAAGGTCACAAAAACATTACAGAACTTGATGTTTCTTTTATCAACAGCAACAAAAAAATGAGTGTGTATGCTCCAAACAACAAGCTGTGTTGTGAGTATTGTGAACCAGACAAAAGCTTAGTATTGCTTAAATGTGTTCTCATTGTGGTTGAGCTATTATATAAACACATGGAACACTGTATTCAGAATTTCAACTTTAGAAAATAAACCTAAAATGTACAACTCCTTCTTTTTCCTCAAGTTGATTATAAAAATTTTGCCTTCTTGATAAAGTCAATATGACTTGAGGTTTTCTAGGTGAATGAGGAAATATGCTATTTCTGGGAGTTTGCTCAGGTATGTGATCTATTGTCCAGAAACCTTGAGAGTTCTTAAATACAGCAATGCCATTTTTCATAGTGTCCAGATTAAATAAACAATCTTCCTTATATACTGTTATATCTTTCTGCTTTAATATATAGTACTTGATGTTGCACAAGTCCATGCTGTCCAAATGTGTTTCAGTAGCCTGAAGGCATGGAACTTCTTATTCTGGGAAGACTCCTTGTTAAAGATCATGGATCCCATAACATTTACATATAAGTTCACAAAACAACATTACAACAATGGATACAAAAGACAGTAGTTTGTGTCTGTAGGGCAGTATGTAGGTGTGCATGTATAACACAGTTTATGAAGTGCTACTGGGATATTCTAACAACATTAGAATATATCAGTATAATATACAAATATACTTGCATATATGTATGATGTGTAAATATAAAGAGTTCCTTGTGGCAAAAGACATAGGGGCAAATTCACTAACCTCCGGAAATTCACCAGAAACGGCTTCGCTCACATCGCCAAACTTCGCCAGGCTGCCGAACGATGGCGAAGTTTTGCTAGCGTCAGTTACTTCGCCCTTTAGTAAATTTGCCCTATAGTAGGAAGAATAAATAAAGTAAGGAACAGCAGAAATAAAATTAGCAGAATAGTTAATAAGGTGCAGCTAATGGTACACTGAGCCTTATTCCTCTGGCTGTAATTGTACCCCTAACCCCACTGCCCATTGTCTTGACTGGGAAGACAATAGCTTTTTCCAAGGGAACCAAAATTAAACAACAGCTTGTGGAATCAAAATCTGGGTTAGAAACAGTTAGTAAATTGGTTTAATTGAAAATCACTGCATTGCCCATTCTGGATAATTGGATGCCAAAAAGCAGATGCTATAGCTATCCTAGATGCCTGAATTTATGTCTACATAATTGTCACTATTAAAACTGAATATTATTGATAAGTGCTGTAAAGTGGTTGACTTGTCACGGATGCTCTAGTACTTATTTAAGGATACATATATTTATATGTGAACTTTTATTGTAGTTTTTAAGGATTTTATACAGAATGTAAGCGGGTCAGTCACTTTTTGGTAAAACTTGACCTTCTCTGTACTTTTGTTCTGCTTTCAAAATTTGACAGGTTGGTGTAGTATCATGCACAAACTGTGTTGGTTTACACAGCTTGCTACCTAGGGACAAATGTTCATAACACATATTTGTTTGCCAGTAATTGGCTGAACATCACACAGAAGATTGCAAGGAAACTGATTCCAAACAAAAAATGTATTGTCAAGCATAATTAGGGCACCTGTTGTGTTACAAAACGTATCCAATAGAATTGCCTTTGGCTTTCACAGATGGCAAACTACTGTGCAGTTCTTTTCTTCTGGGAAAACATTATAGTCTTTAACTGTTACCAGGAGAGTGCTGGAATTCTATACTCTTTCAATTAATAAAAAATACTAATGATGTATATTCTACTGTATCATCAGATTTGGGTTAAATAAAGTCTTTCATTATTAAATCAAGGTTGTTGCATACATGCTTTTAGCAGGATGGTGTCCTGCATAATCATTTTATTGACTATGCAATGAATGATGCCATTTTTATTAGGCAGACAGTAAAAAATTCAGAAATGCTACATAATCTTCTGAAAAGTATACTATTTTTCATTTTTACCAGTGCTTTGTGGCTCTGTGTAATGTCACTAGTAATTTTATATAAAGTCCAGTGGTATTAGCATTAATATGTGAGGACGAGCCATTAACAGGGACAGCTTGACATTATTTTCTATGTCTGTTCAGCTTAGTTTTAGCATGGGTACAACATACCTCCCCTTTATATACGAGGTGTATTTATCTATGTAATGACATTCTTCATTTAACTTGGCAATTTGTGGATATTTTCTCCAATTTCAGCCACAGAGTTTTTTTGATTTTGTAAGATTTTCAAAGTATCAAGTGGCATTACTCACAACTGCTTCTAAGACAAGACCTACAATTCAGTTTTAAGAAGAAAACTGAACTAATTACAGCATAGCACAGCTTCCTTGCCTAGATTTTCTTTAGTCACAACATTTAAGGAATTATGGCTACTTTCAAATGCAATTTAATGTATTACTAACCTAATTCAAACCTTTTTTAATCTTATCTCTGCTTCCTAATGGTTGGCAATCACATTACAGAAGTTATTCAAACAGTATCCTATTCAGTATCTATCTAGATGGAATTAATATTAAGGAAATAATAGAAAAATAATATTGTATTAGTCGTGTGAAGTTTTCAATACTGTTTTAAATTGTGCTGTATAGTTTCCAGTTACATCATAGTCAATGCTTGTGATAAATATGCTGTAGTAATGATGTGTTCTGGCATGGTGGCAACAAGATAAGACATGGGAGACAAGTCATACAAGCAACTGACAACTGACGATCTTGCTTGTTACCTGGTTGGTACATAGCCACACTTTTTAACAGTTCAGTTTCAGTTCAAAGCTTTACACAAAAGTACCTGATAATATATTTTATAAAATATAACTAATATATTTTGTTAGACTATCTAAGGCCCAAATACACAAAGCTTCCAAAAAACATTGATTACTTTGTTATGTATGTAGAATAACTTTTAATTGCTATCAGTACCATAATTAATACAATGCATTATCTAAACAATATAACAAAGTGCTTGTTATCATTCCTTTCTATTATTACAAGTGCACATTATCAACTTTTTTCAAATAAATTACAATTCTTATTATTTTCAGGTCTATTTTGGAATTTAAACCAACAGTACACGGTGGGCATGTAACCTCAGAACATGAATTTCATAGGCTGCTTGATCCAGCAATTAATGCAGACCAAAAAACTATCATCCTATTCCTCCAGGAAACGGTATGTGTGTCTGTATATTTTCAACAGTTAGGATTTATATATCTAACTAGTCTATCTAGTCACTGACTCCATCTAAAACAAATGCTGTGTAAGGCTACAAATGTATTGTTATTCCTTCTTTTTATTACTCATCTTTCTATTCAGGCTCATATTCCATTCCCTTATTCAAATAAGCGCATGGTTACCAGGGTAATTTGAACCCTAGTAAACAAATTGCTGAAATAGCAAACTGGAGATCTGCTGAATAAAATACCAAATGCAAATTATTTTAGTATATCACTCTCTACATCATACTAAAAGATACTTTAAAGGTGAACAACCCCCGTCATATTTATTACATGGTATTCTGTCTAGGCCCAAAAACATGTTGAGGATTTCCCTACACAGGTTTGGATCAAAGATGTAGACTGGGAATTTTAATGGTGCATCTCATGATCCTGGAATGCAAATGTTTCATTTACTTATTTTCTTCATTTGCAGTTGAGTATGGAAGACTTCAATTATTTCAGTTCTTTCAGTGGATCTGAAGACATATTCTATAATGTGAAGGTGAGTTTTTTTTAATCATATGAATATGAATATGTTGAAGAATATGTTAAAGAGTGCTCAGAAAGTATATTAAGGTTAAATAAAATGCAATTGCTTCTGCTTTCAGTAAAATTGCCCTGACACATGACTAATGGCTGGTGTGTCATAGCAGGCTTTTGATTTATTTATATATATATATATATATATATATATATATATATATATATATATATATATATATATATATATATATATATATATATATATATATATATATAGTGGTTTAGTTGTCCATTGGTATTAGCAGCCTTGCTTGAATGTGAAACATGATCTGATCTTGGCATAATAATATGGTATATATATATATATATATATATATATATATATATATATATATATATATATATATATATATATATATATATATATATATATATATATAGAATCCCTCCAGTGACGGCACTCCAGAATCAATCACGCTTGGGTCAGTAGATGTCAATCATAAAGGTTTATTAAAGTGGACCGAATATATATATATATATATATGGTAGTGGGGTTTATGCATTTGAATGATATGTGCTAAGATACTTTTCTTACATCAGAGCAAAAATCAACTTATTTCTTCCTATATATTTATTTCAGGCATTATTGAATTCCTCACCGTCTTCTTTAGTTCTACCAGCAGTGAACTGGAAAACAATTCACCATCTCCCAGGTTACTTTAAAAACCAGGCAAACTGGAACTTAATCAGAGCTGATGCTCTCAGTTTATCATCTGTGGAACTGGAGAAAGAAAAGTCTAACCTTATCATAGTAAAATTACTGCCAGTTCCAAGGTATAGAAATTAATTTTCTGCATTTAAAAGGTGCAATTATAATAATAATAATTTATTTTTCCAGTTAAAACGATGACATTTATTCATGTGGTATTGTATGCAATGACATAAATTATGAAGCAATACAAGGTACACTAATCAGATGCATTTCACTTCTTTTTTTACCCACAGTGCAGCTTTTTCTGCAGAATTCCATCATAATTTTATGTGCCACTAAGTAGCATCCACCACACCTTGCATTCAATATGATAATGTACCCAGATTACCCCCTCATAGAGGGGATGATGTCACTTGTTAAGCACTGCAGGGCAAGATGGCAGTGCCCAGAGGTTGCACACGTTATGATGCATTGTTTCACCGATAGCTTATCAAATTGTGTGTGGCGTGATGTCAGCGCCCGTTTTCGGCACAAAAATTCCCTTTAAATAGACGTCAGTAGCTATTAACCTTGCCCGATTATAGGTTCAATTTTGTATGTTCCTGGGTGCATTATTACTTATTCTGACTCATCTTTCCTCATCTTGATCTTGGCCTGTTTATTGACTAAGAACCTTAATGCCTGAACTGAGCTTACCTGGGCATGACTTCACTATTTCTACACCCCTTGGATCTGTGCTTGGAGCCTGTTGCTTCCTCCTTGGTCCGTTAATCCTAATCTGAGCCCTCGGGCCCTGACACCCACTTGACAAATTAGGCCTTTTATATGTATGGACTTGGATATGCTCCTCTAGTGACTATTCTGCCAATATATGTTGACAATATTTGGTATTAAATAGGAGGAGAAATTTATTTAATCAATAAATCTGGAGTAAAATAGCAGAAGTCTTTAGTCTTCTAAAGCTGCAAAGTTAACCTTTCTTGCTTACTTACTTTTTACAAAGGAAAAATGTTGCAAAGGTTCAAAGTGCGTTGGGGGGGGAGGGAACTACAATAAATAAATATACTCAGATACAAAGTTATTGTCATGCATGTACCAGTAAATACCATGCATGCACCAGTAAATATTTATCTGCATAGGTATATATGTCTATTTACCAATGTTGCACTAAGTTAAAGCATTAGGCTATAAATACTGCATGTTATGTTTTTGTCTTCTGTGCAGCTAAAGGCCATCACAGTCTTTTGGCATTAATGATCTGTACCTCCAAACATACCCATGTAGCTCCCCATCTTCTTTCCTGCTGATTCACTGCACATACTGTACTCTAGGCTGCTGTCAGTGTGACAAAATATAGTGTATATATATAATCCTGGGGTGGATCTAAAAGATGTGGTACACTATCTTCTTTGACAATAATATTACTGTGGATGACACTTAATATTGTTTCAGGATTACATAATTGTTATATGTTACCAGTCCACCTTTACATTAACTAACATGCTGAATATTTGCAAATACAAACTCACAAATTATGGTAATAATTATCAGAGAGCGGTGATGCTTTACTAAACTATGGAGTATATACAAGTCTGTAAAAACTGAAAAGTCTTATTTTGCTACTGATACACATGATATTTCTTCTTTGCTTGCAGATCAAGTAAAACAGCTGCTGCTAAAGCCTTCTCTGAAAATGGTGAGTAGCAATCCATCCAGGTAATACATGCTTTGGCAATATTGGACATGATTACATATAATCTTAGTCCTTTGCAAAAGACATGGCATCAGACCTTCTGTGAGCATAAGGGGTGGATTCCATGTTGAAAATGCGAAACTATGAATATTTGCCCTGCAATTTCAGAGTGCACACAAGACGACAGGGATGGGAATAGATTGGCCTTTACTCCATTGGCATATCTACAGCAGCAGAGAAAACACTGTGTGTGCCACTGGCCTGATAGATATGTTCATAGGTATTATATAGAAGATAATGTATACTGCACATGCCACTGCCTGGTATTTTTATAGGACATAATTCCCACTACTGTGTAATATAAAGATATTAGAATTTACAGATCATTCCTTGCCTGTGTAAATAAAAAAAGGTTACATAAATATGGCAAAAATGCATTTATATTATATCATTATACATACGTTTAAACTGGTTGTGTGCACATGCCATCATTAAAAGCAATTTATAATTTCTGACATCAAGTAGAAACCCAAGTATATAAGGATACAGTATATTTTACAGATTATTTATGGCACTTGGTTATAATAATGATCTTGTGCATCTGCTTGCTGTTTTATTTGCTAATGGAAAGCCCAACCTCTCTATCTATCCATATCCCTCATTTATGACATGTGAGGCGGGGTTGTGCACTGGCGCCTTTACCTCTCTATCCATCCATATCTCTCATTTATGATATGTGAGGCGGGATTGTGCAGGGGCGCCTTTGCATGACAGTTCATTTTACTTCAGAGATGAAAGATCTGATTTGTGTGCCTATTGGTTGTGTGTGCTTGTGTGTGTAAGGTCATTTAATAGAGCTGTTATATGCTGTGGTTTATCTCTAAAATCCAATACTTGAAACATTGCTTAACAGTTTTTGTACTTGAAATATAAGCATTAAATATAATAATGTTGTATTTTGTATTAAGCAGATGGAAATCTAATAAGTATCTTTGTCCTGCAAAGTGTTCGCATGACAACAAGGAAGCATAAATTTCATTTAAATGTGACTGTGCTTTGTGAAAAGCAAAGGTCATTGACATTCTTTGTAGCTATAGTTACTGCTGTAGACTTCTTCCTAGGGAATGCCAAATAACATACTGCCGATTGGAAAGACATTTGACTATCTCAATGAGAAGGACAAATGTGTTTTTGTTTCATTTTAAGCACAATATAGAAAAAAAAAATCTGACAAATGATTGCGCCAGATTGCACTGATCCAATTGGTCAGACTGCTTACTGATGGGTTTATAAGGGAAACAGAAGGGAGAACTGACCTCTGCTGGTGGCATTACACGTGCAAATGGAAACCATCGACTAAATAAAGGCATCATTTCCCAAAATGTAGCATTATTGTTTTGTTATTTCACTATGTAAATCATTGTTATCATTGTTGCAGATAAAGTAATTGGAAGGCTCACAAAAGAACTGACAAAGAGAGACATTGATTTTATTGGGATTTACACTGGAATGAAACCATCCCAGGTACCCTTCTGTTTTTTACTTTTTCTACTATGTTATTTGCAATGGATTTTGTTTGCCAGAACACTGTGTTGCTTTTTATTTAGACATATTAGGCCACCAGATTAGATTTCAGATTATCAAGGTCTATTTTAGTCCATGTGAATGCCAGCTTTGTTGCCATTATTTTACAGTTCTTCAGACTATTTCAGATTAAAAACTGACTGTCCTCTCAAAATTAAATTCCTACACTGTCCTCACCCACCAAAACCTACTTCATGGTAAGCCTTCCTGTTTTCAGAACTGTCCTGCCTAAATAAGGCTAATTGTGATGAAAGTACCAGGTGTGACTATTGTGTTATTCTTAAACCCACACTGACAAAAACTAAAGGTTGTATCCTGTGCATTACCAAAACTGTCATACCATAGCTGTATATCCCTTTTAGTGGAGCATATAAGTAGCTACTGTTTATAAAATGGAAATAAGAGGCATAGGTTATTGTGTGCACAGAACATTCTTATTCAATTTATTTACATTTATACAAGAATGTTACCTGCCATATAATGCACTGTAGACAGCAACACAACAACGCTCACTGTCAAAACTAAGGGGCCATCATGAAGGTAACCCTGCATAAGTTAAGGAACACACAAGGGGTTTCAGGTCAAAAAAAGGTTTTTCTTTTATGATTGCTTGAGCAGTCATAAATCGGCACCTAACAGTGGGATGTTGTGCAATAGTCAACTTAGAGAGGTCAGTTGTACTATTGCCAGTTCATGCATTATAGCAGTTCCAGCTGATAAGCATAAATTAAATTATGATGAGAAGGGATCATCTGTAATTTTTACTATTTACTATCTTCAGGGCAAAGTGCAAGTGAAACAATAGGCACAAACTACCCTCTGTGCTAAACATGTAAGCACCCCCTTCTATTGCCTGCCCATCCCCTTACTTGCATGTCATTTCAACCCACACTTTAGGGTTAGGGAATCCCGAAAAGAGCAGGCCACAACAGGGCCCTGTTCTTTCTGGTAATGTTGTTATAATGTTGTTTTTCCTTTTACAGTATTTGTCAGGACTAAAAAATAGCCAATTTATTTTGAAAGTACATGCGACAAGTGTTTGCAAGTTTAGAATTTGTGCAATATGCCCCTGATTCAAGGATAAGCAGACTCCTATGAGCAACAAGGAAACCAGGCAAAACAAGTTACTGTAAAGCATAGTACATTGTAGAAGAAAATTTACAGTTTTGGATATTCAATTCCACTAAAAAAAATGGACAGCAAGACAGATTTCT
This sequence comes from Xenopus laevis, assembly GCF_017654675.1. Taxonomy (NCBI): domain Eukaryota; kingdom Metazoa; phylum Chordata; class Amphibia; order Anura; family Pipidae; genus Xenopus; species Xenopus laevis. Next base: position 76,769,239 of record NC_054375.1, on the reverse strand, counting down.
AAATGCAGCAATATTGATTCTTACAGACCTTCAAAATTAGAAAAAAATAATTCTTCCTAGTAAATCTCCCTGAAATGAATTGGATTCACGTTTGTAGCTGTTGATGGATAGGCATAATGAATGTTGCTGGTTGAGCTGATAATAACATACCATCCCTGCCGGTATATGTGAAGGATAAACTGACACTTCCAAATCTGGTGATTGGATAGTGTGATTTATTAGCCCTGAGCAGCATCCCAATGAGAGCCATTAAACATAGAAATATATAAATAGTTCCCTGTGCACAGTGGTAAGCTGCTACATTTGATTTACAAATATTTTTCAAGTGTCCTATGAAAACACTGAAAACTTGATCTTAGGATTCTTTATTTTATCTTTGCATCATGTGAACAAAATAAGGTTATTTCAATTGTATAGTATTTAGTAGTGTATAACTCATATAATACTCCATTCCTCTTAATATTGTATTTATAAAACGTGGCCGAAAACCTTGTAGATTAAATGTATAGGAGTGAAAGTGTAAAAACTATAATTGTAATTCAGATTTTTTGGATTCAAAAAATAATTAATGCAGCCTACTAAGTTAATACTAATGGGCAGATTTATTATGTGGTATAAAAAACAACAAAATTCACCACACATGACCAGTTTTTGTCAAGTAAAAAACAGTATTATTTTTTAATGCCTGTTTAAATTTACTAAGAGGAAGGCCTGAACAGATTCTGTTTTGAAGTATACTACTGTAAAGTTCATTTAAGGTGAATTGCCCCTTAATATGATGCAGTAGACAACTGTATTCTTAGCTTATGGCACATGTGGTGTTTCAACAAACTGCTCTGTAATGCTAAGAAAAGAAGCCTCATAGCATATTCATGGATATGATCATATTGTGAATGATACAACTATTTTTGAATCAGTCTGGTCACAAGCCTGGCTGTTGTGCCAATAATAGCAGTATTACTTTTTATGTCTCAGCATTACAAAGCAGAATGATCACAGGAACAGGGTAATACAAACACTACAAGGGGCATTTACTTACCAGTTGCAGTATGCGTAGTTAAATTTCTGGATTCTCCATGGTTTTTACCTACAATGTAGCATTCCCCCCAGTATGCCAGCATAATTGTGGCCTCACAAGATGTTGTGGCCAACACAATTGCAGCCTAATGTATTAAAATGAATGCAATTATATATATATATATATATATATATATATATATATATATATATATATATATATATTTATAAAGCTGTGGCAGATTGTGTCCAGCATGCACTGTTAACAGGTTATTCTTTTGGTGTTTTGGTGCGGGTCTGGTGCACCTACTGACCCAGGAACTCCTGCCACATTCAGGGTAGTGGTAGCCCTAGGGTTCTCTCATGTTAATATGAGCATTTTCCCATGATTCATGAGATAAGGCAGAACAGATGCTATGGCAATCAGCTCAAGGACTCCAAATTCAAGAAGCTTGTTTGGGTGCAAGTAAATTTTATCATGACCTGCATTTTGTACCTCGTTAATCTCTAAAAATGTGTGTGTCCAAAACCAGAAGACCTTTTCCACACAGAACTTGTTATCATGTCATGCCCCAGACACCGGTGGGAAGAACTTGGGAAAATGTGATGGCCCTGTCTTTGTGTATAAAAATACTGCTTTAAATTATTCACTCCTTAATGAATTTAGTTTGAGCCAAATCAGATTTACCACTGAATTCCCCCTAGTTTTATAGTTAATCAAAAAGAGAGAGAGAGACAGAGGTGGTCCACTGTCTTATGCACACAAACAAAGATAAAGTAAAGAGGAAGGAAATGAGGAAATTCTAGTACTCTCCCCAGTTACTAGCAGATGCATCTGTAGGTACTAATATCCTGAACGATTTTGGATATTTCAAATTCAAATACTTTTCCAGTTTATAGATTACCAAGGATGGGAGTTAAAGAAAACTCAGACAATTTATATTTTATGTGAATATTTAACCTACTCCAAATTTTCAAAACTAACTTATAAAAATATGAGTCATTTTAAACTAACCTTGTTGTCTTTTTTTGAAACGTATGCATTCTAGAACACATTAACAGCCATTCCATCTGGTTTAGACCAGCTGATGGCTACAGAAACATGACTTTACCTTACCTAAGTAGAATTTTGTGAAACAATAATAGCGGTGGTTTCTGTCATTAGGACTTAGATACTCATTAAGCATTTCTGTCATATATATATATATATATATATATATATATATATATATATATATATATATATATATATATATCTCTCATAGGAATGTATTTGTTCTGTATCTCACATACTTTAACCGTCTTAATCTTTTGGTGATAAACTTCATTAAAAGGGTTCATTAAGGGCGAAAACAGAGCTTGACAGTTCACAAGAGGGAAATTTCAGCACTCTTAGTTTGCTTGTACTGTATATCATTTTAGGAGCATGTTTATCAAACAGTGTAGATAGAATAACTCTATTTTTATTTTTTTACTATGGTAATAATTCTACCTCTAAAATAGAGAACTGAAGAGTTTCTTTCTGGTGAACTGTAAATTTTCTCTCTTTCAGAGTTGGTCTCTTGAGTTCCAGTGCAGACCTTTACCCTCATATGTTAAATACAAATGTCATTATTCAACTTTCAATAAACATTTAAATATTACCTACTGTATGCACTGATATTTTGAAGTGCAACAAATAGAAATATAAATTTGTGTACATCTGATACACCAGCGAAGATTTTGAGTGTGTTATTACTATATGCGTTTATTCCCATACCTGAATATATACATGCTTTTTGTTGAGAAATATAAATGCAGGTATGCAAAGTAGAACAAGTGTTTTCATACAATAACCCATCTACTGTCTGTTTTAGCAAACTAAGGGGCAGATTTAATTATAATTAACCTTATTAGTTGACCTTCAGTTTCAGGCATATCTATGTTAGAAAACAGTAATCACCAAAACCAATTAGGACCACTCCGACCTTATAGCAGCCCTTTTGGCATTTGCCAGAACCCACAAATTGCCAATCCGGGCCTACGCATTTCGGGAATACACTCCCTTAATCATAGGCTATGACTAAGGGAGTGTATTCAAAAAACGCGTATGGCCATGTGTCTCTGCAGAACCTTGCAATAAAAACCTGCTTTTACCCAGAGTGCCGTCCTCCTGTTCGTTTAGCAAATGTAAGAAAACATTATCATCATCTTCATTTCAATTATGTTGAGCGTGTTTTTTTTTTTTTTTGGATTAAAGCTTAACTAAAACCTGGTGCACTTTATTTTTTTAAGAAAAAAAAATTGTAAAAAAAATTGAGGAAAAATAAAAGCAATCAAGTTTACATCAAATGCCCTGAAACTGAAGGTTGACTAATGACAAATATTGACAGACATAATACATTTTTCAAGAGGTAAATAATCCTGTCTGTGAGAGTTCATTTCTACCATTGTTCCTGGCAAATAGCACAGTAGCTCTATGATCCATTTATTCATTTTTAAATTCACTAAATTTTATTAGAACAAAATGTAATTATAATTAAGTTTTTTTTTTTTTACAATTTTTTCCTTGATCATTAGCATGTTGACAAAAATCTTAATTACAATGAAAATAGCATTGTTACAAAAATATTGTTAACAAATATTATATTAATATTAAAAGTTTTAAAAAAAACTTGAAAAATAAAATATCTTCAAAGTTGAAAATACATTTACCATAGACTTCTGTAGAAATTGACCCAATTTTAGTTGACAAAAATAAGTAATTGAATTTCAGGATTTTTTCAGTTAATAAATCTTGAAAATTTGGGTTCAGAAAACACAAATTTTAAAGAATTTACCTCAAGGGGCAGATTAAACAAGTGAAGTGTGGAGTAAAAGCTCATCGTAATAAAATGTACCCAAATTCTCTTCACCATTTGTTAAGTACGCTTCTAAAAATCCCATAGGAATGAATAGGAATTGTGTGAGCTCTAATTTCAGTTTGTGCAATTTCTTTCTCTCCAAAAAAGCAGTTCTGAAATGCCTTATGGATTTGATTCTATCTATATTAAACAGAGCATTCAGACCACATTGATCAAAGCTGGTTTATAATTAATGCAATTTAAATCCAAGTGATTGAGGTGAAAACGATTATCAAATCAAAGCAACAACTCAATAGATGTCTTTATATAAACACTTTTTTTTTTAGTAACAGAAAGCTGCTCAGCACTAAGTTGAAGGGCATATAAAATTAACTATGACTGTTTCAGTATGTAACCTTTTGGAATAATAGTATAACTAAACTAACTAAATTATTCACCAAAGATAACCATGCCGTGTATTTGTTTGTAATTGTTGGTACTCAAACAATACATATATCCAAAAATATTTTATTCTATGTCCTTTCAATACTAATTCTTAATGTTACACACAAATTAGTGGAATGAACACATTTTTCCCCTTTTACAGTTCTGTCAATGGCAAAATTTACACAAATGTACACTAGAATTTTGCCATAGGAGAAAAATTGGCAACATCATTAGAATTACTCCACACATTTTGTTTTGACAGGAAAAAAATTCCCTTTTTACACAGGAAAAAATTTCCAATGCCAGACTGTGAGGGTTGCCTTCCCTAATGGTTCCCAAAACAGTCACTGGAGGTTCAAATTGATGGCCAGTTATTGTGAGATTGAAATAACCTATTTGCTATCCTAGTGTGACATAGAGGTTAGTCCCAGTAGGAATTCAGTATATGATGGCAGATATATACCACCCAGGCTGAGGTATTGGCTCCTTAATCTCCAGGATAAGTCAGGCTGGGACCCTGGAGCATGGTTGGAAAGTACTCTGGCCAATTAGTCCACTGGTGGGACTGTCTAAGGGAAGCCTTGGTGTGCTGAGGGAAGTCAGTGTAAGCTTGGAGAAGCTGAGAAAAAAGAGTAAGTTTTGAAACAAACAGTCTGTGACACTGGGACTCCAACGAAAGACTGCCTTGTGACAGCTGAGAGGACATTTATTTTTATCCTTTGAAAACTCCAATTTGGTGAGAATTTGTGCTTTGTTTTTTTGTCTGCTGTGAAAATAAGCCACAGGCAGAAGCCTGCTAAGTGATGTTGCCAACACAATCCTCTAGTCTAATCTCTGGAACTGTTTTGCCTGACCCCTACCCGCTGCTACGAGCAATGACCCCCCCCCCCACACACACTAGCTAATACTAATAATAAGACTGATATAAATGTCAGTTTGTGTGAATACATATTTGCTTCCCTAGATATTTGTATAGCTTATTGCTGATGCAGCACTTTTTAAATATTTTTCTAACCTTGTTATGAGGTATGGTGGCCCTGGGCAAGTTTTACACTATGGCTAGCATGGTATGCATTAGTCATTGGCAGAATAAGCAAATTTCAGCAAGAAGAGTCAAAGAAAAGAGTGTATCTTAATGATAGCACTGCACATGGTAGAAGCTTACTTAGACTGCTGCTTTGCAACCAAAGCCAATAGTTTTCTAAATATATTTGAGTATACACATTTATAAAAAAAATCATTTATCTATTAGCTGGTGTTCTTGACAGTGGCTGTGTGGTAAAACATTGACAGCTCCAAAACTGTAAAAGTTACCATCTAAATATTCAACTAGCCTTAAAATGTATTTACTTTCAGCAATCATTGATCATGCATAGCTGAGATATTTTCTGTATGTTAATTAGTTAGCAAGGTTAAAAAAAACATGTAGGGTCATAAGGTTTACTTGCTAAGTATATATATCAGGACATGATGTCAACTGAAAAGTAATAAAAAAAACCTTTACGGGTGGAATTTACTTTCACTTCACATTTCCATAAATATATTTGGGGTTATGTAATAAAAATAAAGTTGAGTTACCTATAGAAACCAATCAGCAGGTAGCATTTACTGGCATTTCACCTTTATATCCCCATTTTATCTTAGGGTTATTCATGCCAAGATCTGCGTGTTTGGCAAAGTCAACAAATGTGCAAGTGGTGGGTCAAATCAGGCTAATCAATATATGTCCCAACAGGATATCAGTTGTGATGGCCATGATTTATATGTAGCAAATAAAGCAGCAGCACTCTTTGAAAATTTGCAAAACTTTACTCAAATGCCATAGGCAACGCCGCTGCTTTATTTTCTACATGTATATTTTGCCCTGGCAGGGGGTACGGCTTGCACCCGGGGCTGCAAAGAGCCTAATCCGCTTTTGGAGCGCACTTTAACTACATTTACTGGCCATGATATATATATGCTCCGTTGTAGCAAAGTAGCAGCCATGCAGTGCTGTGGGCAAATTTCTCTGAAGTTTAATTCAGGTTGTGTATACAAAAATGGTTTTTGAAAACTCTGTAGTTAGTGGGTGGTATCAAGTACATCGTTTTGAATGCCCCCCAGAAATGGTTGTGTAGACTGGCAACAGCCTAAGAGGAACATTGACCAGAGTTCTCTTCTAAATAACTCTGGGTGTCCTTTAGGAACATTTTGATGTAAAATGTACTTTCCATTAACTATATCATGTTGTACCCCAAGCGCCCCCCTCCCCCCACTGCTTACACCTGCCCCTGCTACTCGCACCCCCTCTCACTCATTTCCCATATGCTGTTGCTGCTGCTTCCTCTGATTTTCTCTTCCGGCAGGATGGCTTTCACTGGGGACTTGGTAGGTGAGAATTACCATTGGAGATGCTGTAAGTGAGCAGGATACTGCCCCCTGATTTTTGCCACCCTACGCCTGGGTTTTTGTGGCCTGTCCCCAAATCTGGGTCTGTCAACCATCATTTTGCATAGCAGTTAAAGTAATAAATAGAAACCATATATTTTGACTTTTGTTTGTCATGGATTTTATTACACAATGCTGATTAAAACTAGTGGTCTTTCAGAATTTTCAGAATTTAACTTCATGAACTCATTGGCCTAGCTGAGTTACATATTATTGTTTTACTTATTAAGGTATTAATTTAACCTTCAGTTCCTTCTTTCCAAGAAGTACAAAACGTTTCATTTATTAAAGCAATGTTTGTATGTGAGCAGTTCACAGTTGGTCAAGTGGCAATTAGATGAGGCTTTTGATTTGCCAGTTAGGTCAAAGGGATTGGCACGGAATGCAGCAAGACAACTGCCTGTGAATAATATGAATGGTTTGATAAATGAACTTTCAGGAAATATCTTCCATGAAGGCATGGATAAACAATTCTAAAAATACGGACTTTGTTTTTGTAATACTGTTGTAACAGTGATATTTGTGTAACTAGGCAGAAACAAAATAACTATACCCTACAACAGTTATTAGGAAGATACACCTGGCAACCGGCACATGGAGAAGACCTAGATGGTGTATATGTCACATTGTGCTCACAATTTTTTTTCATGGAGAAATGGTTGTGAGCTGCAAATGCTTTATTTAAAGGGGCTCAATGCCTTCAAATTTTTTTATTAGGGTTACACTTAGTAGAGTAGATTATCCCTATTATAAAAAGTGTCCATTACATAACTACTCAACAGACAATGCCCCAATGATATCATACCTTTCACCCATTGATCATTAGGCCATGCACATTTATGCATTTTTTTCTAATGACCTTTTGAACACAGATGGAGGCCAATGATATATGAAAAGAATTGTGTGGCTGACATGGTAGCCTGAGAATGTTGTACCTTCACAAAATCTTTAATGGAATAAAGCAAATGGATTATTAATTTACATTGACGCACCCTGATGCTACCAGCTAACAGCTCATTGCTAGGTAGAAATAGTAAACATAGATTCTACATTGCCAGCAGATGTAGAATCTATATTGGTGGCAAAGAAAAGACTAACCCTTCTTCTGTATTATTATACTCCTATTTGCATTAGGACCCAGAAACACACAGCTGGTGTGTTAAAATACTCGGGGGGGGGGGGGGGGGGAGGAAATGAATATCATGTGACCTCTTGGCTCATTCAAGTAGCTTTATGTTTAACAAGGTGGCAGAAGTTTAACCATTATTTTAATCATTACAAATAAAAATATCCAGAAGAAAACACCAGAGGATTGCTAGAAATAGGTGTAAATTGCCATACACAACATATTGATCACAACACCCAGTAATTATTAACAGTTTTTTCATCATTTATTCTTGAATAAGATAAGTGATTCTTGCCAAGCAGTGGTGTCATAACAAATATTTTATTGCAGGTTTTACAAACTTTTGAGATGACAGCAAAAACAGGACGACAGCTCAAGAGCCTTGATACCACTGTACAGTACCCGCCACTAAATGTGACAAATGGAACTGACAACACATGTATTTTAATATATGCCCAAAAAATACTGATCACAGCAAATAATTCACTGGTTTTTGACTTAACAAATATGACATTTGAGGCTAAAACAGCAAATACTTCATTATCTACGTGTTCTGAATCCAATACTACGTAAGTGAACCATTATCTGTATTTGTGCTGTATATTTCATAAGCCTGCTGCTTTCTTCATTATTTTATGCTTCAAGAGCACATTCAAAATATAATATTTTGACATGACCTGTTTAAATGAAAACAATTGTTTCCTATATGAATATTTAGCATTATTGCATTAATAAAGTGATACTGACAACCCACATTCAGTGGGTCCTGGGGATGGCACATTTCACTGTGTTGGCATAATAATGTGCCTAATTTATTAAAGCCTGGGATGCATGTGAGAGAGCAGTAATGTGCAAAAAATGGTAAATGTGGGTCAGGGTGCAAAAGTGCCATTTGTTGCTTGTTTTTTACACACTGTACTATGGCCTACATAATGGTGCTCAGTGAAGGATCAGAGCTGTATATGTGGGCTGCTCTAATAGCAATATTGACAAAGCAAATGACTCTCAGGACATCAGATGCTGGGAATGGCACTTCTTTACAACTTGGAATTTTTTTGTTAAGGGCATCAGTGTCACATATTAAGCCACTAATTACTTTAGTTTACTGTGGGCTTCCATTTGGACAGCAATATAAATTTCTGGCGAGCAGTTTAACAGTTCTTTGAAACTCCCTCTGATCTGTTGGCATGCAGTTAATACTTTATTAAAGACATCTTACTGAAAGGGCATGTAGAAGTTAACAGGTACCCCAGAAAAATCATTATATGGTCTCAAAAACCCTGGGGCAAGGCAAATAATGTATTACACTCAAATTTATTGAAACTGAGGATCAATTAGAGAACCTTATATTCCTGGAAACTCTCTAGGAGTCACTGGATCTGCTGCCTTTCTTTTATAACACCAGTAAAATCCCGGAAGTATCCATCATAGTTAACAATTCCACTATCACCCCATCTCCCCAGGCCCGGTGCCTTGGGGTTATCCTAGATTCTGCCCTGTCATTCACTCCTCATATCCAGTCACTTATTAAATCATGTCACTTCCACCTAAGGAACATATCCAAAATATGATCATTTATCACCCAAAATGCTGCCAAAATTCTTATTCACTCTCTCATCATATCACGTCTAGACTACTGTAACTCTCTTTTAATTGGCCTTCCCCTCCAGAGACTGTCACCTCTCCAGTCCATAATGAACACTGCTGCAAGGCTCATACACCTCAGTAACCGCTCCTCCTCTGCCACGCCATTCTGTCAATCCCTGCACTGGCTTCCGTTACCTTTCAGAATCAAATTCAAATTAATGACACTGACTTTCAAAGCACTTCATAACTCTGCCCCACCCTACATCTCTGAACTCATCTCTATATACTCACCCACTCGCTTACTACGCTCCTCTACTGACCTGCTACTCAACTCTTCTCTCATTACCTCCTCACATGCTCGCATTCAAGACTTTGCAAGGGCTGCACCCCTCCTCTGGAACTCTCTCCCACGGTCTGTCCGACTTTTTCCCAACCTTTCTGCTTTCAAGAAATCTCTTAAAACGCACTTCTTTCGAGAAGCCTATCCTCACTCTGCTTAACTACCAAACGCAACACCACATACAGTACCACATTTCTCCCACTTAATTGCCCACTTCCACACCTTGTGTATAACTCCCTTCCCTTTAGACTGTATGCCTATGCATAGGGCCTTTCCTCACCTTTTGTACCTGTACTGATTGTGATGTATGTAACTCCATATGTTCTATGTATATAATTCATGTGATTTAGTTGTATAATCACATTTACTTTACAGTGCTACGCAATATGTTGGCGCTATATAAATACATGTTATTAATAATAATAATAATAATATTTTATTTCTAAATAAACATGGCTTAGTTAGTAGATCCCTTTTCGATTATTACTATACTTTCTTTTTAATGGTGCCAACACATTTGCATATAACTTTACATCAGTCCCTACCCCACTGTCTGTAACTTACAATCTAAGGTCTCTATCATGTTTACACAAAGCACTAGGATACATTTTATCAGAAGCTCGTAACTCTGCCTGTATGTTTTTGGAATGTGGGAGAAACTGGAGCAACCAGAGCAAACCCACATAGTATCCAGGTCACAATCACTTAGCCTCCATGCTGCTGATCTAGTATGTACATTGTATAACTCAATACATTTTGGTGTACTTTTTAACATAAAATCTAGTTGACTATTTTATGCCTTTAAAATGTAATTATTGTGCTTAAAATATTTTTTAGATTGTCATTGTTATATTCTTCTCCTGGAAATGGAATTGGAAGCCTTGAAATAAGGTAGGGGTTTTTCTTTCCAAAAAGTGCCAAATTATTTTAAGGCCATCTCTCATAGAAGTGAATGTGCAAAAAATATACTCGGTCAAGGACTCTTTTATAAAAACAAATTGGCTATACTTTATAATGGTTTTTGCCACCTCAGAGATGTTGAACACTTTTTCGGAGAAAGACTATAAGAAAATGCTTTAATAGATAGTTCAACATATGTATTTGTTGTGAACAAAACTTGAATGAACTTTTCACAACTTAAAAACAATACTTACACGTAGGAAAAAAACACAACTCTTACACAAATTTGCACAGCGGAAAAGCAGCATTTACTGTGTGTCTATGTGTGCCTGTGGGATGTGTGGGATATTCAAATCACTGTAAATTGCAAATAAGTGAAATCATTATAGGTTATTCTATATATTTTTTTTTACTTTTCCTTGCCAGGTTTGTGATGACTAACCAATTCTACACTGGCTCGGCTAGAAACTGGTTCAAGTTACAGTCTGTTCAAATAATCTCAGATGGAGACGTGTCCAGAACTGCCATATTTAACACTACGTATGCCTCAACACCAGCAGAGTATTCGTACCACTGTCAGCAAATAGGAACAAGCTCTCTTTATGGAGAACGGTTAATTAGAAGCAACTCACAAGCAGGGAGCTGGGATATATTCATTTCTGAGTTTCAAGTAAGTAAACTATCCATTTGTGTTTGATATATTTAATAACTGCATACAAAAATGATATAAAGTATGGTAAAAAAAGTACTGTATATATGTATGTATATATATATATATATATATATATATATATATATATATATATATATATATATATATATATATATATATATATATATATATATAGATATATATATATAGAGATATATATATATATAGATATAGATATATATAGATATAGATATATATATATATATATATATATATATATACACACACACATATACATACAGTAGAACCCCCGTTTTACGTTTTTTAGGGGACCAGAAAAAAATGGTGTAAAATCAGGGAAATGTATTATGCATAATATATAGGTGGGACCACAAAACAACAATGTAAAATAAAGATGCCTAAAAATTGTCTCCCTACAAACTAATTGATGTTTCTTCGGATAATACTTAAAAATGTCTTCCTGCAAAATAATTGTCGAAGTACACAAAAAATAGCACGGAATTTGGATTTTTTTTATTCAAATTTTTACTTCGTCCCTTGATAAATCTGCCCCTAAATGTAAAAAAATATATTTTCACTTTACAGTGTTATTGTTAGTGATTAACATTATATGCAATGTAGTGAAACTAACAGGTTTCACTAACTGATTGGATAATGTCTGTATCACTAATAAAGAAGGGGCAAGTGTGAATGTTTTTTTTTTAAAAATCCTCAGCCCAATGGCACTTATAGTACTAACACTACAACAAGACTTAATTACCATTGATTACCAATGGAGAGCCTGATTCATTCATAGGAGGAGGATAACATGAATCTTCTGTAGGTTGGAGTACAAATGAGCAGCTCTTGACTAGAAGGAATTAGAATATATTACCCATCTTAACTAACAAAAATAATATTTTATACTTTCTGTACTAGTTAGCTAAACATTGCGCAATGATTTTCAGGAGTATTTTTATATTGTTGGGCAATAGCTCACCATAGAGGTGCGTTGAAGAATCTTATTGAGAAATGTCTTTCTTCCATTTAGGTTTCAGTTTTGAAATGTAAAAGCAAAATACATATTTCAGTATAAACAATAGTTTAAGATTTACTAATTTATCAAAAACAAGCACTGATCGGTTTCCATTATTTTCAGTTAATTTTAACCCAATTATTGCGGCTGATTTACTACCATAGGTGCTAAATTGTACTGGTGCAGTTGCCCATAGCAACAAATTAATCTTTGCATTAATGATTGGTTACTAAAGGCAACTGCACTTGTGCAATTTAGCACCAAAATTGAGGTTTACAGTGTTTGATAATACCAGGCCTAATAAGCATTTCTGAATTTCCATGGAGCAAATTAGCTTTTTTAATTTGCCGTCTGGTTATGAATTTTGCAACTTTGTATGCACGGCCATCTTTCCCTTTTTATTCACCTGGTATGAATTCTGGTATGTCTTGGCTTCTAATCCTAAAAAGCTTACCACAGACTCTGACTAAATGTAGTACAGATATACAAACTGTGACCCTTGTTTCACAGTCAAGAGAGTCGTCTCTCCTGCTTTCTACTTTCTTACTCCTTCTTTCTTGTAATTGTGGTTAATAATCTTTTGGTACCAACACAGGCAGATCCACATCTCTCTGTGATGAACAGTTAGCATGCCCCTATTAAGTTCATACACTACTTACAATGAAACGCAATCTTCCAGTTTTTCTAAACTGATCCAACGCATTCCATACAGGTCAATACTCTGCATTTTATGATTACTACACTTATACATAACATTAACATTAAAAGGAGATACAAGGGAAGAGGTTAAGATTATAAAAGAACGACTGAAACTATGGGGGTTAAGTAATAACCCCCAGTAACTCATAGAAACCAATGCAGGTGGCATTTACTGCTCACCTGTTGAAAATCAAACCTTTTATTGGCTGCTATGGGTTACTGCTCCTGGGCAAACTTAGGGGGTTATGTAATAAAAGGCACTAAGTTTGCCCGGGAGCAGTAACCCATAGCAACCAGTCAGCAGGTAACATTTTACTTGTCAAACTTAGTGACTTTTATTACATAAGGAGGTCTGTGTATTTTATTGTATATAGGGGTATGAACCTCTAAACTAAAGTAAATGTAGAGATACATCATGATAATGGTAGTATGTTACTGGAAACTCTAAAGGTCCTGGGCCTCCATTTGTCTCTAAACATTAAGGGGGTTACGCAATAAAAGGCACTAAGTTTGGCCAGGAGCAGTAATGAATAGCAACCAATCAGCAAGTAGCATTTACTGGTCACCTGATTAAAAGCAAACATCTTATTGGTTGCTACAGGTTACTGCTCCTCTGCAAACGTAGTGCCTTTTATTAAATATGGAGGTTTGTTAATATTATATAATAAAAATATACATTGAAAAATACTAGATTAGACGAAAGGGTGACTAAATGACAATATAACTTAAATCAGGAAATGTTTTGTTATGATGGACTTTTTTTCCCCACTCTTTAATTCATAACTCTTTAGAATCAATGCTGTACAATCTATCCAGGCAGATGGATCTTTTAGGTTCTATTTCAATACTTTCACAATCTATTCATTCCATTAACCGACTTAACATTTCTTTATTTGCTGAGAATAAGAACTCTTGATCTTTTGTCAACTCATATTGGATTACACCCAACTGCATATCCTGCCTATGTTCGAAAAATGATCCCTATTGTTTTATTTTGCTCCCAGAACATGTATTATGTCAATTTCTCTTTAAAAATGGTGTTGTTCTTCTTTCAGTTCCAGCCATTAAAGGGGATCTCAATGCAAAAACAATTGTTTTATGGTACAAAATATAATTCTAAGCAACTGTACAATAAGTATAGTAAATACACCCTATTGTGAGACCACAGGTTACCTGAGCCCCCTGGGAGGACCATACCAACTGATAGTATTGGGCTCACATTTAAAAAAATGCCCCCTGCACACATGTTCATGCCCTCAATATGTCCTTATTATACCAAACCCTTTTTTGATCCAAGAAAACTCCATCTATGCCACTGTAAGCCCTGCCCCCTTTGTGATCTGCTATTTGAACCTTCAACTCTCTCTGCTACAGGGCCCTTTACTGGAGTACCGCCTCTCATACCCCTCTAAAGTTTCATATATTATTTTTATCACATAATGTGTTTGTTTTAGCAATATACATTGCTTTTAATTATTCTGTTTTCTTTTTTTTTTTTTTTTCAGATTCAAGGATTTAACATCAAGAATAATCTCTTTTCTTATGCAAGTGACTGTGCCTCTTTTTTCACTCCAGCGATATGGATGGGCCTTGTATCCTCTATTGTTTTATTATGGATCCTGTCTTATGGGATTTTCATGATTATGCAGCTAACAACAAATGACAAATTTGATGATCCAAAAGGTCAACCATTGTCTGTTCCTCAAACAGAATAACAACCTGTGGGATGACTTGTATTTCCTATCAATGTTATTCTTTTGTAGCTATGCAGCTTTTTATTCCAGTAGCTATTCTGTCAAAGATAAATGACATTCAATGTCATTAATAGTGAAAGAAGACAGGCAGGTATATAAATAATGCAATATATCCTACTTAGATCCAAGTCATGCAGCTTTCCTCTAGATATTCCACTCCAGATGTCTGTATCTGTCTTAATCCAAGTAGAATCCAGGCTTGTTTTGAATGATACTTCAGCTGGGGTTTCTTGTAAATGAAAACAAATTCACACAAAATAATTTAAAAAGGCCTTTTGTATTAACAATAAACCCACCTGTCTTTGTTCCAGAAACAGCTGCCTGTAAACTTACATTTATTTTATTCTGTATTTTGCATACAGTTCTGTCAGAAAAGGGTAATTGTTTACTTAACTGTTCAAATTAAAGATGAATATGTATTAATTATTAATTTATCTGTATAATATTATCATTTGCTTTTGACCTGAAATGATCTCTATGACTTCTTTTCTGTTACAAAATTTGCTGTGCTTCCTGCCTCTCTCTAGAATTTTTTGTCTTAAAATGCTCCCTGGGGCAGAACCATTTCTAGGACTGGAGCCACCTCAGACAGCTCCTGTAAAGCTGTTCCCCCTTGCCCCCAGAGCTTATCTTTCCTGCGCTGGAAGGGGTCCAGGGGGGCACATCGCTAGAGCAGAGAGTATACTTATGCTCTCTTGTACTAGTGATGTGGCTTTTTGCGCAGCTGGTAACTTGTTTTGCACTGCCATCTGAGGTGAGTTTTTCAGTTTGCCTCACTGGCACAGAACCTCTGCCCTGCAGACCCTCCTATCTCTTCATAGATGGATCTAGCATGCACCCAAAATGGACTTCAATTTCAGTGTCCAGAATCCATAGAGCTACAACTGCACTTAGCGCTCGTTGAGCCCTTAAAGGACAATTAAACCCTAAAAAATCCATATTTTATAAACTGAACTTATTGCACCAGCCTAAAGTTTCAGCTTCTCAATCGCAGCAATGATCCAGGACTTCAAACTTGTCACAGGGGGTCACCATCTTGGAAAGTGTCTGTGACACTCACATGCTCAGTGGACTCTGAGCAGCTGTTGAGAAGCTAAGTTTAAGGGTTCCCGCAAATTATCCAAATTATCCAGCATAAAATGAGGATGGCCTATAATATAAGCTGATGCTACAGGACTGATTTTTAAATTCTGATACTAGTTGCACTGGCTTCTGTGCTGACGTAGTAATTATCTGTATTAATTACTAACCAGCCTTATATTGTGACATTTCTATTCTATGTGTACTGTATATTGTGAGTGGGTCCCTAAGCTCAGTAACTGACAGCAGCACAGAGCATGTACAGTGAATCAGCAGAAAAGAAGTATATATATCTTCAGATGAACAGATCTTCCCTGCTAAAGGGTTGTGGTTGCCTTGGGCTGGTACAGAAACCCAAGCATAATGTACACAATTTCTAGCCTACTTCTTTAGTTAAGCTTTAATTTTCCTTTAAGTTAAGATAGCAAAGTTGAACATTTGAGCACATGTGCTGTTTTACATTATATCAGACAGATTGTCTGTCTCTCTCTTACCATTATTCCTTAATGTAGTTTTAATACCGTGGGGCAATGTTAACCCCTAAGTTTTGTGGGTGTACTGACTTTTACAAGTTTTGTAAATGTAACTGATTTATACCGCCTAGAAAGAATGTAGTCATTTGTGTCCTTTTGCCTTAACCCGTATCGCTGTTCTCTGGTTTTCACACTTGGCTGGACATGGCCTACTATCCTCTTTTATTACATCATTGTTGTCAAGCACTCTGTTTGATAAATATTCCCTACTCTCAGTCCGTGTGATCATTTCCTCTACTACAAAGTGAAGCAGGATAGAGGTAATTTTTGTAGTGACACGGTGCAAAGTACAAAATATTAAGCAATCCACCATCTTTTCACCACTCTGTGCCCTGTGCTGCAATTGCTGCTGGTGTCTGGATTCCATTTCAGACCACAGAGACCTATGTCTGTCCCATGAATATAGTGTTGCCTACATTTATTGGAAAGCAGATGAATTCTGCTTTAAAGTGGCGATTCACCTTTATTTTTTTTGTAGTTTTTAAAATGATTTGCCTCCTTCTGACTTTTTCCAGCTGTCAAATGGGAGTCACTAACCCCATCTTAAAGGGATACTGTCATGGGAAAATGTTTTTTTTCAAAATGAATCGGTTAATAGAGCTGCTCCAGCAGAATTCTGAACTGAAATCCATTTCTCAAAAGAGCAAACAGATTTTTTTTATATTCAAGTTTTAAAACCTGACACGGGGCTAGATATTTTGTCAATTTCCCAGCTGCCCCTGGTCATGTGACTTGTGCCTGCACTTTAGGAGAGAAATGCTTTCTGGCAGGCTGCTGTTTTTCCTTCTCAATGTAACTGAATGTGTCTCAGTGGGACATGGGTTTTTACTATTGAGTGTTGTTCTTAGATCTACCAGGCAGCTGTTATCTTGTGTTAGGGAGCTGTAATGTGGTTACCTTTCCATTGTTCTTTTGTTTGGCTGCTGGGGGGAAAAGGGAGGGGGGTGATATCACTCCGACTTGCAGTACAGCAGTAAAGAGTGATTGAAGTTTATCAGAGCACAAGTCACATGACTTGGGGCAGCTGGGAAATTGACAATATGTCTAGCCCCATGTCAGATTTCAAAATTGAATATAAAAAAATCTGTTTGCTCTTTTGAGAAATGGATTTCAGTGCAGAATTCTGCTGGAGCAGCACTATTAACTGATTCATTTTGAATTTTTTTTTTTTCCCATGACAGTATCCCTTTAAAAACAAATGCTCTTTAAGGCTGCAAATGTATTGTCATTGCTACTTTTTATTACTCATCTTTCTATTCAGGCATTCTCCTGTTCATATTCCAGTCTCTTATTCAAATCAATACATGATTACTAGGGTCATTTGGAACATAGCACCTGGACTACTGAAATTTCAATCTGGAGAGATGCTGAATAAAAAGCTAAATAACGCAAAAACAACAAAAAGATGAAAATCTATTTCAAATTGTCTCCGAATATCATTCTCAACATCATATTAAACGTTAACTGAAAGATGAACAACTTCTTTAAGAACAGTCATGGATTATTTTGAACTTAAGTATTTTTTTTAAGGTAACCTAATGCTAGTAAAGCATTTACTGTAAATACAGTCTTGTCAAATCTGTCAGTAGAGGAGGGTAAGTTTATTTACCTTTCCATGATAAGGCTAGTACTATATTTTCCAGAGGCCTCCCCTCCTGTCTGTGTTCCAGCTGTAGTGTATTTCATGTCCTTCAGTTACTGCCATTACAATGATATCCAGAGCTCTCTTTATTCTTCTAACACCTTGTTCAGAGGGATTCACGAGTACCTTATGTGACGGGACAGGTGGGAATGCAGGCCCATTAACTGAGAAGTCTTATTAGATGCAGATCAATTTATTCTTCTGCCCCTCAGGCCATCATGAACCCTCTAGGCAGCAACCAAATCAGTAACCCTCAGAGACTGTGTACCTTATGACAGAGGCTGTACTTCCACAGACATCACCCCAATCAAAGCTGGATTAACCCTACCAAGGCACCAGATAGCACTGGCTCAGTATAGTATTTTAACGTATCGCAATTCTATTTTCTCCACTATCGGCGGGCATGAGAAACTAACAACCAAATTTATATTTACATTTTAGAATGTAACATCTGCTTATTATGATTTTATATTTTAGGCATTTAGCAGCATATTTATTTAAATATTGTAAAATATTTTCATAGCCGTGGTACAAAGTCAAGCAGAATAAAAAAACATTCTTTACATTTTTCTTATTATGGAATTGTGCGTCTATCTTTGAACTTGATGCCCTCCCTGCAGCAAGTGAAATGGTAAAAAAAAACAGGACTAGATTGCTAGCAAGTCAGAAAAACAGAACAAAATTAAGATACTAAATTTTTTTATTCAAAAAGTAACTTCTAGGGATACATTCAATATTTAATGATGATCTGTCCTAACTCCATTGTCTGCAGACTTCATCTATTTTTTGTTTATGGCTTGTCTTCTTTCATTTCCTTTTAAATGTCACATATATATGTTAAAAGTTTACAAAATGAAAGAGGGAGTCCAAAGAGCACTTAACTAATATTTAAATACAATAGGCATGCAGTGATTGCAACAGTCAACTGGCAGCTCCATCAAGAGGTCTGTTTGTATTCCAGCTGCTATTGTTGAACTTGTGCATTTTTATCTAGAACACACAGTATTGAATGTTGATTTATTGGGTAGGTAGTTGGTACTCTTTTTTCCTGCATTCTCTAACTACATATTTCTGTCATGGGTTGCTTAATTATAAAAATTGGAGCCAGTCAAAAAATTATATGATAAAGAACATGACTTTGGATGCCAAATATAAATTTAATTTAGAATTAATAATACACGCCCCTTTAGTAAACCTCACATCTTGTCACGTCTTGTCGTGGTTATCCTTCGAATTCAGCTTGCAGTCTGTTAGATTAAAACAATTACCATCTATCCATTTAGAACCAGGAATTAGGAACACACTTGAAATATTAAACTTTACTACAGAACGTTTTTCACAGTAGGTTTGCAGTGTCGACATACACATACATTTTTTCAACAGTTTGCCTAAACAACCTATTTCAGTAGAACCTGGCCTGCAAACATTGCTATGATCAAAAAAGCTCCAGGTTCCCAAGAATTCTCCTTACTTTTCTATGGATATACAAATCAACTATTGAAATGCTAAAAGTTTACAGGCATCATAGTCATCATTTTAATACACAGCAGGATCTCTGGTCATTGACTTCTATAGAAGTAGTACTAATTATGACTAAGGAACACACTGTATATATGAAACAACTTTCACTTCAATGGAAACAGTGATGCGCAGCAGAGACTGGCCACCATGCTGAAATTTAAAATGTTTCAATGTGCTCTTCTCAATCTGATGGGAAAAGGAAGCTAAATCAGAAAACAAATTGTTAAAAATACACAACAATTAGGGGGTTATTTGTCAAAATCCGATTCTTTTTTAAAAGTCCAACCAAACTAGAATCCACAATTTTACTTCATTTATTGTTTAAAAAGCACAATTCAATTGGATCGGTTTTTTCAGAATCACTCATCAATTAGGGGTTTATTTATGAAAATCCAATTAATTTTTTTTAAAAAAAAAAAATAAAAATAAAAGTCCAACCAAACTAGAATCCCCAATTGTACCTCAATTTTTGTTTAAAAAGCACAATTTGATTGGATTTTTTTTCCGAATTGCTCGATTTTTCATATTTTTTCTGAAAAGCCCAAAATAGCTGGATTTTCGGGCTAATTCCAGCGCAAGATAGGGACCTTTTCTATTTACATATATACAACTTTGAAAGACTTTTTGCAGCATTGCACTTTAATAAATCCTTAAAATTTTGAAAAAAAAAAAACTCTGAAAAATGTGAGTTTTGTCCTAAAAAGCCTGACCGGGGTTTGGTAAATAACTTAATGTAAAGAAACTCATTGTATTTGGTGTATTATTTGAAAATGATGTGTTTTATCAAGGCTATCTACCCCTTGAACACACCAATACTATTTTTGGGAGGGCGAGTTTATGAGAAATTATTTTGCCACTATTTTAGAAATTTTTAACTAATATATTTTCAAAAGCAGGCTTATATGAGTACTTGGTTTTTATCATTTATAGCATAATTTGTTTTAAGGCTATTCTAATGGATCTAAATGGCAGATATCCCATGGATGACAAATCTTCTTGTGTGCCCTTAAATGTGAAGAAGGAAGTAAAAGTGTGAATATGAGTAATCAAATCAATAATAAAGGGTGGATAAAGATAAGCACTTTTACTGGAAATGTTAAGCTCACACTATTGAATTCTATAATTAAGCATGAACAATATAATCTGAAAGAATTAAGGAAATACCTTGGCAAGGATTTGAGCCATGGCAAAAGTCAAATATTGGATGAAATGTGTAGTGAGCACAGAAATATGTCTGCTTGTCATGCATAAAAGAATTATGGTTTGAAAAATGCTGTGAGCAGTATGAAAAAGGCTATTTTAAAGGTAACAGAACTAGATAAATAAGAGTGTTATTTAACATTGTGATTAGCAATTATTTCTATATAGTAAAGCAGTTTGTAAAATTTACAAAATAACATGGTGCTCATGAGTGAGCACTTGTGTTTGTGGCATATCCGTGCGCACAAGTCAACCCTGTCCTAACCGTCTGCCATACAATCCCTCACTAGTCTAAATGGAATGAGAGTGTTGTATCATCAGGAACGCACAGGTGCTCACCCTTCTCTGACACTGGTAAATGAACTCTCAAATCTTAAATCAGTTAATCCTTAATAGTATCAGATATAATTTAACAGGATGTAATGCTGAGTATTCCAGATGACTGTTTATTTTTATGGGCAAATTAGGATTAACAATGTTGGCAAAGTAAATAAAATCAGGGAGATGTAATTGAATTCTGATAGAGTGGTACAAGATGGCCATTGTATGCCTAACTATTGCATGATCCCCGACATTCATAAATAAGATAGAAACTTTGGAACTTAGAACTTGCATGCGTATGATAAAATAATGGAACATTTAGAAGTGTAGGCAAATATTTGTTAGATTCAATGGAAAATGGTTGAAAGAATAAGTAAAAAACTCAAATTCCTGGAGAAATTGCTAGGTTTTGAATAAAAAAAGTCCATCAAGCGCACAGAAATGGTAGGTTCACAATGAAAGGAGTGTTAGGAGTCACTGAAGTTGGAGCCGACCGTAAGAGTAACAAATCAAACACTGTTAAGGAACAATGAAAAACATGTTAGTACAGAAGAAATCTGTGCAAGCAGGGGCGTAACTATAGAGGAAGCAGACCCTGCAGGGGGGCCCAGGAGTGTAGGGGGCCCAGTGAGACCCTAATTAATTAGCAATTCTAATATATCTTGGTAAAATAGGCCAACTTATAAATATTTTGGGGCCCTAAATTGAATTTGCTATGGGGCCCAGTAACAACTAGTTACGCCACTGTGTGCAAGGAAATGATGATTTCTACAATGATGTAAAGGCTGCTTAAATTTAAAAGCACCATATCCTTTTACACATTCATGTTCATTCAAGTTTTTTATTGAAACTAAGTTGACCTAACTCCCATCCACGAAGTTAGCTCATATATCAAAAAATTAGCTAGAAAAAGACAGTGCGAAGAAAACATTTCAACAAAATCGGGCGTCAATTTGAATCGTGCAACTTTTTAGAATCAACGATCTGTGACCGATTGGCAATGAAGGAACCACACAGCAGATAATGCAACAGAAGGTGTAGCTTAGCCTTTAATGGCAGTTTGTTTAAGGAAGTACAGACTGTCCCTTTTCAAGGCTTAAACAAAACATAAAATAAAATCCTACTCCTGTCTGGAGACTAACTAAACAGAAAGATTCCCTTTCTAACCCGCTGGTCAGCTATTCTGATTCCGACACACACAAAATAACAAGGGTATTCACCTTCTGAGTACACGGCAGCTTTTGTCAGAGCACTTTCCCTGGAGCTCCCATCTCCTCTCACTGGGCTCTCTGTCTGCTCAAAAACACAAACTTTTAACACTCAGCAGCTAGGTTAATTGGCAGCCCATGCACCTGCTTGCCTGACAGAATTAACCCTAGAGCTGCAGGAAGAAACATTACTTCTTTTGCCTACAAATTCCCCCACTCTGCCACAGCTCTGAAAACTTGACCTTATCAAATTGTCGCCCTGACAAGCCAAATTTTTTGGATTATCGGACAAAAACCAGCACGGATCACAAGAAACAACTTCAAGGACATCTGCTGTTGACTTCTACATGACCTCGACAGGTTATAGCTGGAGTATTTTCGTATTCAGATTTTTAGCAGCTTTGGGGTATAAGAAATCTCTAAAAATTTAATTTAATAAGACTCTTGGACAGATTTTAAGATTTTTTTTGATCTGAAGCTCAAATAAAATGAAGTCACTGAATGGCATGTATTTGAACAAAGCAAACAAGCATGCAAATGAGAGGTGAGTTTGGTACCTGATCCACTGGGAAATTAAACAGAGGAATGTAATTAATAAAAGAACATAGAAAAACACCTAACAACAATATATTGTGATACTGCATTTAAATGAAAACTATACCACCAATTTAGGTCTCTAAAAAAATGTATTGCATAAAACAGCTCATGCCTAAAACCCAGCTTCATGTAAATAAACCATTTTCATGACATACTTTTTAGTAGTATGTGCCATTGGGTAATCATAAATAGAAAATTGCCAATTTAAGAACTAAAGACTGCCCCCTGGGATTCCTAAGATTTACGGTTCACACAAACTAAACATGTTAGGTCACATGAGTCAATTAACGGGCAAAAATCTGTATTTTGCTTCCACACTTCTTCCTGTTACAGTTAGAGCTGCAGTAATTCTGGTCAGGCGGCTCACAGACCATCACAAAACGATGGTTCACGGTAAGACATATAAAAGGACATTTACTTAAATATATATACCAGATTGGTAAGATTCTTTAATATGCCTCTTATTATGACGTAAACTATCTGTTGCTTAAGTATTCGTTTCCGGGATAAAGTTTTCCTTTAACTACGTAAGTAGTTATACATAAGTGTTTTGCCCTAGGAATTGAAGGAGGAATCTTAAAGGAATTGTTAAAATTGTGTAAAAATAAAAACCAGGTAAATAGATAGGCTGTGCAAAATAAAAAATGTGTCTAATATAGTTAGCCAAAAATGTAATGTATAAAGGCTGGAGTGACTGGATGTCTAACAGAACAGAACACTACCTCCTGCTTTGCAGCTCTCTTGGTTTCAACTGATTGGTTACCAGGCAGTTATTTCCACAGTTATGTCCCATGTGGCCCCCCTTCAAGTAGCTGACTAACTCAGAGTTAGAGAGCTGAAAAGCAGGAAGTTTTATTCTGTTCTGTTAGAAATCCGGTCACTCCATAACTAACTATATTAGAAACATTTTGTTTATTTTGCGCAGCCTATCTATTTAGCCAGTTTTTATTTTTACATTGAGCTAAGCTCTGGAACATCTGATTTCCTCCCACAGATCTAGGAATACAAGGATATACTTTATGTATCCTTTTGATCACTCAAAATAACATTGTGACGACTAGGAAAAAAAGCTTTACAGTAATAATGTGCTTGGTGGAGGAGCAGAATATTCCACATCTCAGCACTCACCCAGAGGACAATCTGTTCTGTAATAATGGGAAAATGGAATAGCTGTTTAATCACTATATGCTAAATTCTGATTTCTGAACCTCTTCAAGCTAAAAACATGTGACACAGCAAAAATCATACATTGGCATCTGCATCCTTGAAACAGTTGTTGGCACAAATTTACATGTTAAGTTCCAGAGAAGGACTGTATTTCCATGGAAACTGAGATTTTTTCTACTATGGCACATTATGAAAAGTATTTTACTCTTTCTTGCATCTTTATTTCTTGTTCAAGCTATCCATTGAACATTACTACCTTACTTATTTCCTGTCTTTGTCTGAAAGTGCCGACTTGGCCTATCTACAGTAGGTATAAAACAGGATGGGTTGAATATTCACCAGGTTTTGATAAACTAATTACTGCTATCATAGGTTTCTATTGTGAGCAGGATCAGACAAACAGACAGGTCTTGAACAGGGCAAAGTCCATTTATTGTTCACATATAAAGGCTCTGTGAGTAAAACAGAATAAAACAAAACAAAATCCTTGCCACACTTGGGCTCTAACTAATACACAGGGTAGTTTCCCTCTCTACTACCGGTCCTCTACTGGGATTCCCGGTCAAACACAAACAGTACAACTCCCCAGAGTCACAGTACCTTTACAAAGTCCTTTCCCTTTGGGGAAAAATAAACAGCCACTTCCAATGGCTACACTCAGCTCCCAGCTCTCCTCAGTGTGTGTCTCAATCTTTCACTCTGAGCCCCAACCCTCTCTAGCAACTAGCTGATCTAGCCTGCTATTTATTCCCCAGGTGAGACTTTCTAGGGGAATTAACCCACTCAGAACTGCTGTACATATGGGAGTAAGACATGAACCTAGGGGAAATATATCTCCCTTCACACTGTGTTCCAGTTACCGGTTCACACTATGCTAATTGATACTGTACTGCGTTAGTAAATTACCCTTGAAATTACCCTTGAAAGTGACAACAAAATACAGAACTGGATACGTTTTCCAACTTTGGGCTTGATTCAACTCAATGTGATAAATGTTTGATAAATAAATATGTGTTTACCTCCAAAAATTCGTGCACAGTAAAGGTGTGCCTGTCCAATGACTTTGATAAGCTTTCCTTGTCCTTTTAAGGAGAAGGAAAGGCTTTGTGCACTTGGGGGTGCCAAATGTTAGGAACTCACAAGTGATTGTATTGACTTACCTGAAACCCCAGGCTGGTGCTCCTATCAGCAGAAAACTGCAGCGACGTGGGGTTATACCATTGAGCCCCACTGAGCGATCCTCTTCTGGCTTCTTCTTTCTTCAAATTTCTCGGGGCAGATGCATGTGCAGTTGAACGAAAAAGCTGACTTTTCAGTTAAAGTTCTCAGCTGTGAGAAGGATGAAGGAGGAAGACTGAAGAGAATCGCTCAGTGGTGCTCACTGGTATAACCTCGGGTCGGTGCAGATTTCTGCTGATAGGAGCACTGGCCCGGGGTTTCAGGTAAGTCAATACAATCACTTGGGGGTGCCTAACATTTGGTACCCCCAAGTGCGCAAAGCCTTTCCTTTTCCTTTAAGTGAATATGGAAAACAGTCAATTTGGTGTAACTGAGTTATTGCTGTTTAGTAAATGGTTTTATTATCATTTTTGGCAGAAACTGTTGGTATCACTCCTTTTTTTCCTGCAAATCACACCGTAACTTAACACACAATATTCTACCTACTTCTAGAATTGCTTAAATACTGTGAAACATAAGTCAAGTTCATAACTTTTTCATTTTTTGATGCCGAAATTAACTTCCAGGTTACTCTCTAAAGGTCAACATTGCCTATGAACATCTTCTATTGGCTCATCCCAACCAATCATAGGTTATTAGTTAAACAACACACCCAGACATACTGTAGCAGCGCTATAAAAAGAAGTGGCTGTTCAAAATAAGCCACGATGTATGTCAAGAAGCCAAGGAGTGATGGGTTTTTATAGCCCTGTTTGCCATGGCCAAATCTAGCAATAACACTTCTAGGACTTAAAAAAAACATTGAAAATTACCTTGGCACATTCAACTTGCAAAAACGAAGGGTTAAGAGTCATGTGCAAACAAGTGGAGATGATTAAATTGTTTACACAGTGGATTAGTGGGATCCATTGTAGGGGAAATGATTAAGAATGATTTGTGACAACAATTGTTGAAAGGCCTATTTAGAATTTGTGTGGATATGTCTTAGTTAACATATAACATTTTAATATTTTTAACACATCAATATCTTTTTGAAGGTTTGTCTTCATAGCTTTAGAATAACCCAGAAGACAAAATATATTGTTGTGCAAAGTTGAACATTATAGCGTTTAGCAGCTGATTACAAATTGGTGTTTATTTCATGAATGAAAAATGGAATAAATATAAAAAAGCTAATTTGTCATATATTTTGAATAAATATATCTTTAAAAAACAAAGTAAGTGGTTTTGGGTTGGATTGAGAAAAGGTAGCAAAAACATAGGTAATGAAAATATATATTGGTTAATGCGATAAGTGTTTAGTGCAACTAATATGCAAAAAGTCGCACTTATCATGCAAAATGTACCATATTGCATTGAATTGAATCAAGCCCTTTACTTTAGGATAGGAGATTTGCAAAAGGTTCACCTAAGTTGACTTTTGTCAATGATATTAATAAAACATAAATCATTTACAGTAAAGCACACAGACATTCCTGGGACAGAAAAACTGTGCAACTACTCTTCATAGTTTTTCCAAACTTCAGATTGAGCACAAGGTTTTTTTGCCGAACCAGCTCACACAGTATTCTATACAATTTAAAAGGAAGAGGTGTATGTTATAATGTTCTTTATTCAAAGGGGACATGGCACATGGAGAACATGGAAAACAGAGATTTATTATACCCCAATTCTGCTTAAAAATCCGAATCTGAAATTTTGACCCATTTCGGCCCAGAGTCTATGGGCATCATTTTCGCTGCGAAACTTGGCGAAAAATGTTGCTCTTCACTACTGTCAAGGTCATGTAGAAGTTAATGCCAGTTGTCCCTGAAGATGTTTCTTGACATAGTGTTCTGCTCTGGTTTTTGTTAGATTATCCTATAAATTCGAGTCAATAAAGTCGAGTATTTGGAGTGTCAATTCAAATTGGCGCTCAATTTTGTCGTGACATTTTTCACATTAACTTTTTGGTTTGATTATTTGATAAATCTGTTAAATTTGTTGATGGGAATTAGGTCCACTTTGTGTTAATAAAAAAAATGAGATAAATGCGAGTTTTAGTAAATACAGTCATATGAAAAGTTTGGGAACCCCTCTCAGCCTGAATAATAAATTACTCCACTTTCAACAAAAAAAAGATAACAGAGGTATGTCTTTCATTTTCCAGGTACATCTGAGTACTGGGGTGTTTTCTGAACAAAGATTTTTAGTAAAGCAGTATTCAGTTGTATGAAATTAAATCAAATGTGAAAAACTGGCTGCGAAAAGGTATTAAAGGTGGCCAATTGCAAGTTGTGCTTCTGTTTGACTCTCCTCTGAAGAGTGACAGCATGGGATCCTCAAAGCAACTCTCAAAAGATCTGAAAACAAAGATTGTTCCGTATCATGGTTTAGGGGAAGGCTACAAAAAGCTATCTCAGAGGTTTAAACTGTCAGTTTCAACTGTAAGGAATGTAATCAGAAAATGGAAAGCCACAGGCACAGTTGCTGTAAAACCCAGGTCTGGCAGGCTAAGATAAATACAGGAGCGGCATATGCGGAGGATTGTGAGAATGGTTACAGACAGCCCAAAGATCACCTCCAAAGACCTGCAACAATATCTTGCTGCAGATTGTGTATCTGCTACCTACTGTCAAATTTGGTGGAGGTTCCATCATGCTGTGGGGCTGTGTGGCTAGTTCAGGGACTGGGGCCATCGTTAAAATCGAGGGTCATATGAATACAACCCAATATCAACAAATTCTTCAGGATAATGTTCAGGCATCAGTCACAAAGTTGAAGTTACGCAGGAGTTGAAAATTCCAACAAGACTATGACCCTAAACACACTTGGAAATCTACAAAGGCAATTATGCAGAGGGAGAAGTACAATATTCTGGAATGGCCGTTACAGTCCCCCGACTTGAATATCATCGAAAATCTGTGGGATGATTTGAAGCAAGCTGTCCATGCTCGGCAGCCATCACATTTAACTGAACTGGAGAGATTTTGTATAGAGAAACGGTCAAAAATACCACCATCCAGAATCCAGACACTCATCAAAGGCTATAGGAGGAGACTAGAGGCTGTTACATTTGCAAAAGGAGGCTCAACTAAGTATTGATGTAATATCTCTGTTGGGGTGCCCAAATTTATGCACATGTCTAATTTTGTTATGAGGCATATTGCATATTTTCTGTTAATCCAATAAACTTCATGTCACTGCTGAAATACTAGTTTCCATAAGGCATGTTATATATTAACAGGAAGTTGCTACTTTGAAAGCTCAGCCAATGATAAACAAAACTCCAAAGAATGAAGAGGGGTTCCCAAACTTTTTCATGGGACTGTACCTCAGTGGTGTAGCTTCTTCTGTTATAAACAGCGTGGAGTCATGCATCTGGGTGGATGTCTATTTTGTATTACATGTATGCACGATTACATCACATTTTTTTCGATGTTGAAGAGCTGAAACGTACTACTGATCTACTGACTTATTAGGGTGGTGGGAGATATTGGGCAAGATTCAATCTGATCAGAAATCTACTCTCATGGTTTATTGTATGAAAGCTTTAGAGTTTATTAAAACATGTTTTTAATTACCTTGAATCTGGGTTATGAAATTATTTCTGTACCCATTTCTGTTTCTTATCAAGGGAATTTTAACTTTTATCCATACCTGTACATTTCTTTGTCTATGCTTGAAAAATTATTTATGGATTCTAATTGGAAGAATTTGATGGAAGTTTGTGGTTGTGTTCATTCATACTTAACTGTAATATTCCAGACTAGTTAGCTGCTATTCATCTTAACATGATTAAGCAACTTTTCCTCTAATTAAACTTTTTCTTTGCCAGGAAAAAGTATTTGATTAAAGCATTACTATGACTGAGATGCCAATACGAATTAAACCATTCATTGCCAAAGGTTTATAAGGAAATACAATCTTCAGCCCTTTTTCATAGCTTTAATGATATAGAATTACTGAATAAGGTGTACTTAAACATTGCTTCACATTGCTTGTTTTTAATGTTACTTTTTACTATCAGAAGCCTGGATAGTGCTTACGTGAATGAAGCTGCAGTAATGACATGACATTTCTTTGGGGGATGCAATGATTTTACTTTTAGGCACATTTACCT
Organism: Xenopus laevis; assembly: GCF_017654675.1. NCBI lineage: Eukaryota > Metazoa > Chordata > Amphibia > Anura > Pipidae > Xenopus > Xenopus laevis. The sequence goes on along the minus strand of NC_054375.1, from coordinate 76,739,882 downwards.
AAAAGTTCTATGAAGACAGTGTGACAAGGTGCTTTTCTTCTTTTCTAGGTAAGTATATAATATGCGCTTATATAATTTCATTGATTGTCTATATATATATATATATATATATATATATATATATATATATATATATATATATATATATGGGTAATTCAAATAAAGCCTTTTCTCATTAATGCAAAATTAATTCATAATGGAACTGTTCAGGAAATAATTTGCTTTTGTTAAAAAATAATATTGCTTAATGCTGCACACTGTGTATCTTCTGCCATGTTCAGCTCAAATGTTATGTTTAGACTGCTAGAGAAGATACCAGTGAATAACGCTGCAAAAATGTAAATATATAGTTTTATGTATATACTGTATATGTTCCAACAAGCCTTAAATAAGCTAAACCTTACAAATCAAACAGATCAGTGCCCTCTTCACAATTAAGGGGCAGATTTATTAAGAATTCGAATGAAAAAATTGTTTGTGTACTTCGACTACGGAATAGTCCAAATTCGATATGAATTTGAAAAAGATTCAAAAATTTGAATATCGAAATTTATCATGTACTGTCTCTTTGAAAATTCGACCAACCGCCATCTAAAACCTGCCAAATTGCTGTTTTAGCCTATGGGGGACCTCCTAGAACCTATTTGGAGTCAATTGGTGGACTTTGAAAAATCAAAGTTTTTTTGGGGAAAAACTTTGAATCGAATGCGATCGAATGCAATATTCCTTCGATTCGAACGATTTGGACGAATACGGACCTATTCGATGGAAAAAGAACCTATTCGACCAAAAAAAAAAAACAACTTCATTTCAGTTGGTCTTTTTGAATTTGAATTTCGAAGTTTTTTCAATTGGAAATTCGACCCTTGATTAATATGCCCCTAAGGGTATTTAAAGTTTGTTGGAATGACGTTATATTATCCTTGAGAAAGGTCCCTGAGAGGACCGAAATGTCAGTTTTGTGTACAATGCATTAGTAACAACTCCACCTATAATATCTAGCCCTCATATAGGGGGAATATAATATAATTCGCTAACAGAAAAATTGTTCACAATACAACTAAATATTCACTTTTAAATTTTGGAAATATATAATTTTGTGAACCCTTTGCTCCTCATGTGGCAGTAGGATAGTGATTGCAAATTTTATAGTTTGTCCAATTAAGATTCCCGATACAATAAAAGTCCAATGAAGAACATTACACTGTGATTTTTATTATTTGTGCACAAATTTGTTTTCTTTGTGAATGTTATTACATTTCCCCCATAGCTAATTCCCACTTATGCAGACACTTTTATATTACACAGGAGATCATCTGGTTTTGTATCACTGATACAAAATTAGCTGGACTACAATAAGCTCTAGTACTATCTTCCACCCTGGGAAAGCAATCCTTATATCCTAATGTGCACTAAGGGACACACTTTCTAAGGCTAATGACACAAGGGTTGGTTTCCAAACTAATGTATAAGCGTAGAAAAGGTTTCCCTGAATCAGGGGCGTAACTACTGGGGGAGCAGGGGGTGCAAATGGGCCAGGGCCCGCACCCCCGCAGGGCCCCCCCCGGAAGATCGTGCGCGCTGCAGCCAGCTGGAGTCGGCTGCAGGCGCAGAGAAAAATCGCGCAGACGAGGGTGGGGGCACCAGGGCCCGCCCCCACCATGTTACGTTACTGCCCTGAATGTGTGTTCGCTGCCTGTCATGGGATCAACCAATAATGATATAAGAGTCAGTTTACAAGAGCTTACAATCTAGATTGGTAAAAAGGGTGCAGGGAGATAAAGTGGCTGTGTTCATTCATACTAAGCTGTAATATTCCAGACTTGTTCCATGCTATTCATCTCATCATGATTCAGCAGCTTTTCTTCTAATTAAACTTTTTTTCTTTGTCAGAAAAAATTATACTTGCGTTAAGTAATTGATTAAAACATACCTTCCTTACAATCCTTATATCCTTATGTGCACTAGGGACACTAAGGGGGTTATTTATTAAGGTTCAAGTTGTATATTCCATGAGAATTTGAGTTTTCGAGGTTATTTTTCTAGTCAAAGCTTACATTTTCAGGTTTAAACTCAAATTTTCCGAGATTTATTATACCCCGACCCTGGAAATAGCTTGAATCTGAAAATACTCCATCTAAAACCTGTCACAGTCATGTAGGAGCCTTCATGATGTTTGAGTTTTTTCAGAGTGTTTTGGAGAAAATTCGATCAATTCGAGTTTTCAAGCTTCGCTGCTCGAACTCGCAGAATCAAGTTTTTTCAATCCGAGCTTTTTCTTAAATAAGAAACCATTCGAGTTGGGAGTTCATTCAAGGTAAAAAAAACTCTAACATTTGACCTTTGACAATTAACCCCCTAAGTACAGGGACACACATACTAAGGCTAATGGCACAGGGGTTGGCTTCTTCAATAATGGATAAGAACCAGCATAGAAAAACTGTCCCTGAATGTGTGCTCATCAACATGCATGGGATGAGCCAATTATCATGCACACACTAGAAACGCTACAGTATGTATTTATGTGAGAGGATGGCAGTGTATTGGCTTTTGTCCACTGCTGCCAGTAGATTTTTTTTTAAAGGTCATTAAAAACAGGACATTCAGTAACTAACTATCCCTTTAAACATCCCTGAACAATTAGGGGCAGATTTATCAAAGGTCGAGGTGAATTTTTGAATGAAAAAAAAATCGAATTTCGAGCTCCTTTTTGTGTACTAGATTTTGAAAACACTTCGAAAATTCGAATATCGAAATTTGTCATGTACTGTCTCTTTAAAAATTCAACTTCGCCATTCACTATGTAAAACCTGCCGAATTGCTGTTTTAGCCTATGGGGGACCTCCTAGAAACTATTTGGACATCATATTGCAATTTTGTATAACAACTAAATGTTCATAAATGCTACTTTTAAATGTGCTTTTTGTTTTTCCCACATATAGACTGTTGCAACGACACGTAAAAATATAGATAACAAAAGTTGCTTTATAATTAATATAATGCAGCATGTCAAATTGAGCCAAATTATTACCAGTTAGATTGTTTTATCCAATTGCATTGCTCACAGTTGCCGCATTTAAAACTGCCTGTACTCTTTCAGCACCTACTATTGTTTTTCTCTTAAAATGGCTTTAGACTAATAATACTTTAATGCTCAAATTTCTCCAATACCTAAACAATGGTTGAGGATTTACTAATTGTCCCATCACAGGATCATTAGCTAGAATGTCCCAATACATTTGGTTCTTTTCTTTTTTTGGTTTGTTGTTATATAGTTTATCATTATATTTTGCACATCCTTGTTTACTGTATACCGGGTTTATTATCTGCCCGTTGCGAATTCCAAAGGTGAACAGTAGTTTAGTTTGGTTCATTATTATATGAGCATGAACTTTTCAGGATATCCCAAGATAATGCACTTAAATTATGCATAATACCTTTGAAGTTTTACTTTAAATAAAAATGCCTAGCTGTGTAGTTAAAACAGCACAGTGGACTTTGTAACACTCAAAGCAAGTAGCAACTTCAAAACATATCGCCTTTATTAGTTTTCCCATACGATGCCTGAATCTAGCAAGTGGGAATAACATTTTTCTAAAGATCAAACTCTGTTTAATTTAAAGGAGTAGTTCATGTTCACATTAACTTTATCTCATAGAATGTCCTATTTGTAACAATTTTTCAATTGGTCATATTTGGTAAATAAATCTTCATAGTTTTTGAATTATTTGCCTTACTTTTCTGCCTCTGTCAAGCTTCTAAATGGGGTCACTGACCCTGGCAGCCAATAGACTATTGCTCTGTGAGGAGTCAACGTAATTGCTGTTGTTAATCTTTGTCACTTATCTTTCTTTTCAATTTCTAGTCTCTGATTCAAACCACTAGGGTTCCAGCTGATCCTATATGTAAACAATAATAAAAAGAAACAATGAAGGGTTGCTGAGATTACAAACAAATAGAACTGATGAACAAAAAGCTGAATAATATGAAAACCCCACAAACATAAAAATTAAGATGGCAAACTGTTTATCACTGCCTTCATTATGCTAAAACTTAATTTAAAAGTGGAGGAGCATTCCAGCCTTCAACACAAAAGCTAAAATAGGCATTACAAATGTAATAAAACCACCAAAGTCTGTGGCCAGTATAAAAATTAAATATACAAATTGCAACTTCTTAGAAGTTATTTCCTTGACGTTATTAGCCATTTATTTACATCAAACACTGAGCATTTTTGTTGCAAGATGAGTGCTTGCTACATGAACCCTTTTTTTGGTGTTTTGCACAGTTTTGTATTAGTAATTTTATATTTAGAAATCAAATTGCAGTACATACTAATGCTATCTTCCCTGGTGGATTACCACACATTTAAACACACATTTATGACAGTACTGCTCACAAAGGTGAACATGAAACTAATATACCAACAGCCATGGTAGCAAACAAATGCAATGACAAAACAGCCCACATAGTTCATGCAGCTTCAGAAAAATTATAGTTAGTTCAACATATTACATAGCTCATTTTTCAATATTTGGCATTATTGTGCTCTGCCTGTTCAGTAGTGGCATAACTTCGGGGGCCCTGGGCCCCCCAGCAACATTTTTTGTGGGCCTAGCCTTCCCCCTCCCCACACTGAAATCATTGAAAGATTGTTTATGGGTTTGCACTGAGGACTATGGTTTCTTATCAAGCAATATCTTTGAGTTGGGATGTCATATATTCTGCATTTTGCACTTACCTCCCAAACCTTATCCCAAATCCAGTTGTTGTACAAATCCTTGATCCCAGTTTTGTCATGCTGTGGATCAAATCTCCTAAGCAACTGATATTAATCAATGAAGAAATGTATCTCCTCCAGAATGAAATTTGCTGGGCAACTGAAGAGGGATTCATACACAGCCTATTTATTTTACAGCGACCACAAAGTCTGAACATAGTTTCTGCTAATGCAAAACAGTATGTCAGTAATACATGTTATTTGCTTTTTTACCCATAATGAATCATTTTTCCAAACAATTCCAGCCCCACTGAGTCAATGTATAGATTTGCAGTAGCTGCAATTGTGTCTGATGCGCTAAATGTATGCAAATTTTCTTGCACATTTTGACTAATTGCAATGAAAATTGTCAGTGGGGATTGAGTCATTTATGGTGCTTGCCAATAAAATGTCATCTCTGCTTAATTCTTCAGACATTTCAGTCTGATGCTCCTATTAACACAGCCCGGAATTGGATGCCTAAAATTAGCACCTTCAAGGTGGAGGTGCTGCAGGGTTGCATTGCATCAATAGGTGAACTTATGCACAACAGAACAGATTGTGTGAGTACAATGGCACTTGGGGCCCATTTACTAAGGGTCGAAGTGAATTCGAAGTGAATTTTCTAATTCAAAAACTTCGAATTTCGAAGTAATTTTTGGGTACTTCGACCATCGAATAGGCCAAAATTCGATTTGAACTGAAAAAACTTTGAATATTTGACCATTCGAAAATCAAAGTACTGTCTCTTTAAAAAACTTTGACACTTCGCTACCTTAATCCTGCTGAATTGCTATGTTAGCCTATGGGGACCTCCTAGAACCTATAGCCAGAAGTCAAAGTTTTTTTTTTTGAAAATCGTTCGAACTATTTGAATTTGATCGAAAACGGCTAAAGTCACTAAAAGAAAACATCGACTATCGAATTTATACAATTCGATGGTCGAATTTCAAAGTTTTAGCACTTCGAAATTCGAACCCTTAGTAAATGTGCCCCTTGGTGTCTGGGGTGTGTGTTTATGCACAAGTATGTACCTTTAAAGGACGTCAACCCAAAAAATATTTTATTTCTAAGCAACTTTCCAATATTAATATATTAAAAAAAAATTTAGTGCTTTTAAAGTTATTTGTATATTCTATTGAAAACAGCATCTGCTTAAAGGAGAAGGAAAGGTTAAAACCAAGTAAGCCTTATCAGAAAGGTCCACCTAAATATACCAGTCAACCCTCAAAGTAATGCTGCTCTGAGTCCCCTGTCAAAAGAAACACTGCATTTCTTTCCTTCTGTATCAGACTTCCTGCCTTCAGCTTAAACCTCCTTGCCCCGGGCATGAGCATGCTCAGTTTTCTCCTCTTCCCCCCTCCCCCTTCTCTGCTGTAATCTGAGCCCAGAGCAGGGAGAGACTCAGGCAGGAAGTGATGTCACACCAAGCTAATACTGCAGCTGCTGTCCTCTAGATCTTCTAGAGCTTTTTACTCAGTTATGGTAAAACATTCTACATAATAAATATAGTTTTCTAGCTTGCACTATTGCAACTAATCTATTGGCAATAAAATGCCTCCATAGCTTTCCTTCTCCTTTAAAGTAGTGGTTCACCTTTCAGTTTACTTTTAATATATTATAGAACAGCCACCTTTTAAGTATTCTTAATTACTTATTTTTATAATTTTTTAATTATGTGCCCTCTTCATCCGATTCTTTTCAACTTTCAAATAGGAGTCACTACCCCCATCTTAAAAACCAATGCTCTGTGTGGCTACAAATGTATTGATATTACTACTTTTTATTACTCATCTTTCTATTCAGCCCTTCTCCTATTCATAATCTAGTCTCTTATTCAAATCAATGCATGGTTGCTTGGGTCATTTCAAGCAATAGCAACCAGATTGCTAAAATTACAAACTGGAGAGCTGCCGAATAAAAAACTAAATAACTCAAACCCCACAAATAATAAAAAAATTAAAACCAATCCAAAGTGTCTCAGAATATCACTCTCTACAACTACATCTCCTCCAGCAAGACAGGTCTGTCAGTCCATTGGCTTGTGTTACATTGTTTGAAAAGCCAGAGCCACCTGGAACAACTGGAATTTGTACTTTATACCTGTATACTGATTAGTGATAAATCCACTAGGAAGTGAAAGACATAATCTCTCATATGTAATTAAAGGCACTAAGTCTGCCCAGGAGCAGTAACCCATAGCAACCAATATGCTGTTTGCTTTTAAACACATGACCAGGAAATGCTACCTGCTGATTGGTTGCTATATACAACACCACATTTCTCACCCACTTACTTCGATCTTGCCCACTCTCACACCTTGTGTATTACTCCCTTCCCTTTAGACTGTATGCCTATGCATAGGGCCTTCCTCACCTCTTTGTACCTGTATTGATTGTGATGTTTGTTACTCCATATATTCTATGTATGTAATTCATGTGATGTAGTTGTATAATCACAGTTACTTTACAGTGCTACGCAATATGTTGGCGCTATATAAATACATGTTAATAATAAAATAATAATAATATAGGTTACTGCCCCATGCAGCGCCGATCCGCGCCTATATGCCGCCTGAGGCGGCCTTCCGTTGCCGCCCCGACCCCTCCTCACGGCGCTCACATTTTCGGCGCAGGAGGGGGTCGGGGCGATGCACGACGCTAGTGCAGAGAGCGCAATTGCGCTCTCTGCACTAGAAGAGCCGAATTTCCGTGTTGAAAACCGGAAATTCGGCTCTTAGTTACCAGGAGCGGCATTTTTGCCGCCCCTGGTAACCAGGGGGGCGCTGCCGCCTGAGGCGAGTGTCTCAACTCGCCTCATTGGTGGAGCGCCCCTGGCCCCATGACAAACAAAGAGCCTTTAATTACATAACCCCCAATAAGTCTTAAGTCAATAACTTGCACCTGCGTCTACCAAACTGTTACTTAGAATTCTGTACCCTATGTTTATCTATTAGTATTAAATTTGTGGGCCTACAGTTAGCACTTGACTTTTTGATAGATCAAAATAAATAAGTGGAGAAGCAAAAGTATGGCCAATTTTGTGAAATATAGGAAACAGCTACTGCAGGAATCAGTGAGTTAAAACACCATATTTGCACATGTTAATGCAGTTACTGTATATTTTATTTCAAACATAGGAACAAAGAAAATTGTAACTGAGGCATTTGCAAAGGTTTGGACACCCTACTCCTAGTCAGTATTTAGTAACAAGCAACTTGGCACAGATCACAGCTTATAAACTTTTGTATCTTTTAGTTCTTGCTGTAATCTAGTCTAAAAATGAGCGAGTTTGGCAAGTTGTTCCTTTCATTATATGTATTAGTTAAGTTAGTTTATTTTCCACAATGGTGTAATAAAAAGCCTGACATGCAGTAACTGGCAGCGGACAGCAACCATCTGACACAGAAAGTTCATACTGCAGGAAAGTGGCATACAGTATTATTCTTTTCAAGTACCAGAGAGTTGATCAATACTGAAGCTAGTAAAACAATAAAAATTTATCGTTAACTGAGTTTGAAAAAATGTTTCACTGGTTAAAGGTGATTGCTTAGAGAAACATTAATCAGGGCTGCCTATTTAAGTATCATCTTATGTGTTTTTGCACTTTTACAGGTAACAAGAGCCTGCTAGCTACTACAATGCGGGCTTTTCTCAGATACATATGGATCTACCGTAGGCTTTGCTTGATTGTACTTACGCCATTACTATTGCTGCCTGTGCCACTTATCATCAAAACCAAAGTAAGTACCTTTTCTGTTGGTAGTTATAAATAATATTGTTATTATAAAGCAGTTACAGGCCACTGAAGCAATGGCACCAAAACCCATTTTGCTCTAATCCTATTGCCTATATCTTACCAAATTTTCAAGGAGAACTGTCTCTTTAACTTTGATCTACCCCTACCTTTAAAAGAGGTAGATGATAATTAACACAGATGAATGTATAACATTACGAATGTTGGAGAATTTAAGTTAGAAGTATACAAAATGATACTTTTCTAGGTTATTTTTTGAAAATGTGATAAGAATATCAGTTACATATAGGGGCAGATTTATCAAGGGTCGAATTTCGAATTAGAAAAAGCTTTGAAATTCGACCATCGAATTGGAATACTTCGACTTCGAATATTGAAGTCGAAGTTTTTTTACATCGAATTTGGCCATTTGCAGTCGAAGTAAAATTGTTCGATCAAACAATGAAATCCTTCAAATCGAACGATTCGAAGGATTTCATCCATCGATTTCAAAAAACTTAGAAAAAATGCTCTAGAAGGTCCCCATAGGCTAACATAGCACTTCGGCAGGTTTAATTTGGCGAAGTATTGAAATCGAAGTTTTTTTAAAGAGACAGTATTTAGATTATGGAATGGCCGAATATTCAAACTATTTTACTTCTAATCGAATTCGAAGTCGTAGTATCCTATTTGATGGTCGAAGTATCCAAAAAATTACTTTGAATTTCGAATTTTTTTACTTCGAAAATTCCCTCGAATTCACTTCGACACTTGATAAATCTGCCCCATAATGTAACTGAGTAGAAAGTAATTCATAGAATTTATGTACACTAATTATAGGTAACAAAAAGCATTATTGGCTACATTTGGCTACATTTTCCATGGAAAGTTTTTTTTGTCATTGAGTATATTGTTGCTTTTTTAAATAAATAGAAGGCCAAGGCATGGATTGCTCTAGACTTGGCTTTAGAGCAGCGCAATGATGAAAGGACATAGTATGAAAGCAACATATATTTTCCCAACTGTTTAGGAGAGTGCTTGACCCTTTTAAAAGAGTATTGGGCATCTTTTTTTGTTTCAACAGAAAGGCATTCTGATAAAATTAACCACTGGAAATGCATTGATCTAAGGAAAATAACTGGTTGTGATTTATGGCATCCCAGAGTAATTTTCCTTATTGTATTTAATCATTAACAGTATAGGAAACACTAACATAATTATCAATGCACGAACCCCAGCCTTAGGTTTTATCAACAATTGGGGGCACATTTACTAAGCTCGAGTGAAGGATTAGAACAAAAAAAGGTTTTTTTTGGCTACTTCGACCATCGAATTGGCTACTTCAACCTTTGAATACGATTTCGAATTGAACGATTCGATCTAAAAATCATTCGACTATTCGATAGTCGAAGTACTGTCTCTTTAAAAAAAAACTTCGACCACCTACTTCGCCACCTAAAACCTACTGAGCACCCTACTGAGCACCTTCCCCATAAGCTTTCTACGTAATTTCTGATCGAAGGAAAATCGTTCGATCGAGCGATTTTTCCTTCAATCGTTCGATCGAAGTAAATGCGGTAAATCCTTCGACTTCGATATTCGAATACTCGACCCTTAGTAAATGTGCCCCTTAAACTTCTGCAAATGCATGTATTTTATAGCTTGGCACTAGATACAATTGATAACCCGGAAATAATTGTAATCTATACAGGGGTGAACAGACTGCATTCATAATTGAAGCTGCAAGCGCATCGTATTATCCCAGGTCCCAGTTCTGTGCCTTGGCACACCAGCATTCCTTTAGGATACTTCCCATTACTGACTATGATGTGATATCATTTAACAAGGGATGGCCCTCACAGCACTTATAGTTATTACTAATCCCTGCTGTCATGTTCCATCCATGGAATAATCTGCCATGGATGAAATAAATTGGGAAATCCAGTCATCAGCAAATTGAAATTTACTTCTCTACAGCAAATCATATTAAAGCACTGTTCCTACAGTAAATCTGTCAAACTTAAGTCAGAAATCCATTTAGTTTCAAAAGAAATGTCTCACACATGTGCACATGCTTGCAACATGCACTCCAAAACTCCAAAACTAATCTGATATATTTTTTTTTTATATAAATGTTTAATTAATGTGCTTAATGAACCTGGTGTTTTTTTCCATAAACAACCCAAGCATGATGTTTGTCAGTAGTGCATGCAAATTGCTGACATACGTTGAAATCAGCCTCTTTGACCAGGTCAGATCCACCAGCGACTCACGTGTTTGTTTTTTGGAGTTGGAGAAAAATAGCCGAAGAGCTATTAAATAAATCATTAAAAAGAGCCCACAGCTCGAAACATGTTAAATTAATTAAGGTAGCAGCTCAGTTTCTGCATTGGAGTATCTGTTCCTATATCGAGAAGTATTGAGATTATACACTTTATTAAGGACGTAAAGTTGGGGACTGGATACTAAAGTTTTTCTGGCGCAAGCTGGGCCCGCATATCAAGCAAACTTTTAAAGGAGAAGGAAAGCTACGGAGGCATTTTATTGCCAATAGATTAGCTGCAATAGTCCAAACTATAAGACTATATTTATTCTGTAGAATGTATTACCATACCTGAGTAAACAGCTCTAGAAGCTCTCTGTTTGTTTAGGATAGCAGCTGCCATATTAGCTTGTTGTGACATCACTTCCTGCCTGAGTCGCTCGTTGCTCACTTATAGCTCTGGGCTCAGATTACAACAGAGAAGGGGAGGGGAAGAGGAACAAACTGAGCATGCTTACGCCCGGGGCAAGGAGGTTTAAGCTGAAAGAAGGAAGTCTGATACAGAAGCCCATGTGTACACAATAGAGGGAAAGAAATGCTGTGTTTCTTTTGACAGAGGACTCAGAGCAGCATTACTTTGAGGGTTTACTGGTGTATTTATATAGACCTTTCTGATAAGGCTTACTTAGCCTTTCCTTCTCCTTTAAATGGCTCATTTACCCTGGGTGGGCAAAGTGCAATGTGCAAAGTACAAAAATGTGCAATGGTTCATAATCATCTCACCACTTCATTATTTTACGTGTGCCCCTGCATGTAGTGCATGACAAGGAATCATGTTCTGTTAATAGCAATGTGCAGCAGCCCTACTAGAGCTGAACTTTCACTGTATGGGTATGCCTGATGAAGGGCCACTTGCACCCCTTTGCACTCCAGCACTTGTGCCGTTCCTCAATAAATTAGACCATGTTAGTGTACATGTATTAAGATCCATCATTCTAATGATGTCAGGTTGTATAATGTTAAGACTAATATTATTTTTATTGTGTATAATCTCTTATAGGAAGTAGAATGTGCTTATGTGCTCTTCATAGTTGCCATTTTCTGGCTCACCGAAGCTTTGCCCCTTTCTGTGACTGCTTTCCTGCCAGCTTTGATGTTTCCCCTGTTTGGAATTCTACCATCTAAAGCAGTAAGTGTGCACGTTGTATTTCTGATCCTTGCCACTTAAGCCAGTACTTTGATATAATGGCTAACAACAGTGTCATTTTAAATAGACAGTCAAGGGCCAATAACATCCATGTATTTCTTACTCTCTATCCATTTCCCAATCTAAGGTACTGTACATTCTGAGGTGGCTGCAGGGGGCCCAGGAGGCATAGGGGGCCCCATGAGGCTCTAAGTAATGAGAAATTTAATATATATTAGTAAGACTGGGCAACCACTGGATATTTTGGGGACCCTAAAGTTATTTTACTGTGGGGCTCAGTAACATCTAGTTATGTCATTGTCACAACATCAAAGGAATGGAGAAAAAACACATGAAAGGGTTTTTAAAGGATAAGAAAAAACTCACTGGCGTTAGACGCGACAGTGTATTCGATTGCTAAGGTTTTCCTTTTGTACGGTGCTCCTTTTACAGAAAAACTGCATCAGTACATGGGAAAAAATGGACACTGCTGTCATCTTAACTTGTTGCCAATTTCCTCACCTTGGCTTGCTCAATAAAGTTTCCTGATTTTACTCTTCTGTGAATGCACAAGTAGAATTCCTATCTACAGGCACTTGGGGGCAGATTTATCAAGGGTCGAATTTTGAAGTGCAAAAAACTTCGAAATTCGACCATCGAATAGGGTACTTCACATTCGAAGTCGAAGGATTTTTAAAATCATACAATCGTACAATGAAATCCTTCGAATCGAATGGTTGAACGATTTAATCGTACAATCGTACGATTTTACCAAAAATCCTTTGATTTCTCAAAACTTGCCCAAACACTCCAGATAGGTTATAGGAGGTCCCCCATAGGCTAAACAGCAGGTTTAAGATGGTGAAGTGTCAAAGTCGATTTTTTTTAAAGAGACAGTACTTCGATTTTCGAAGTCGAAGTCGAATTTGGCCTATTCGATGGTTGAGGTATCCAAAAATTCGAAGTTTTTGAAATTCGAAAATCCACTTCGACCCTTAGTACATGTGCCCCATGGTGAAATGCATTGCACTCGTTTTTTCCCTGGCCTGGTGCAAAAAACATTTTTGGTAACTCCCAGTGAATCTATTGTTCCTTGTCAGATTCTTATTACAAATTAAATAAAAGGACTTTATTTAAAGGATATGGGAAGGCTTGTGTAGTAAAGTAAATATTTTCCAATCTCTCTCTACTGCACATACGCAGATGTATGTCAATGCTAGGGACCCCTTGTGATAGGTAAATAAAACAGGAACACAATTTTCTGTTAGATTTCTCTCTGGTGCATTTTTTGTTCCGTTGGGGGGGGGGGCGTGGGGTGGAATCAAGGGATGCAGCAGCCCTTGGAGCTCATCTGTCTAGTTTCGCAGTAAAATCCATTTGGCTTATTTAGTAACAAAATTGTACTGCTTACCTATATTTCTCAGTAGCAAATTATATATAAAAAAGAAACGAAAACACAAGTTTTTTAATTAAAGGGGTTGTGCACCTTTAAATTAACTTTTGGCATGATATAGAGAGTGATATTCTGCGACAATTTACAATAAGACGTTATTTAGCTTTTAATCCAGCAGCTCTCCAGTAATGCAATTGCAATTTCCAAATTACCCTAGCAGAGAGGCTGGAATATGAATAGAAAAGCAATAACAATAAAATTGTAGCCTTACAGAGCATTTGTTTTTTAAATGTCAGGATCAGGTATCCCCTTTGAAGGCTGGAAAGAGTCAGAAGTAGAGAGCAAATAATTTATAAAAAAAAGAAAAAGAAAATTTATAAAAAAAAATTAAATAAAAAATGAAGCCCAATTGAGAAGTTGCTTAGAATTAGACATTCTATAACATATTAAAAGTAAACGTGAAGTTGAACCACCCCTTAAACAAATTATATTTGCAATCAGTTTTAAGAGTATAAGCTAAGTCATATTTAGTTCATAAGAAACAACACTTTTACAAATATATACTGTATTATTCAATATATTTTCTTGCAAAGTCATTTGTACATTATCAGAGTTCTGCAGCATTTCCACTTAGCTCTAAAGCTTTGTTACAGCTGACATGCACTGAAAATGTACAATGCACATATGAGAAATAATCACTAGGCTACTGATATTTGTACAGCTTCGCTAATGCATCTGAGGTTTCTGATGACAATTTATGTGCTTTTGTCCTTTGTATAAAAAACCATGATATAACTTAAAATGTTTTATTGCTCAATGTCTGCTAAAATGATTGTGTGTTTTGATCCAGTTTATAGAACAGGAGGAAATACTGTTGAAAGTCTACATATATAACAGGGTTATGTCATGTTTACTTTGATTTCAGGTTGCAGCTACCTATTTCAAAGATTTTCATCTCTTGTTGACTGGGGTAATTTGTTTGGCAACCTCGATAGAAAAATGGAATTTGCACAAAAGAATCGCCCTAAGAATGGTCATGTTAGTGGGTGTCAATCCTGGATGGTATGTTTTCAAATGGGTATGGGAATTTAGGAACTGTCCTTTTTATTCATTTCATCAACTTAATCTTCTTCAAACATTTTCATGGGTACACTGCGGGACAGATTTATCAAAGGTCAAGTTGTGTTTTCCCGAAAAATTTGAGTTTTCAACGGTAGCTTTCAGTCAAAAACTCACATTTTTTCAGGTAAAAAAAAAAACTCAAATTTTTCAGGTTTTTGTAAAATAGTTTGAATAGTTTTGGAAATAGTTCTGCAAATACTCCAGCTAAAATTGCAGAGGTCATGTAGAAGTCAATGACGGTGGTCCCTTGAACCATATAAAAATGTTAATAGGCTTTATGATGTTCGGGGTTTTTATCAGTGGGTTTCACTCGAAAACTCAATTAATTGACAAAGAAGTGACAAAGAAGTCCCACGTGTCCTACCTAAATGACTATCGTCCTATTGCATCCACCATAATGAAGTGCTTTGAGAGGCTGGTCATGAGACACATCAAAGGCCTGCTCTCGCCCACTTCTCAGGATCCACTGTAATTCGCCTACCGTTCCAATCGCTCAAAGGATGATGCCATCGCCACTACCCTGCACTTGTCACTTAGCCAACTAGACAATAAACACACATATGTACGTATGCTGTTCATAGACTTCAGCTCAGCAATCAATACAATCATTCCTCAGCACTTGAGTGTTAAGCTGAGCATGCTGTGCCTGAACATCTCTATCTGCAACTGGATCCTGGACTTCCTAACCAAGAGACCTCAGGTAGTCCAAATGGGAAAAAACACCTCCAGTACCATCACACTGAGCATGGGAGCTACCCAAGGTTGTGTGCTTAGTCCACTGCTGTTCACACTGCTGACTCATGACTGTGTGGCAAGTCATGGATCCAATCACATCATCAAGTTCGCTTATGATACAATCGTAGTAGGTCTCATCAGCAAGAACAACGAGTCAGCATATAGACAAGCGGTGAAATGGCTAACGGACTGGTGCAAAGTCAACAATCTGTCTATGAATACAAACAAAACAAAGGAAATAGTTGTTGACTTCAGGAGAACACGTGGGGATCATTCTCCACTGTACACTGACGGATCTCCGGTGGAAATTGCCAAGAGCACCAAATTCCTTGGGGTACATCTGGCGGAGAACCTCTCCTGGCCCCTTAACATCAGCTCTATAGTGAAGAAAGCACAGCAGCGTCTTTACTCTCTGCGAAAGCTGAGCATTGTCACTATCTTCTAGAAAGGGTCTATTGAAAGCATTTTATGCAGCTGCATCACTACCTGGTATGGAAACTGCTCTGTATCAGATCGCAAGATCCTGCAGTGTGTGGTGAGGACAGCGGAAAAGATCATTGGGGTCTCGCTTCCTGCCATTATGGATATTTACCACACCCGCTGTCTCCAGAATGCTACCAGCATTGTAATGGATAGCACAAACCCTGCACATGATCTCCTTATCCACCTGCCATCCTGTAAATTTGTAAAAGATACCGCAGTATTCGAGCGCTAACATCCAGAATGCGAAACAGTCTATTTCCACAAGCCATCAGGTATCTCAACTCCCAAGGACTGAACTGAAAATATACATAAGGAACTGAAATATCCACTTTGCCCAGCATGACCGTGTACTAGAGTTGTTGTATAGCAACTGGGGGTTCTGGAGAAACGTCATTTCGTTTCTACTATGTAGAATGGCTGAAATGACAATAAAATCCACTTGACTTGACTTGACTTATGTGGAAAACTGATTTCCAGAAGATTTCTGCATTACAGGAAGGCCATCTCCGTACAAGTCCATTTTAAGTTAACTTTTAGTATGTTATAGAATGGCCAATCCTAAGCAATTTTTCATTTGGTCTTCATTATTTATTTTTGATTTATTTGCCTTCTTTTGACTCTTTCCAGCTTTCAAATGGGGGGGTCACTGACCCCATCTAAAAAACTCTATAAGGCTACAAATGTATTAGTTTTACAATTTCTCTTTCTATTCAGGCCCTCTCCTATTTATATTCCTGTCCATGTAGCTGTAATCAGTGTTTGGCTGCTAAGTAAATTTGGCCCTAGCAACAATATTGCTGAAATTGCAAACTGGAGAGCTGCTGAATACAAAGCTAAATAACTTAAAAACCACAAATAATAGAAAATGAAAGCCAATTGAAAATTGTCTCAGAATATCTCTCTATGTCATACAAAATGTTAACCCAAAGGTGAAAAACCCTCTTAATCAATTCTATTTTTTAAAATTATTTCCTTTTTCTCTGTAATAATAAAACAGTACATTGTGCTTGATGGTAACTAATACAAATATTGGTGGCAAAGCAATCCTATTGGGTTTATTTAATGTTTAGCAGATTTAAAGTGCAGTGATACAAATTATGGCAAACCCCTAGCATTCCAGATAACAGATCCTATTCCTATATCATATTAATGCATATATTAATACTGAGGAGGAGAAAGTGTTTATGTGATTTATGAAGGAACGGATCATTTATCACACTTCATCTTGATGCAGTGGAGGATCATGGAAAATGCCGCAATATTTAGTATTTTGGATTTCCTAATAAAATAATGATCTGAAGCACTACTAGATGTCTGCTAGGCTGCAACATCCCTGGGGTTGGACAGACATAATGCCATTCAGAAATGAAGAACAGATGATATCTTCTGGGTCGATGCATGACCTGAAATATGCTATTAAAGCTTTTTCTAGAGGAAACCTTCAGTATATTGGCTTTCTGTTTCTAAATGGCAAGGGATACACCTGAGAGTCTAATATTTACCGTTCTATACAGAAAGTCCTTTTCCCTAGATGTCAGTAGCTGACATTTAATTAATGCTATTTCATCACCTTACCAAATGCATTTCAGCATTTAGCAACTTTAAATGTATCCTTTTTAAAACTATTTTAGTTGGAATTAATATATACATATCTTCTTCCCGTTTGCAGGCTTATGTTGGGATTTATGTTTAGTGCTGGATTCCTGTCCATGTGGCTTAGCAACACCTCAACGGCTGCCATGGTGATGCCCATAGTGGAAGCTGTAGCACAGCAAATCATAAATGCAGAAGCAGAAGTAGATGCAATGCAAACAAGTTCATCAGGTGGCATTAACAATGAGGCATTAGAACTTGATGGTAAATATATGTTTATATTATACTAAACAAAGCCTTAAATTAAATGAAAGTAGTAAAGCATGGATTCCTTTTGTTATCACTAAAGTTAGACGTTATGAACCAACCCTGGCCTCCCCCATCCCCCTTAGATGGGCATTATCTATGAACTATGAAGTTCTAATTATTCAACAGATATTACTTCTTTTAGTATTTACAATTATGTTTATTGTTTTACTATATGATTCCTAGAAAATGCTTACCGATCAGACAACATATGGACTCACTTTATTGGCTATTAGCTTATAGATGTATTGGACACCTGTCAGACTTTGTAGCAGATTATCATGATATTGATATGCAGGTTTTACCTATACTATACTCTTCTATATAGTATTCCATACAACTGTACACTTGTACATCTTAAACTCAGTGAATGCTGAGTTCAAAGGGGTAGTTCACTTTAAAGGTAACTTTAAGGGGTTATTTATCAAAGGTCGAGGGTTTTTACCCGACAAATTGGAGTTTACAAGGGTATTTTTCAGTCAAAACTCCACTTTTCAGGTTAAAAAAACAAAAACAGGTTTAGGAAATAGCTTGAATACGAAAATACTCCAGCTAAAACCTGTCGAGATCATGTAGAAGTCAATAGTAGTAGGTCCCTTCAACCATTGGAAGATGTTTGTAGCCTTCATGATGATATTGAGGGTTTTTCTTCAAAAACTCAATTAATTTCAGTTTTCAGGTTTTTCACACCGAATTCACTGATTCGAGTTTTTTCGAGTTCATTCAAAATATAAAAAACTTCACAGACCTCTAAAACGCTACCTTTGATAAATAACCCCCTTAGTATGTTATACTAATGCTAATTCTAAGCAACTTTTCTATTGGCCTTCATGTTTTCTTTTGTATCGTTTTTGCATTATTTTCCTTCTTTTTCTGACTATTTCCAGCTTTCAAATAGGGGTCACTGACCCCATCTAAAAACAAATGCATTGTAAGGCTACACATTTATTGTTATAGCTATTTTTTATTACTCATTTTTCTATTTATATTCCAGTCTCTTATTCAAATCAATGAATGGTTGCTAGGTTAATTTGGACCCTAGCAAACAGACTGCTGAAATTGCAAATCGGAAAGCTGCTAAATTAAAGCTAAATAATAAAAAATTAAAACTAATTGAATATTGTCTCATAATATAATTACTAAAAGTTCATTTAAAGGTAAACAACCCCTTTAATTTGTTTCCCATTTAATCTTTCCTTCCCGTTGCAACCTGGAACAGACCTGTGGTTAACAACCATTGTTTATGTTTATAATCAACAGAAAAAATATGTGACAGTCAGTCAAAGAGTTCAGAATTGAAACCTGTTAATGGGTGAGTAACTACATTTACAAATCCACCAGGTGCCACCAAATGCCAGTTTTGGCACCATTCTTTTTTTAAAGGTTCTGACTGCACAAATTCATTAGTATTCAAAATTGAAGCAATAGCTCCTCCCTAATTAATGAATCACAAATAAACGTGGGTCATTTATTCCTAGGAAATTACTTATACAGTGTTGCCATCTTACCTGCTTTACCAGCAATACCTAGGTAGACTTTGACTTGCATTACCTATACTATACAACTTATACAGACGATTAGACCTCTATAACAAGAAGGAGGGAGAATAAAAGGTTTGGTTTTACAACTTTTTTGCTTTTTAAATATTACAAAGCATTTTTTCCAAGTTTTACATTAACCTATTTTATATTGATTTATACTTTTCTTGCATTGTTGTTTGCCCCTTCTGCACAAAGACATTTGCAGTGTTCTGTATACATTTAGCTCTATATAAATAGAAATATATGCATATGGATATATAAAAAAAATAACCCTTTGATAAATACATACAATTGCGTTGATCAATTCCATTGATCATTGCTATTTTTAAATTTCTTCAGTGTATGTCAATGATTTTTAAACCCCCATTTTTTAAACATATTTTTCAGATACAGTAATGGTTGTGTTACAACTTATAACACTGAAACAAAGGCGGTATGTTTAAAATTTTTGTATTTATAAGTTAAACTGTGATTACAGTATTTATGAATTTATTTTTAGAACAAGAGACAACATAGCTTTTGAGAGTGTATTGACTGGTGGGCATTGGGATTGGGCAAGGAAGGTAATTGGTAATGAGAGGGAGGAATACTCTTAATATTACTATCATCTAATCATCCTGTAGCTGGAAACTAATACATAACAATAGAAAAGGATTTAAACCGATTAAAGCAGGGTAGCTGAAGCTTTAAGAAAAGGCACACACACTGTACTGGATATTTTGTAAATCTGTATCACTAGTTAGTTGCCCCCTAGCTTTGTCCAATGAAATTAGTAGCAAATGCAAGTTAACAGAATGTTTTCAATGTGCAAGGCCAGGCTAACATACTCAAATGTTGCCTGTCTGTGTACTTGCAGTTACAGTAAAGGCATCAGTAAACTGCTGTGCAGATTCAAGCAGTAGACTAGACATCTTCCTTCTTTTAGTCCTATGAACAACTACTAATCCTACAACTTATCCTTCTTAACTAAACATGGTATCACAAGATGGATGAACCACTCATCTGTTTTAATCCTAGAGACTAGCAGAACACTATGGGGGTTATTTATTACAACCTTCATTTGGCTTAATTTACCATAAAATCAGAACAAATATTATATGCGCTGGAAACAAAATCGTGTGACAATTTGAATTGTGTAACTTTGTTGAATTGTCGCTCAAAAACCTAAAATTTTTGGAGCTGTCACCCAAAACCCTAAACTTTTTTGGATTTTCATTCATATCCAGTGTCAGACAGCCCAAAACCCTTGAACACGAAGGAATAAAAAAATATCTTCCAATTGTAAAAGAGACATCTGCCACTGACTTTTAAATTTTTTTAAATTACATTTTTCCTCTAAAAATTCAGATTTTTCCCTTTAAAAACTTGACCAGAAAAATGTGAGGCTTAATAAATAGGCCCCTGAGTGTTGTCTCTTTTCGAGTTAAACTCTAGTAATCTTCCATTAAACCTTTACATAAATTAAATGCTGAAAAAGAAAATGAATGCCAAGCCAAGCATTGCTGTTATAATAGGATTTATTAAAGAGAATTTATATTTGTATTGTATCTGTTTACTAAACTAAAAAACAAATTAAAACAACAGTTATGTGCTCCATGGGCATGACTAGAACAGTTCTGCTAAATGAGGATATATAAAAATGTACCAAGAAAGCAAGAGATGCTATGGCATCTACACAGAACCATTTAGAAAGCTGTTGAAATAGCTTTTTTCGAAATGCACTGGCACCTTCAATTTTCCTTAAATAATGTTTGAGAGGATTCCTTTAGTATAAGTGCTATGCAAAATATTTTTAAAAATAATTGTGCCATATTGCTTCTCTGCACAAATTCCCCAATGAAAAGTATGCTTTAGTACACCTAAAACATGTCTAATGCACACTCCTTGCAGCTAGCAACCATTTTATTATTATTATTATTATTATTATTATTATTAACATGTATTTATATAGCGCCAACATATTTTGTAGCACTGTAGTAAGTAAATGTGTTTATACAACTAAAGTACATGAATTACATACATAGAACATATGGAGTTTCATGCATCAGAATCAATACCGGTACAAAAGGTGAGGAAGGCCCTGTGGAGAAAGAGCTCACAATCTAAAGGGAAAGGAATAATACACAAGGTGTGAGAGTGGGCAAGATTAGAATTAAGTGGTTGAGAAATGTGGTACTGTCTGTGGTATTGCATTTGGAGTGCATGGATGCAAGGGAACGCCTGCCATGACAAGGTGATATGTTCACAATTCCTAACGCTAGTTTGAAGGCCATGTGAATTAACATGCTGACGTTGGCATCATTTGCAGAAACTTAAAGGAGAAGGAAACCCCCTGGGCGAAAAACCCTCCCCTGTGTTGCTCCCCCTCCCTCCTCCCCCTGGCCTACCTGTCCCGCTGGGCAAATGCCCCTAACTTGTTACTTACCCCTCTGCGCAGGTCCAGTCCACGGAGTTCACAGACGCCATCTTCTTCCACGCCATCTTCTTCCTGTTTTGACCGGCGTTTTTGGCACATGCGCAGTAGGAGCATTTCGCCGGTACGGATCTACTGCGCATGCGCCAAAAGTCACTATGTTTTCCGTTTTTCGTGACTTTTGGCGCATGCGCAGAAGATCCGTACCGGCGAAATGCTCCTACTGCGCATGCGCCAAAACGCTGGTCAAAGCAGGAAGAAGATCTCGTGGAAGACGATGGCGTCTGTGAACTCTGTGGACTGGACCTGCGCATAGGGGTAAGTAACAAGTTAGGGGCATTTGCCCAGCGGGACAGGTAGGCCAGGGGGGAGGGGGAGCAACACAGGGGAGGGGGGAGGGTTTTTGCGCCCAGGGGTTTCCTTCTCCTTTAAGGGCTTATTTACTAAAGTCCGGCCAGGCTTTTTGGTGCAAAACTTGAATCGTTCGGGAGTTTTTTTTATAGCTCAAATTTTTCAGGATTTATTAAAGTTCGATGCTGCAAAAAAGTCCAGATTCTGTGGTCTGCTCTGGAATCCAACTGTTTCGGGCTGTTTGGCAAAAATTTTAAAAACTTGGGCTTTTTGGGGAAAAAACTGAAAAAACAGCATATGATTTGGGAAAAACCTCTAAAAAATTGTACAATTTGGGTTTTCGCTCGATTTTGAGTTTTCGCCAAATCCGATTAAATCATGCTTTTTAAATAATAAATAACGTCAAATCCTGGATTCTAGTTTGGTCCGGCTTTTTTTATTTAAATTATCAGAAAAATTTGGATTTTAAGAAATAAATTGGCATATGTTGCAGTTTTCAGTGCATACTATTCTGCAATTTCTACTTTTGCAATGAAACTTGTAAAAGCAAAAAAAAAAATTTGGCTGTAGGTAAAATATGTTTTGTATGTATTCTTATACCTACTGTAGCACTTTTGACAAGTGCCGATGTTGTGTACTAAATGGTGCTTGGTTGACTTAACTCTTGATTGGTGTTTTTGCAATGTTTTCTTTTCTTTTAGTTTTGTTGCAATTGGAATTGTTCCTGTTACAAATACTTATGTAAATGCAATGACTGTAGAGACCTGTGACCCTAATGC
Organism: Xenopus laevis; assembly: GCF_017654675.1. NCBI lineage: Eukaryota > Metazoa > Chordata > Amphibia > Anura > Pipidae > Xenopus > Xenopus laevis. The sequence continues at coordinate 76,717,223 of NC_054375.1, read as the reverse complement.
ATCTCAAGTACTAATGATGAGTGAGGCCTGGATAGGAAAAATTTTAGATAATCATTGCGCCACAAAAACCTATGTTTGTCATCTTGCACATAGGTCAGTTGGGTTGTTAGTGTTCCTTATGTTGCACAAAGCTCTGCTCCACTGGAATGTGGAATGCTTTACAAAGTAAAAAAGACATAAAACATAACTAAGAACACACACTGAACATATTGTGATTTGTGAGTCTAAATATCCAAGCAGCACTAAACAATAAACACCCCTCTCAGATAGACTCTTCTTTATTAACTTCATTGCTGTTAAAGATTTGCAAAGATGTGTGATTTTTTTCCAGCTAGACATCTGAATCGTTAAAAATAATTAACACATTCACATTTAGAGACATGCCAAATCAGCGAGCAACTCTTTACCTCATTGACTTGTGCAATTTGGTTAACTCTTTTAGCTATATCGCTTTAGCTACTTAATGTAACAATAACATAACATGCACATTTTAATGACAAAATGTACATATACAGCATGTGTGTGCACTGTAGAACCTTTCAAGGTGATTAAAGGAATACTGGCAGTTTTTAGTATATTTACAGTGTCATCCTTGGGACCTGAATTCCTGATTCAGGGTGGGCTGAATGATGCTGAAGTTAATAATCTATTATATAATTTGCTAATTAAATATTCCAGTTTGAAAAAGATAGGTATACAGTATTAATAAATCTAATAGACTTACACAGCTAATATTGACACATTAGTGCATAATTATTTGACCACATTTTATTTTCACTGTCCTTTGTTCAAATGTTCAAATGCACAAGCTCAAATCCCATGTAATGACAGGATGATATTTACTATAATCTCATTTGCAATTTTCAGGATTTATTTCTCCTGTCTTTTTAAAAGATAACATCTAATCCTTTCAGCATTTTTCTATTGAGGAACATTGTAGTTAGAACAAGCTGGAGGGTTGCTGGCTATTCTATGCAAGCTTCATTTCAGTGACATTCAACCTGTACCCCTTCTTCTGTTGTTTAATGCTACTTCCAATGTTACTTGACCCCCTTGTCCACAGTTAAAGGAAAACTATACCCCCCAAACAATGTAGGTCTCTATTAAAAGATACTGAGTAAAACAGCTCATGTGTAAAACTCTGCTTCATGTAAATGAACCATTATCATAATAATATACTTTTTTAGTAGTATGTGCCATTGGGTAATCATAAATAGAAAATTGCCATTTTAAAAAATAAGGGCCGCCCCCTGAGATCATACGATTCACTGTGCACACGTACAAACCACATGTAAGGTCACATGAGCCAATTAACAGACAGAGTTCTGTCTTTTGCTTCCTCACTTCTTCCTGTTACAGTTAGTGTTGTACTATTTCTGGTCAGGTGATCTCTGAGGCAGCACAGATAGAGTCACGAAATGGTGGTTCAAGGCAAGAGATGTAAAAGGGCAATATTTATGTAAATGTATATTCCATTTTGGCAAGATTCTTTAATATGTCATTCAATTTGATATAAACTATCTGTTGCTTAAGTATTCATTTTGGGGGTATAGTTTTCCTTTAAGAAGTCTTTTGGTGGATGCTAGAAGCTAAAGCTCATATGTATATCTGCATATCAGAAGCATATAGCTTGGTGTCTCTTAATGCACCGTACAGAAATGCACTGACCCTCTAGTTGTTGTTGAGCCAAAAGTCCTGAAGGAAATAGAGGCAAGCCACACACAGGGGGTAAAGCTGTTGTGGGTAATAAAAACCCTGGGGTTATATCAGAATATTTACTGACACGCCTCAGTAAAGCAGTTAAAGCTAATCTAAACCAAAATAAATGAATGCTCTCCTCTGAGAACTTTTCCATGGTTTCCAATTATTTTTCCATTCATTTTATATTTTTATTCATTTTAGAATTATTTTTTAACTGCAAAAACCAGGCACAGCCGTGCTTTTTCAGAGCTACCATGTAGGCTACATTAGTGTAACTGCCTATCAAGGAACATTCATAGGAATAGTATAGGAGAGCTCCACCAATCACAACGGTGCAGGTGCAAAAGACAAGAAGCCCCTAAGTGACACTCTTCCCCTTTTATTAGTGAAGTAACTTAAAGCAACTTTACAACTTGTGCATAATTTTATTTAAAAAATCCATAATACCATTCCTTTTCTTTAGCCAATGGAAGAATACCAAGAATACAGAAATGAAGCATGCAGTGAACAGAAAATTGAGGTAGAAGAGGTAAGTAGTAGACATAAGTACATCCACCAAACAAAACACAGTACCACTGTCACAAAGTTCTTTCTGGACTTTAGGGGACAGATTTATCAAGGGTCGAAGTGAATTCGAGGGAATTTTCAAAGTAAAAAAGTTTGAATTTCGAAGTAATTTTTTGAGTACTTCGACCATCGAATAGGCTACTACAACTTCGACTTCGATTCGAAATAAAAAAGTGCAACTTCGAAAATCGAAGTACTGTCTCTTTATAAAACTTCGACTTCGCCAACTTAATTCTGCCAAATTGCTATGTTAGCCTACGGGCACCTTTTTTGTAAGTTTTTAGAGGTCGAAGAAAAAACGTTCGATCGATGGATAAAATCCCTCGAATCGTCCGATTCAAAGGATTTCATCGTTCGATCGAACAATTTTACTTGGACCGCAAAAACCGTCAAATTCGGTGAAAAAAACTTTGACTTCGATATTCGAAGTCGAAGTAAAGACATTCGATGGTCGAATTTCTAAGTATTTATCACTTCGAAATTCGACCCTTGATAAATCTGACCCTAGATGTGCTCCAGGAAATTGTTTACTTAAATTAAAGTAGGTGTCCGGGGGGAGACTGTAACCATTTGCCCCACTAAAATTTACCTCATTATTACTAAACGTTTGTAAAGATTCTCATTCAGAGTCGGAGTGGCCTGGCGGGACACGGGGAAAAAAACCTGTGCTCCGACCCTCATGGGCCCCCAACCCTTTTTTCGCAATGCAGCACCATCTGCGCATGCACGCCAAGGGGGCGCATCACAATAGGGGGGCTGAGGGGCCCCGAGGGGAGCCCTGGACAGCAGTCCTGGTGGTCCCCGGGCACCCCTTAGTAAATCAGCCCCTAAAATTTCCAAATTTGAATTTCCATAAATATGCCTCCCCAAGAAAAATATGTACACAAATGCTGTATTTTTTAGACTAAACTTTCTGTTCTAGCACAGAAGTTCAGAAGTCCAGCACTCTGATCTGATGCTATTTACTTGTCAGAGACCCTGCACATGCTCAGTGTGCTCTTCAATGTGATATCTGTGGAATGAAAGTAACTAATTATGCCCAACAGAAATTTTGAAATTCAACTTCAATAGAAATTAAATGGCACGTTTGATTGTTGTTATTATCCAGTCAACCAATCCTGCACATCATATAAAAGTGCCATAAAATGATTTTATTTTATTAGTGCATAATCAAAAGTTCATCTATTCTAATCTTTAAAGCTTGTCAATTTCTCTCTATTACTTCCTGCATATGTATGTAAAGGTAAAAGCTGTTTTTATGGACATGACTATTTGCATGTCATAATGACTTTGTAATATGCTCACTTCAATGTTTACTATCACTTGGTTACACAATAAAATAATAAAAATGCTTAAGCCAGACAGTTCTTCAAAGCTAAGTAACTTCTTAGGGTAGTGACTATAAGAATTTATCTCTGAACACAACTCATAAATCTAAAAGTGATTTACAGATAGTAAGTATAGATAAAATCCAATGTGATATACAGTAAATGTTGAGTAGAGGGCATTAATATACATTTATTATGAAAAAAGTGTTCCATGTGACATACTATCTATAAAAGATAATCACCAATTCTTTCCAACAAGCTCAATAGGAACAACAGACAAATACAAATGATGTGAAATCATCTCTATTCAGTCTCATTGGTAAAGAATCAATATACCTTTAGCTTTGCATAAAAAATAATCATTTTATTACAGCTACGTAAATGTAAAAAAATGGTACTGTATATGCACATGGTTACAAAAAGCTTTAAAGGGGATATCACTTATTTTTTTCTACCTGCAGGAACAACCAGTTTCATCAGACAAAAAGAGATACAGAAGTAAAAAAGACCACATGATGTGCAAAGCAATGGGTCTTTGTATAGCATATTCATCAACAATTGGAGGACTCACCACAATTACAGGAACATCAACAAACTTAATCTTTGCTGAGCAATTCAACACGTAAGAATTATTTGCTTTATTCTCAGTAGAGACTTGAGCATTCAAATTAAACTAAAGTTGTTTTATAAGCAGAGGGCATCTCCATAGGCTCACATAACCAACCAGACTCCCTGAATATCCCTGCTTTCTCTAAAGGCGAGAAAACGTAGAGTTGAACAGCACGATTGGTGCCCACTTTGTCTGTCTGACCATTTAGGGGAGTCTGGTTGGTTTGGCTAAGGAGGGGGGTTAATGCAGGGGTTCTGTGTTTGCAAAACAAAACCCAATAGGATTGTTTTGCCCCAATATGGAATCATGCAGCTAAGTTACCATCAAGTACAAGCTACCGTTTTATTATTACAGAACAAAGGAATTAATTTTTACAAATGTGATTTGATTAAAATGGAGTCTATATGAGTTGCCCTATAGTAATTTAGAACTTTTTTCAATAAGGTTTCCAAATAAGGGTACCATACCTGTCCTTTTGAGTTCAAATGCTGAAATCTGCCTGATATCCGCCTGTCAGTACATGGAGGGAAATCCAGTGGATCAGCCTTTTCCATACCTGCAGCCTTTTCTATATGCAGGAGGAGAAAAAAGCCTAGTGTGCCACTACTCTTAATTAGTAAATAATATTCTGTGCTGCTATTTTGTCTTATTTAAAGACTCTGCTACCTCAGTCTACTAGAAAGTAACGTGATTATAACAAATATTCCACAATCTAAGATGCAGTTTACTCACCAAATTGTTTTACTTACAATTACAATTGCAATTGCAAAAATCTCATATTCTGTGTTTTCATGCACTTTTTTTTAGGCGCTACCCAGATAGCACAGACATAAATTTTGGAACATGGTTCATACTTTGCATTCCAATCACTGTTATTCTAATGATTCTTTCATGGATCTGGTTACAATGGCTCTACTTTGGATTTGAGTAAGTTTACATGTTTTATCAGAATGATGTGGGTTACGGAACATTAAGAGGGTGATTCTTAATTCAGATATTTGCCTTGATTTGAGTTTTTTTTAGCTTAAACTCACAAATTTGAATAGCAGTTTCAAAGACTTGAATTTTAAACACAAAAAAACTAAAAATTAAAAATTAAGCATCTAGAAACTACAAGTTCATATCAAGTTGTTCCAGGCAAAATTTATTTTTCAATTTGACGGTTTTTAATTTTTTAAATGTTTGTAAACTCACAAATTCGAGGTATTTAAGTTTTTGTCCCACAATTTTATTGAATTGAATTTTTGATTTTTTTTTTTAAATAAATATAATAAGATCCATTTAGCTTTCTGTTATTTTAATTATAGAGGCTGTCAACCCAAAAAATGGAATATGGCCATGCATATGTCTGATGCCATGGAGGATCAGCCAGTGAATGGTCACTTTAAGGGATTATCCAATTGGCAAATAAACTATGGGTGCTATTAAGGAAGAGTGTGGAAAGGAGAAAGATACAATGACCTTCCATTATAAAAACTCAGAGATCCACATAATAGTTGGATCACATCATGATAGAAGCTGATATAATTTTCTAATATGGCTGTTCATTGCCCCATATGTCAGTTATGCAGGCTTAATAGTAGTTACTAATTATAGCAGGGAAAAAGCTGATATAAACCTATATTTACATGTTTATGATACATTTGTGTTCTATCATTATAAAAATCTCTTTGCAACTTCAGCTTTAAGGACATGTTCAGATGCGGCAAGGAAAAGACAGACAGAGAAAAAGCTTCAGCAAAAGTGATTAAGGATGAATATGAAAAGCTGGGGCCAATAAGGTTTGTATAGAGTAGTATGTTCCAACTTCCTTGACAAAATAAAATACATATATACTTTAGGTTTGAAAAATAACAGTTTATTCCTTCACCTTTTTATTACAGCTATCAAGAAATAATTACTTTAATACTGTTCATATTAATGGCTCTGCTATGGTTCACCAGAGATCCTGGTTTTATTCCTGGATGGTCTTCTCTGTTCCCCAAGTAAGTGGTTTCATTTATAACATATTGTACTTTGAAAAGATTTAAAAAAAAAAAAAACAACAGACTTTCAGATTGCCCTCACATGCTGCAAAGTATTCTCTTTCCATGGTTTCGACCTTAAGAACACCTATCTCTAATCAGTTTATAAGATGCACATAGACTTTAGGACTTTAGATCATAGTCCAGTACTGTAGAAAACGTCAGCTTGACTCATCTTTTCATTGTCTGATTAATTAAGTAATATGTCGATGACAACATGACATTTTGATACAACATAGATAACTGACTAAAGAAGCCCTATAAGTTATCGCATAACTTATCCAAGCCTTGTTTTCTTATGACTTTTAATTCCTAGATTAAAAGGGAGGAATATGGATGTTTATTAAAGAAACAGAATAATGGGTCATATGTCTATATGGATATCTACTTTATATTTGTTGGAATTATAACCACAAAGGAGTTCAAACCACCCACCCTCTGGCCAATAACAGTTTCATTGCACGGATATAAAAAAAAAACTCTGGGCTAAACCCCAAGTATCCTAGAGGTCAAGGGGATCCATACGTTTGTATGTTGTTTATGTTGGTGTCTACACCTATGGATTCTTTTTTTAGAAAAATACAGAAATCTCAGAGGAGTTTTATAGAGTAATCTTAGTAATTAGCATTATTGGTTTTGCTCTTTGAAATGATTAGAACAGTTGGTTTGATTTTCTGGGGAACTATTGCTTGCATGGGAGATGATCAAAACATTTTTTTTCATTTTATTTTCAAAAAATATTTTAAAAAAATGTTTTTACCCAGACACCACAGAATATTTAGCAAAGGATTGTAATGTGACTATTTTACTTGGGTAAAGCAACTGCAGTTGGCTTATAGTATTCCATATCCAATATGTGACCAAACTCAAGTTAAACCATAAGCTTTATTTTCATAATACATAGTAACAATGAATATGCAGTATTTGTACTATTAGTAACAACTAATAATCTGAATAATCTGATTTATATAGATCTGAGGATCAAACTATATTTATTATTGCTACTAGGATGTTAATAAATTACAAAGGTAAACTGCCGATCTCGGATGACTCTGCAAAGATAAGGCTACAATGTTGCTGTGATAAATTCAAGCTGTCTTGGTTTGAAGTACAAAGAAAAACAGGTGGAGGTACTTGTGGGCTGCTTCCAAACACAGTATTAGTACTTCCCACCTGCTGTAAAACACAAGAGCTGATTGTGAGAAATAATCAAGGATTGCAAGGTCTTGCCAGGCTATGAAGGCAAGGAAGTTAGGACTTTGGAGGAAGCTGAGTGCTGGAAATTGCTGATCAGGCAAAATCCAATAACTAGGTACCAGAAGGAACAGGAAAAATTGTAATCCAAATATCTGGCTCAGGTTCAGATTGGCATTGATCAGCAATTGTCAACATGCCAGGAGTCAATATACCAGATTATAGATTAGAAACCATCCAATAAGGTTTTATTGAACAAAATTAATCATACTCACATAGTACAGTGTTTTATAAGAGGTAGTAAAGCTGTAGTGACAGAACAGGCACCATGTAGAAGATGGGACTTGGTGTGGTTATGTTCATCTTGTTGAGAAACTTTCTAGTGCTCTGGATCATGCAAAAATCATGAAAAAATGAATGATTTTTTTTCATGAATTTTTCGGAATTTATTAAACCCAGAGGATGGAAAAATCCAAATCTGAAAATCCGGCATCTCAGACCTGTCGAGGTTGCATATAAGTCAATGGTAGAAGTCCCAATGATTTTTGATGTGCGCTGGGTTTTGGGCAATACCCCAAAGTTTTCAGAGTTTTTGGGTGAAAATTACAAAAAAATCTTGAAAATCAGATGAAAAAGTCTGGAAATTTTGTGAAAATCTGATGTTTTTCCCGCAAATCAAATTTTCAGGAATAATAAATAAGCGTAAAAAACCAGAGCGGATTTGATCGGAGTTTGTAGCAGAAAATATTGAGATAAATTCAGACTTAAGATAAATAACCCCCATAGTATTTACAAACATGGACTATACAACCATTACACAACAATTGCAGGTATACTCTTCCATTTCAAACTAATTTAAATAAATTATCTGTCTATTAGGTATAAAGGATATGCTACAGATTCTACAGCTGCATTGCTTTTGGGCCTTCTTTTCTTTATCATACCAGCATACCCATTGATTCGGGGAACCAATAACAAAAGCAGTTGAGTATTGTTGTTTTGTTGGGAACATTTATTATGTTGCTTACAAGAAATTTTTAAAATGAAATGTACAATGTCTAACAACTTAGCATTGCCTTCCTCTTTTTATGAACATTTAAAGGGACAGTATACACTTTTTTCAACTTTATTGGAAATGAGCCCTGAGGCATATGCATATAATTAGTACTATTATATGAATAGGGCAGTGCTGAACATACATGGTTTTTGTTATATCTTAGACTACAAGGCAAAACCTTAAAGGAATTGTTCAGTATAAAAATAAAAACTGTGTAAATAGGCTGTGCAAAATAAAACATGTTTCTAATATAGTTAGTTAGCCAAAAATAAAATGTATAAAGGCTGGAGTGACTGGGTGTGTAACATAATAGCCAGAACACTACTTCCTGCTTCGCAGCTCTCTTTGTTTCCACTAATTGGTTACCAGGCAGTAACCAATCAGTTACTTAAGGGAGGGCCACATGGCCTTTAACTGTTTGCTTGAATCCAAGCTGAATGATTTGGATCAATTGCAAACTCACTGAACAGGTAAATACCATGGGGCCCCCTTCAAGTTGCTGACTAACTCAGAGTTAGAGATCTGCAAAGCAGGTTCTGTTCTGTTCTGTCACTCCAGCCTTTATACATTACATTTTTCCCTAACTAACAATATTGGAAACATGTTTTGTTTTGCACAGCCTCATCACTGAACTGTTCCTTTAAGAACATACTACTGTCAAGTTCATACAATAAACCTTTTTAATGAATCAGCAGCTCAAATAAACTAAACTATTTTTCTAAAGCAGTTTAATAGTTCTAATCTGCTTGTTTCCAATGTCCAATACATTATGATGGATTCTAATAAAAATGCCTTCCTTAGGAGTGCATAGACTGTATATGTGCTGATGAAGAGAGGATCATTTCAGTAATTACACAGAGCCCATAGAATGTGTTGACAGTGTGGGAGGATGTGTGAGTTTGGCAGGAAAATGACATGAACAGAAAAATTGTACCATTATACAGGGCATTGTGATATCCATGTGTGCATATTCCTAAAAATATGGCACAATAGTGCAACTGCAAATACTTGCATCTTTCTATTTCCTTATTTGTGACATTTCTTTATTATATAAATGTAGGAGGAATAAATAGTAGATAGCTAGAGCAGTGAAAGCAAGAAATTATAATTTATGATAGAAGTTGTGGGAGTAGATCTCTCTCTATCACTACTACTGACCCGTTTCACTTTAAAACCAGTATTTGCCTTTCAAATAATGTAAGACTGCTGTATTCTTACTGTAAGTTGTTTCCCCTGAATAAATAAGGGATATTTGTTAAGATGGCTTATTAGCAATACTCTGATACTGACCTATATTTCCACAATTTTTTTTAAAAATAATAATTTTAAAAGCAGAGCAAAAAAGTATCGGCAATCTTTAGAAATATTTTTGATACAGAATTATTTGTGGCACTGATGTGCTGTGAGTAATAAAAAGTCAATGAGTCTATTTTGTTAAATTGCAACATTGTTAGAAATAAGTATATTGCTATATTTTCTACAGATACTTTTAGCTACGTTCCACTTATCACTTGGAAGGAATTTCAGGCCTGTATGCCATGGGATATTTGTATTCTTGTTGGAGGTGGATTTGCCCTGGCAGAAGGTTGTGAGGTAACATACTTAATTAACATACAGCTGTCTTTAATTCTTTACACTTTTCAATTTACTCATAATATCTTGCACATGCTCTTTACAAGAGAGGTTTGCCAACCAATTGCCAACCAATTCATGAATACCGCAACCGTATGCAATTTTTTAAAGGGGTTGTTCGCCTTTCATTTAACTTTTAAGTATGATGTAGAGAGTGAAATTCTGAGACAATATGCAATTGATTTTTATTATTTGTGCTTTTTGAGTTATTTAGCTTTTTTTATTTGGCAGCTTTCCAGTTTGCAATTTCAACAATCTGGTTGCTAGGGGCCTGAATAAGAAGATGAGTAATAAAAAGTAGCAGAAACAATGTATTTGTAGCTTTACAGAGGATTTGTTTCTTTAGATGGGGTCAGTGACCCCCATTTGAAAGCTGGAAAGAGTCAGAAGAAGGCAAATAATCCAAAAACTATAAAACATAAATAACGAAGACCAATTTAGAATTAGTCATTCTATAACATACTTAAAGGTAACTTAAAGGTGCTAAAACAACTATCAAAATATTTTTTCTATGTACTGAAGGAAATCCACACTCACAGGTCAAAAGTTTTGTTTAATGAAAACCCAATGTTCCAGCTTTAAAGCACGTCAGGGGTTATTTGGGGTCTTAATTAATTTTTTTGTACATGAAATAGGTTCAGTGTATGGCATGTTTCAATGTAGTTGCTACCTGTTTATGTTGGTTTTGCACAGCTCACTGCATAGAACATTAATTAAAAAATGAAGCTCCAATACTTTCTTTTCATGTGTTGGGATTTTTAGGGTCATATTTGTGAAAGGGTGAACTCGCACTATTATTCTTTAATACATTTGTCCCTAAAAATCCCAAGTAAATCCTAATCGCAGGCGTCACGTCGGATGCAACGCAAATAAGGTAAGTAATTCAATGGTCGGATCGTGTTGCTGTGTTGATGCGACACAACTGTCGGATGCAGAAGCATCGTGCAGCGTCGTATCAACTCTGCGACACGATCCAACCATTGAATTACTTACCTTATTTCCGTTGCATCCAATGTGATGCCTGCGATTTTGCGCGGTGCATCGTGGCGGAATCGGCCGTGTAGTCCTGCCCTTAGTGAATAGCAAGTGGCAGAATTTTCCTCTTGTGACCTGTGGCGAGTTCTGTTTCACTTTTTGATAAATATGCCTTGGTGTTAGAAATAATTCATGGGTGATTACAGTTGCAGCAGGAAGCAGTTGGAAATATGTAGACACATCCTACTACATAACTCTATTCCTACATATGGGCAGTTGATTCAAATGAGCAGATTCATTTTATTGCATATATAATAATAATTACTTTAACCCTAGTGCTTAAGCTTTTACACTTTGTATGTAAAATTCTTCAGGTATCTGGTCTGTCTCTGTGGATCGCTAACAAGATGACTCCACTTGGGTCATTGCCAATATGGAGTGTTGTTCTTATCTCATGTATAATAGTTACAACAGTAACCGAAGTGGCAAGCAATCCAGCTACAATCACAATCTTCTTGCCTATTCTAGCACCGTTGGTGAGTTTCCATTGATCATTGTAACAATTACTGTTCTTTCTTCCTAAAAATAATACTAATATAACTTGTCTTTGAACTTCCAGTTAAAAGAAATGCTCAGAATTGAATGAATAATAATTCATTTATGATTCTTATTAATTAAAGTCGGCCACACACAAATCATATCTTCTGTTATCTGATGTGTGAGATCACAGGCCAAGAGACTGGTCCACATCTACTTTGGTAAAAATAAAATCAGTGTATGTGGTTTCTTTCTCTTCCTGTCATCCTTTTACTGCCCACATGCTCTAATAGGAGGCAATGGCCGATCTGTAATTAATCTGGATTGACTACAAAAGCTGAAAAATCTACATGCTGCAAATGATAATACCTAAATAGTACAATGAATCTTCAATTTTACATCCCCTGATTTTGATAATGTTTTTGTGGTCCCACAAGTGTTTAATGAACAACGCCTTTTGTTAATTTTAAGTTTTTCAGGATTTCTGACTGTTTTTTCTGGTCCCCTGAAATATGTAAAAAGGGGGGCCAGATTTATGGGATCACTTCTGAAACTTTGCCCTAATGGGTTCTTCAGAAACCAATTTGTAAACTTTTGAAAGCCACTTTACTAATATGATTTGTTTATTGTTCATGTAGAATGTGAATGTTATGAACCTGGTACTGAATATGTATTTACATGCTGTCAAACAGTCAACTATTTCTTTCTTGCAAATCTTGGACAACTATATACCTACCCAGGGAGCTATGAGGTCTACAAATTCCATAGTACACAAGGACACATAAAAATACACAGAGAATATCTGCAAAAACAAAAAAATAAACCCACACAAATTATTAGCAAATGCAGTATAACATGTAAGTAAATTTCACAAAGCTTAATATAAAAACTCCATGTGTTACAGAGCTAGCCTCGGCTAACTCTGGTCTCGTCTTATGTAATTGATAACCCTCACTGTTAACATGTCAAATCCTAACAGCGCTCTATTACTTTGGGGAATTGTGCTATAGTTTTGAGAAAAATCATTGTTATCTGTTTTCTTTTTTTTTACAGGCTGAAGCAATAAATGTACACCCCCTATATATCCTCATTCCTACAACTCTGTGCACCTCTTTTGCCTTCCTACTTCCTGTATCCAACCCACCAAATGCTATTGTGTATTCCTATGGTCATCTGCAAGTTATGGATATGGTAAGTTACCAGCAAGATTGAGCATTTATGTTCTTTAGCAATTTAGTACACCATAGTTCAGCAACAGCAGAATTGCAGTTTAGGCATTAGTTACTAATCTGCCTTGAATGAACAAATCACCCTTCAAACACAATGCACAACAACAGAGATGGTCATGCCTGTAATTTTGTTGCCCCTTAATGAAGAAAAGAAAAATACATTAAGAGCTTTTTTACACTAAAGACAACCGATGCCTTTTATACATATTTGCTTACTGTACTCTTAGCTAAGGTTCTCTTTGAAGGGAAAGTGGAGTAATAAATTAAGAACCAATGTGTTTGTGTTCAGTTTAGTTGAAGTCAAGGAACATTCAATTCCTGTTTATGATATATGCAGCTTGTTGTATTAAAGCCATTTATTTAGTGTAAGAACTGTTGTATTATTCTCTTTTTATAGGTGAAAGCTGGCCTTGGAATTAATATCATGGGTGTCCTTGTGGTAATGCTAGCCATCTCAACATGGGCATATCCAATGTTCAATCTAGATACTTATCCTTCCTGGGCACCTATCATCACCTCTCCTACAAACAGTACAATACCATAGAAGAAATGTCATTTCTGTGGAACATCTTTTTACCAGTACTCATATACTACTCATAATACTGTATGATCCATGTCCGTTTGAATTTGTATAAGAGTATTTCATTCATATTCTTCCCAGTTAACGTCTCCACTTCCTTTTGAGATGTTTATTTTCATACAGCATTTTCATGTTTTATTGTGTTCAGGTGAGTCCCAAAGCTTTATTTACCCTTTTTAGTGCCAATCTTATTGAGGTGTTTGACAACCACAAGGCTTATTAATGGAGCACTATTGTCAACCAATAGTTGACAATAGAGAACAGATTTCAGTTTACAGGATTGATGTCACCAGAGTGATTAATAGCTCCACACACTGGTAACAAAATGCTCAGAATTGCTACTTATGTATGACACCGATATCCATATACAGCAACAAAAATACTTTTAGCCTGCATGTTTTAAGTTCTGAGGAACCTACCACAGTGTCAATTAATCTATGGATTAAACACTGAAAAAACATAAAAGCTACACATGTCATATGCACATATACCACTCATCATTCATTTCAGTATTTTAGTTTCATATATATTCCCATATAAATGAACCCAAATTACCAAATTAGATTTATGTTGTGTTAAGCTTCAATTCAAAGATTGAGTGGAACAATTTAACCGAGGAACCCTGAAGAATTTTAAGCAGTTAGAAGGCATTCTCATTCTCACATTGTCATTAGTGTCTATAAACATTTGGGTGGGTATACCTTTTATAAGATACTACATTAATGGGGTTATTTTTTAAAGGTTGAGTTGTTTTTACCTGAAAAATTTTATATTTTGAGGGTATTTTTCAGGCAAAACTCGAATTTTCAGGTTAAAAAAAAACAAATTTTTCATTTTCTTTTTTAAAAAAAACTCACATTTTGTGAGATTTATTATACCCCAGACCTGGAAATATCTTAAACCTGAAAATACTACAGCTTAAACTTGTTGAGGTCATGTAGAAGTCAATTGTAGAGGTCCCTTCAACCATTTGAAGATGTTTGTAGCCTTCCTGATATTTTTTGGTGGGTTTCGCTTGAGCGATTCAAGTTTTTTATACCCAAAAACTTCATCAATTAGAGCAGTGATCCCCAACCAGTAGCTCGTGAGCAACATGTTGCTCTCCAACCCCTTGGATGTTGCTCCCAGTGGTCTCAAAGCAGGTGCTTATTTTTGAATTCTAGGCTTGGAGGCAAGTTTTGGTTGCATAAAAACCAGGTGTACTGCCAAACAGAGCCTTAATGTAGGTTGACAGTCCACATAGGGGCTACTAAATGACCAATCACAGCCCTTATTTGGCACCCCAGGAACATTTTTAATGCTAGTGTTGCTCCCCAACTCCTTTTACTTTTGAACGTTGCTCACGGGTTCTAAAGGTTGGGGAATCCTGAATTAGAGTATTCAAGTTTTTTTACCCCAAATTAATTGATTCAAGTTTTTTCATACATCAGACAACATTTAAGTTGTGAGTTTGTTCGAGCTATAAAAAAAAAAACCCTCACAAACCTCTAAAATATAAATGTGGATTTATGAAAATTCTAAGTGGGGAATCCTGGTTGATTCAAACAGTTCAGATTTCATGACAGTTACTTTCCTTATTCTATTTTATTATGATTTGGCAGCCTGTTGACATTTTTAGGGGACAAGGCTAACAGTACCCTAGAAATTACTGTCTATAGCATTTAAAATTAATTCTAAAGGAAACTTGTAAGTCCTAATGCAGAAATAGTAACAGACCACAGCAATTTAATTTTAAAAGTTCTGTTTTGAATAAATAAGAACAATTGACTTGCCATGGATAACTGTCCACGCAATTTGAAATTTTCATACAGTATATATATATATATTATTTGTGTTTCTGTGTACACTTCACAAAATCAGTCCTAGTTGTCACAGCTATTTATAACAGTTTAGCAGTTAGGTAGCAATTTGAAGAGGATAGGATTATAAACTAAGCATGTCTCACATAAACAGAAACTAGCATTTGATTTTTTATATATAAATATATATACATATGTGAATAGAATATGAATAATGAAATTTGTATACATAATGTTTATACCTTAAAATATGAATGTAAATATTTATCCATTTTTCATTCAGTTTGTGAGGAAGATATCTGAATACTTCAAGGGAACTGGAACTATTACAATCCCCTAAAGCTGATTTTCAATAAATATCTTTCACAAACAGTTTTATTATTTTGTCATTACAGCTGAAATATTTAAGTTCCACGCACTCAAAAGAAATTTATATCACAAACATTTTTTTAAAAAATGTAAGCCTCAAGAAAATATACATTTTTTTATAAAAAAACAAATCTGTTTGTGAAAAGTAATTATTACGCATCAACTACAGTTTTTTTTTTTTTATAATAGTGATATATTATATATATTTATTTATACTGCTATGACAATATTCTTGATAGTGCATTTCTTCAGATTCATGGGATTTAACATAAACTTTAAAATATATTTTTATTTGAACATGCATTTGAATTGAAACAAAAAAGGGTAATTTTATCAAGACAAAAAAAATTTACTTTAGTGTACAGAATTAAGTCCTGTAAAAAGAATTATTATGAATTGTGCTATATTGATCTTTGGTTTTAAAGAACTGTCAGAAGACAGGAAATTACAATTCCCTTCAGGGCAGTTAACTAATTTAAATATCTCTCTTTTTTTTTTTTTACTATATTTTTATTTTTGAGTGCAAATATACACATTTTCTTTCCTAATGTTTGTAAAGTATCTCTAAATAAAAGTAATATTGTTCAAGTTGCAGTAACAAGTTAATGTGACTATTATAATTTACTGTTAAATAAAACCAAAATGTTCTTTTTTCAACAAGTCTGACATGTTATGCGTAACTGTTCAGATACTATAACAGCTTCATTTACCAAAGGAATCCTGGCTGAAATAAAAAATTCTCATATTTACTAACACTGACTGAAATGATCTCATATTTACTTTCTGTAATTTGGATCTCCATACCTTGTCTGCTAACAATCATTGAAATATTAAATAAAAGCAATAGGATTGTTTTGAATCCAATAATGATTAATTAATTATATTTTAGCTAGGATAAAGTACAATGTTTTGTTTAATTATTACAGAGAAAAAATAAATCTTTTTTTTAAAATCTGAATTTTTTTATTAAAATTAAGTTTATGGGAGATGACCTTCCTATAATTCTGAAATTTCTGGATAATGGATTTCCAGATAATGGATCCCAGACCTGTAGTAAAAGGTGCACTTTTAATAGGTAGAAAAATTCCATTCTGAATTCAAAACAGCATTCAGTATAGTCCCTGGATCAGCACTATACTACAGTAAATGGATAAATACCAATAGCTTTGTGTTCAGTCATGTGCTGAAAGGGCATGGAATCCTTTATAGAAAATATCAGCTAAATCTGGCAGTACAATCTCTTCTGGGAAAAAATTAGTGCAACTATGCTGCTTTCAGTGTTGAGAAAAAAACAGTTTGCACAGCTGTAATTCAGACAAAAGGGCTGTCATGGGATTAAATTAAAGCCCCTTTAAATGCAAAAAACAACATTGATTGACCAGATAGGTCAAAAGGTCTTTACCTTTTCTAAATTTATTTGATTTGTATGGCATTTTGCATTTTTGTTATTTACTTGGCTCAAATACAAAACATAAAAAAAGTATAGGATAAAACAGAATGTTATTTTCCAATAGAAAAAAATTAAAGAGAACCAACCAATTCAACAGCTAGATCTATATGATCTCAAATAGGACAGAAGGCAATGGCAGATGTCCCTGTTCCTTGACATTGTTATCTGCACTGGATAATCCGAAAAAGTTGGGGGTTTTGATCGATAATCCAAAAAAGTCTTGTTTTCGCAGCAAGAATTTGATAGAGTCTCAATCATACGAAATTAATTGACACTCTAATTTGTTGGGATGTTTTGTCGCTCTAATTTAAGAGTCTCAATCATACCATATGAATTGACACTCTAATTTGTTGCAATGTTTTGTCGCTCTAATTTTTTCAAGAACAATTCTCGATACATGAGTTCAATTTGTGGAAGAGAGTTTGGTCGACTTTGTTTTCATAAAAAAACTGATATTAATTTGAGCTTTAGAAAATCGGCCCCATGAAGATTATCTAAAAATGGCTTCCCTACACAGATAAATAGCAAGACAGCAATGAAAGTAAAAATAATGCTATTTAGCCATACATGTTCCATCTCTCTGTCAAATGACCAGGTTGGCATAGCTGTGTGATTCACAAAAAGACAGTAATAAAATATGCACAAGGCACAAAATCTACTTGTACTTCCTCTGTGGATGGGAATATTGAATTCTTTTTGTTTAATTACTGTGAAGGGCTATATCATGCATCACATTTTGGAGACCAAAGATAAAGCCTTTCCCGGTAGCTAATTAGTATTTTTCATATATAGCAATGTGAAAAATTTCTGTATAATTTCATCTGTTCCTGTCATAACTCTCCCTACTCTTCTGTCCTCCCTTATCCCCTTAGATTGTTACTACTTGTACAGGCATGGGATCCATTATCTGGAAACCTGGAATCCAGAAAGCTCTGGATAACAGCAAGGCTATCTCCCATAGAATCATCACATAATTGAACATTTTAGAAATGGTTTCATTTTTTCTTTGTATTAATAAAACAGTACCTTGTACTTGATCCAAACTAAGTTACAATTAATCCTTGTTGGAGGTAAAGCAATCATAGTGAATTTTTTTAACTTTCAAATTATTTTTTTAGTAGACCTTATGTACGGAAAGATCCCTTATCAGGAAATCCCCAGGTCCTGCGCATTCTGGATAATAGATCACATACTGGTACAGAAAATATTATTATATATATATTATTTAAACCAGTGTCGGACTGGCCCACCGGTATACCAGGAAAAATCCCGGTGGGCCCAGGTGTCAGTGGGCCCTCATGCTGCTAAACATTTGGCCTATTTCATGGTCGTTCCCTATTTCTATGAGAATAAAGAGGCCAGATAGATGGAATAATAGATTATAGTATATAAAGAAAAGAGACTAGGAGAACAGAGGTTGAGTGAGGAGAGGTAGAATAGTAGTACTGAGAGTGGGCCCCTGGTCTAAGGTTTTTTTGGTGGGCTCCTAATCTAAGGCTTTTGGGTGGGCCCCTGGTGTCCCAGTCTGACACTGATTTCAACATTTAATTAATGTTGCTCACGAAATGCAGAACAAAAATCTATCAAGAGAATACTGAACTCTTTAGCACAGAAATGGGGCAGCCTGGATATTCTTGTTCTGTTTGACTGTATCTTTTATGGTATGTGTGGTACAGGAGTTTGTATATTTGTTTACACAATAGCTAAAACATCTAGGATGAGTGCATCATTTTCACAAGTTGGTGTGGTTTGCACTGCTCATCAAATTGCTCATACTCATTAATTATTGTGTTAGAATTTGCAATTACCTTGCACAGAAAAGTATAAAAACTCACTGTCGGGCTTAGAAAGTATACATTTCAGTGTTTTTACAGAGCTATTATATTTCCCCTAAAAGATATTCATTCCCTTCACTAAATCTATATTTTCCTATAAATTAAAGCTAAAAAAAATTATAATAATTAGTAATTAATACATTTAAAATAAAAATGGCTATAGCTTCCAAGACAAAACTTCAAATTGTTGTGGTTTATTAATACAGTTTAAAAAAAACAACAACGAGGGATCGTTTACAAACAAGTGCAATGTGTAAAAAAACAAATTCGCACAAATAATTATGTTTTATCAGTTGCAATTCAAGGTTTCCCCTATATTTCCACTTCAATAGTGGGAGCCCCCTAACTGCACAACTTGCATGCAATAACCTAATACAGGAACAGGAGGCACATCACTTGTGCAGAGTACAAAATTCATGAAAGCCTGGAAGTTACAGCTCTTAGCAGGAGTTTATTTAATGGCTTCATGAGCTGCAAATTTAACAACTGTAACTGTGTACAGTTGCATACTGAGTGCAAATACATTTAAAGGACCAGAAACATGAAACATTTTTTTTAAAAAAAATTGTATCTACTTAACACAAAGTCTTTATTAAGAAATGACTTACCGATTCTCTGCTTGCGCTCCTCTTCAGAAACGGCGACAGGGTGATGATCCATCGTGCGACACTTGATTTCTCCTCTCGGCCTTCTATAGGAGATAGCCAGGGAGGACAAATCGAGCGACGCATGATGGATTGTCGCCCTGTCGCCGTTTCTGAAGAGGAGCGCAAGCAGAGAATTGGTAAGTAATTTCTTAATAAAGACTTTGCAAATTGAAAGTTAAAATTGGCTTGGTGTTTTTTTTTC
This sequence comes from Xenopus laevis, assembly GCF_017654675.1. Taxonomy (NCBI): domain Eukaryota; kingdom Metazoa; phylum Chordata; class Amphibia; order Anura; family Pipidae; genus Xenopus; species Xenopus laevis. Next base: position 76,697,487 of record NC_054375.1, on the reverse strand, counting down.
GTTAAGTAGAAAAAAAATTATGTTACTGGTAATTTAAGTACACGTAGGGCAGATTCGTATTAAAGGTTCGAATTGAAAATTCTATTTTTGTGTATTTCAAATAGGCCAAAATTCGATTCGAATATGAAAAAAATTAGACTATTCGAATATTGAAATCTATCATGTACTGTCTCTTTAAAACTTAGACTTTGACCATTCACCATCTAAAACCTGCTGAATTGCAGTTTTAGCCTATGGGGGAACTCCTAGAACCTATTTGGAGTCATTTGGTGGACTTTGAAAAATCTAAGGCAAATCCTTTGATTCAAATTCGATTAAATGCGCTAAAACTTCGATTCAAACGATTTGAATACAGCCTATTCACACAAAGTTAAAAAGGTTGATTTTTTTAATGAATTTCGATTTGTCTTTTTTCAACTCAAATTTCGAAGTTATGGGAGTTCAAAAAAAAACAAAACTCCCGTTACTTCGAAATTCGACCCTTGATAAAATCCAAATACATGTATTCTGGATTAAATACAGCACACACAGAGGCATTCTAGAAGCCAATGCCTAATTTCCAACGACAATATATGAATGCTGAATAATGTATGTATTCATATAATTATTTCTGTCAGTATGCTCAGTGGATAACAGCAACTCCCACGAGACTGCCACATCAGTATGATTAATGGTACTTGTGTCAAGGACTACTAAAATCTTAATACTGATCTCTTCTATATTAATAATTTTCACATGACAGTACAGCAGAACTATGATAGTAACATTTTATCTGGAAAGTCTTGAGACTCACATAGTCACAAAAAATATCAAGTTATAGTGAACGGTAAACACGACACCTGTTAATTCAATTAACTCAAGTAATTCATGTAAATTCTTTGCATTGATATCACGTGACTTGGCAGTTTCCTCAATGGACAGGTTATCAGTAAATGCACTGTATGGTTCTAAAAAGAAAACCCTTTTTATATGATTCAGTGTAATGTAAGACATTTCTTTGTGGTGTTTCAGAGATCTAAAGGCTATTCCCAATAGCTTTCTGCTCTTTGTGTTGCAGGCAGTTAAATGTGATGCTGTGATTTACGGTTTATGAAACTCAAGAGGCACTAACACTACTACAAGTTAAATTGAAGATACAAGGACATTATAGAAAACTCAATTCAATTTGTTCAGGACTGACTACAAATATTTAGACACAGGCATGAAATGGCATGTGTATGTATGTATAAATGTGTATGTAAAAGATATAGGAGCCAATTTATCAATACAGTACAAATCATTCGCTGGCTGAAGATTCAAAATCAAGTCATTCAAATCATTCAAGATACCCATTTCAAACCCTAACAATAATACATGTGGATAAAAGAATTGTCATGGCAAGAATAAAGGGACACTATGATTCCACTGTATAATAAAATAACTCATATTTCTAAATAAAACCTCTCCATAGAAAATCTATTACTCTAATCATATGCACCAATGGATAATTCCAATTTGATACATGATACACCTCCTAAGAAAACTTCACACTCCCTACAAATATTTCCTGTGCGGACTTTGCATTTGGAGACAGTTTAGAAGCTATGGGGGTTATTTAAAGTCCGAATTTATCTCAATATGTTCTGAAAAAACTCTGACCAAATCCGCATTGTTTTTTTGGGCTTATCTATTAATACACTTTCCCCTAAGTTTTGTTTGCAGGAAAAAATCCGGATCTTTCATCCGATTTTCATGATTTTTTTGGATTTGTCACCCGAAAATTCAGAATTTTGCCCGAAAACTCTGAGGGTATTGCCAAAAACTCAGCGCACATCAAAAAATCATTGGGACTTCTCCCATTGACTTATATGCAACCTCGACAGGTCTGAGATGCCGGATTTTCAGATTCAGACTTTTCCATCCTCTGGGTTTAATAAATTCTGAAAAATGTGTAATTTTTTTAAAAGGCCGATTTTATAAAAAAAAATCAAAAATTTTTTAGTTATTTTTGCATTCAGAGTTTAGTAAATAACACCTAAGACTAAAGAAATATAATTTTATACAGAGTGTTTAGATATATAGACATATCATATACAGTATATAGTATATCTTAAATAGGCCTAAATATGAATCATGATCTTAAGATTAAAAGCGTTTTTTTTGCCAGTTTTCTGCCTGCATATTTACAGGTACACATATGTGCGTAGCAGCTGGTAAGAGGGGGTTATAAGGCTGTCTTCAGATAACTGCATTTATTTGAAAGATCAATAAAATGAATGCCAAAGAAGCTGCTTGTGTCTATGTTTGTTACCTAGGCTAATGAGCTTTTATAAGACTTCCTTGACAATATCATACATTTTCATATGCAGAATTCACTTGAGGGCTTAGTTCCATTTTCCAACAACCAACATTATATAATTGAATATGCATCATACTGTTTGAGGAAAAAAATTATTTGACCAAGCAGCAAAGTGTTTTTAAAAATACATTCAATATTTCGTATTGTTTTGTGCAAAGTTCTATTTTAAAGATAGTTATGAATTCAATATTTATGGTACACGGGTATCAATTTTCAGGCAGACTTATGGTACAGGTATGGGACCTATTATGCGTAATGCTTAGGACCTGGGGTTTTCCAGATAAGGGATCGTTCCAGAATTTGGATCACCATCTACTAAAAATAATTTAAACATCAAATAAACTAAATAGGATTGTTTTGTTCCAATACGAATTCATTATATTGTAGTTAGAATCAAGTACTGTTTTATTATTACAGAGAAAAATTTAATCTTTTTTAAAAATGTGAATAATTTGTTTAAAATGGAGTCTATGGGAGATAACTTTCCTGTAATTTGGAGTTTTCTGGATGATGGGTTTCTGAAAAATGGATCCCATACCTGTAGTTCCCGAACATGATGCATAAACCAGTATATTATTTGTATGCTCTAGCCTTTTATTAATGGTGTGGTTGCCTTTTACAAATGGATAATTCATTAAAAAAAGTTAATGTCACAGATGGGCAGTTTGTTCCTGCTGATTACTCTGTCCTAGGTAGATGCTACTATTAATTTTGAATCCTGATCTGATACAAAACTGTTCTTGACTCTGGTTGATCACTGCCTGACCCTTTCCCTAAACTTTGAACTTTGTCAAACATTGGTGTGCTATGCCTTGGACGTTTCTTTGCCTTGCCTGCCTGTTGCCTTGTGGTATGTGCCAGTATCTTCATCCTGCTTTGCTATATTAGCTTCCAGTGCTGCAATAGAGTGTATACTTTTTTTATTGCCAGGTAACATAATAAGTTAGGTTGAAAAAACACACAGGTCCATCAAGTTCAACCTTTTAACTTTTTTTGACCTGCCTAGCTGCTACTTGATCCAGATAAAGACAAAAAAAAAACACCTGAAGCCTCTCCAATTTGCCTCAGAGGGGAAAAAATTCCTTCCTGACTCCTAAATAGCAATCGGACTAGTCCCTGGATCAACTTGTACTATGAGCTATCTTCCCTGTATTCCCTCACTTGCTAAAAAGCCATCCAACCCCTTCTTAAAGCTATGTAATGTATCAGCCTGTACCACTGATTCAGGGAGAGAATTCCACATCTTCACAACTCTCACTGTAAAAAAAACCCTTCCGAATACTTAGGGGGAACCTCTTTTCTTCTAATCGGAATGGATGACCATGTGTCAGCTGGAAACACCTACTGGTAAATAAAGCATTAGAGAGATTATTATATAACCTGTGCTAGTGCATACCTTCCACCTTTCTTTGTTAACCATTCTTTGGCCTTTAATAAAGTTTTTTTGCTTACCATGAATCAATGCTGCCTGTTACCCAGTTAACATCCTCCTTAGTCTCCACTTAAAACCAGGGACCCCTTGATGCTACTGAGAGGTTTCTGGTTCCCTGACAGAATGAACGAGCAATTGAAGTACTTTGTGTGACTGCTCCGCTCCAGCAACAAAAGAAAGGCACCCTACTACCTGAATACAACCACATATTTTCACACAGTTAACTAAGACTCAAATAATTCAAACCAAGAATGACAAGTAAATATCGTTGAGGAGGTATAAGGCATTGGAAACTGAACTAGCTAAATCCAGATATACAACAAATAGCTCAGGCAAACATAATATTTAATTTGCAGGCTGGATATGTAATGAAACAAATAAATAAAAAAAAAGTAAAACATATACAAGGGAATATAGCCTGCTCTTTATACTCTATGGAGTAGTGTCAGGGCCCGAAGGCTCCGGTTGGAGTTGCGGACCAAGGAGGAAGCTGTAGGCTCCAAATAAGAGTTTGTGGTAACAAAGGGTTAAGAAAAAGAGTAGTCAAATCCAGGCAAAAGGTCAGTTCAGGCAGCAAAGGTTCTTAGTCAGGATACAAGCTGAAGTCAAGATCAGGAATCACAATTCAGAATAATAACACACCCAGGAACACAATAGAGTTGAAACTATAATCGGGCAATGACTGCAGGCCTCTGGCATCCTTTTATAGATGAGTCTTCGAGCCAAACCGTGCAGGATGATGTCATACGCTGACATTGCACGTTGACGCTGCATGTTTTGATGCCAGGTCATAAAGCTGCATCTGTTGTGACGCGCTGGTGTCCGTTCTGACGTGCCTGCGAGTGCTCCTTACGAGTAGAAATTCTGTGCAAGGTTTGTACCACCGACCTTTGGAAAAGCTCCTAAAATTATGCAAGTTATGTCTAGCCTGCTCCTCACTAATAATGTAAATTCTATATCAATATGTTATTACACATTGACAGGAAAGTTTACTCCCAGTTTTTGAAAATGTGTGTTTTCAAAACCATTATTCAAATTCATGATTTTTAGGACAAAAAACAAAAACCAAAAAACCAAACCAAAACCAAATCAAATCTTGAAAAAAATTTAAAACATGAATAAATAACATATACACGCAAATTTAACAGAGTTTAGTATGCTTCAAATACCATAATTTTTATTCTATGAAACTACAGTAACACTGGCTTTTAATTAGATAAGCTTGCCAAGAACCTGAAGACAGATGGTTCTTCATCTCCTACTGTTATTTGGCTGATCATAATTCTTTTAGGAAATGTTATTTATTAATTTTTGAACATTTGAACATTTGCATAGTCTGTATGATTTGTGTGTCAGTGCTATGTTAACCAACATAAACATAACATTTTAATTACAGTCATTAATAATGTGTTGTATTCGTGGTGGTGGCATATAACAATCAAAAAAGACTATTATCAAAACAGTACAGGTCCTAATAATTCAAATAATAATTCTAATACATGATTATTATTGTTTATGTTTGGTATAAAAAATAAGATTGTGCTTTAATATAACATTGTTCAAGGTGGAATAAATGACACTTGTATAAATGACCCTCTTATACTGAAAGAGTAAAGCATTAAATTGGTGGCTTGCAGCACCACTTGACAAACAGCCATATGTGAAAATCTGGTAAACTACATCTCTACTATTTAGAATAATATTCTTTAAGAATTTTTAGCAAAATTACTTTTCAAGATGAACCAAAGCTCAGCAAGAGGTCTTATTTTCTTTTACATTTTTTAGGCTGCATCTGCTCTGCCTTAAGTCCCAGCAATGGAACGAGGGAAGGGAAAATTTACCACAACACAGAGATAGTTCATCACATAAATAAACATGCAGGCACCAGCAGCAAACAAGACAAAGAAGCCAGTGCGGTAATTGATAAATTAGGCTTTTAATCTTTTAGGCTTTTAGGCTGTAGCTGGATTCCCCTGATATACTGACCTTTTCCAAAGCACACAACTAGTACACCATTCCGTGCGTATATAAATCCCCCTTTATAAACTTAAGCAGAGATATATGTTATGAATGCAAGGGGTGAATTAGGCTTTTTGGAGGAGGAGGAAACTGTGGTTTCTTAGCACCACAGTTTATCAAATCATATGCAAAAATTAAAGTTGGTGCACTTCTTTCTCAAAAGCATATAGGCATAGTGGCACTTGTTACGACTTTAAGCATGTGAACTGCTATAAAATAAGCATACCTCCCAACATTTTGGAAACAGAAAGAGGGAGAAAAACATTTGCCACACCCATTTTTGTGGCCACACCCCTAATTACCATGTCCATTTTACAAAATGTCGCAGTTATGAAAGTTTGAACATTTTTCTGTGGTTTTTACGTATTATTACAGTTTTTCTAATGAAGTTGAATTGCCTTTTAAGCTGCATATCTGTTTCCCCAAGAGACCTGCTTATCTTAAATAGTTAAAAATTGCTTCTTTGCTTATCTTACATTGTTACAAAAGTATCTATTCTGGGCTCTCTTCCAATTAATTTAGAAACTTTGTATCTTTTTCTGGCTGTTCGGTGCAGTACATAAAAGAGAAAGTAGGGACTTTTCAGTAACAAACCGGGACTGCGGGTTGAGCATTCAAAATCGGGACTGTCCTGCGAAAAACTGGACATTTGAGAGGTATGAACAAGGTAGGCAATGATTAAATGGTCTGTGTTTACTGAAGTAGACATAATGCCCTGGTGTGCCACTCTGAACCAACAGCCATAAAAAACACCACAAACAAAAACAAAGAAATTAAACAAACCATACAGAGATCTTTTGGCCCCACATCACTGTATTATGTATTGCATCATGATGGCTACTACCATATCATTGTACCATTTTTAACACAAAGCTTGGTACAAGTATAGGATCCATTATTTGGAAACCCATTATGCAGAAAGTTCATAGCCATATCCCATAGACTAATAATTAGACCCATGAGACCCTAATTAATGAGTAATTTTAATATATATTGGTAAAACAGGACAACTTCTAGAGAGTTTGGGGGGCCCTCAAATTATTTTGCTGTGGGCCCAGTAACATCTAGTTATGCCACTGCACCCAACTCCTGCATGAAGAGAGAATGAAGATAAACAGATGCTGAGAGAGGAATAGTGAAGATGCACTTCATTATTTCAGAAACGATGCAGAATATTTAATTGATTGTATTTAGAAAAGTTTCTTATTTTAGTATGATGAAGTTTATATTTAATTTTCATTATAATTCTTCTTTAACCATGGAATACAAAAATGAAGTCATCAGGTCCTTCTCTGACTACTTAAGAACCGTTGCTTGTTGATCGATATGTAAAATTGTAAACTTCCCTATGGAAATTAGGTGTACCTGAGCTTATTGTTCTCATGAAGAACCTCTATGTTGCAAGAAACCAGAGACAGACAAGGCAGCATACTGTCACTACTAAGCAGCAACAAGATGGACAGATTCAATCATAACAGCCTTGCCTTTAAGAAACCTGAAGGCTCAAACTGAGGACAGGGCATCCTGGAGAAACTCCATCCATATAGATACCAGGAATTATATTTAACTTCACTAATCATATCTTGAGCAACAGGGCATGGGCATTTTTCAGGGTGGAGGATGGGGGGGTGCAACCTGGCCCTGCTTCAGCTAGTTATGCCACTAGGACTAAGAGGTACCACTATACAAAAGTGCATAGAGATTACTCTTAATGAAAGTGGTGTTACATGCAAATTACTGCTGGGAAAGTGCAGGGACCGCAACTGCACTTGCAGATGTACATAAGCCATGTCATCTCTTTGTCAATTGAATGTCCACAGAAAAATTTTCAAATCTGAAACATTTTGCTGAAATGCATTAGTGGGATACATTGCTTGTGTTGTATGGACACTGGTTGCCTCAAGCCTTGCACAGTGATTTCAGATGTGCCTATGTTGACACAGGGACATCAGGTGCCTCCATTTTGACACAATAATGACATATACATTTTTTCCAGCTAAAAAGACTACATATAAAAATTCTAAAGCAGATTTGTTAAAAAAACCCAAAAAACAGCCAATATTGTAACCATGAATTTTGCTGCACAATTGTATTGGGCAAAAAGGTTTGCTAAACCCTATTCACATGTGCTGCAGAAAAGGTAAATATATGAAAAGGGACAATATTACAATAAAGAAGATGTACCAGGTTAGTGACTGTTCTCCATGAGTCAATATCTGGACATATAATTCAGAAGGTACATAACAGATATTTCAAAAGTACATCATGGTCTTCTTAGCATCTAGTATATACATCTATCACCACTGTTTATATGTGGTATCACTTCTCTAGTGTAAGTTTGGAAAAAATATTTCTTAATTATTAATATTCTGAAACATTAATACAGTTTCTTCATTGCTTAAAACACAGGGGAGAAAGTAATATTGGTTGCTAATGCAAAAATCATTTGCAATTCATTTGCAATGCGAATAAATGCTTTTAAAGTGAACAATTGTATCGTTTGCACCAGTGCCCAGTGTATGTACAGTAATGAAACTTCTTTTTAGTGAGTGAGAAGGGGTGGAGCATCCTCTTTGGCTTCTGGTTGCTGATGCAGCTCGATGTTTCCAGGGAGCCTGGGTACACCAAGGCCCAGTAAAGCCTTTTTGTCCTAGAGGGACCTGAACCTCTAGTGTGGAAGGCGGGGAGCAGGGACCCCCTGAATGAGGATAGTGAGTGGCAGGAATATAATGTTATAGACTCTCTAGGAGAGTAAGACAGTGAGGGAAGATATAAATAGCAGCTTTGTGCTCCATTAAGGAGGTGTAGCAGGGAGTAGCTTCCCAGGCTGTAAGAGTTGCCTACAGTGTAGGGAATGTGTTGTAGCCCGCTCGCACACCCTGGCTTTCAACAATTCAGCACCTGGTGCACGGTGTTGGATCGGCACCCTCCTCAGTAAACTATCCAAGAAAACACTGGCACTCAAAGGCTAGCAAAGAATAAAAATGCAAGGGTATAACCCTGCTTTTGCTAGCCTTTGAGTGCCAGTGTTTTCTTGGATATACTACAGTGTAGGGACACAGTGGATAGGGTGTCAGGCTTTCTCCTCCCTGACCACTCCACTGGGTGAGATCCAGACCACATTTCTGCCTGGAGATATGTACTGCCTTGACTACATCCTCTGGGAATGCACCTGCATCTATCTCTGATATACTGTCTGAGCTGTGTGCCTATATATTCTGCAAATGCCTGTTTACTGATGTAAGTAGCCTGTGGATCATTTGTCTCTGACAAATAAAAGTTTGTTCTGTTTGACTGCGAGAACCTCCTGGCACCCATTTCTTTATTGGTTAAAGCACAGTAGCCTGTGGGAATTGTAGTTGCACTACACCGTGCCTTCAGTACTTCCCTTTTGTGAAGACCCTGCCTTAAGTGTTAGAGTCCATTGTAACCCATGCGCTAGTATACTAGCTGGATGTTAACCCATTGGCCTGGATAGTCCAAAAATGTGTTACGTTACGTTGCGACAGGCAAATTTTTATTCGCAAAGTTTTGCACTATGTCAATTTTATTACATTTCCTTTATATTGTGTCATGCTGGTGTAAGATGACCAGGAAATCAATGCTGATGTATTGCCTCTGAACCAGTATGACTTCAGTTACTAAATGGACATGTGTTGGTGTTTTGCCCTGTATCTATTTGCTTTGTAGTACAGTTTTCTCCTCTAACAATTAAACGGGTGGTTCACTTTTATATAAACCTTTAGTATGTTGTAGAAAAGCCTATTCTTAACAACTTTTTAATTGGTCTTCATTTTTTTTTAAATTATTTGCTGTCTTCTTCATATCATCTCCAGCTTGCAGATGCGGGTCACTGACCCCAGCAGCCAAAAACTATTACTCAGTGAGGATACAACATTATTGTACTTGTTACTTTTTATTCTTTATTTTTCTATTCAGACCACCCCTATTGCTAGTTTTATTTGGACCCTAGCATCCAGTTAGCTGCTGAAATTCCAAACTGAAGGGTTGATGAACAAAAAAAGCTAAATACTTTAAAAAACACAAAGAAATGAAGACTATCACTTTTATGTTCTACTATGGACTATGCTATTCTTTTCAATGCCTTGGAAGTATAATAAGAAAAAATACTATAGAATGCAAACGTTTATGACAAGTAGATATTGAAGGATATTGTATAACTTATAGCATATGGCCAGCATAGAATTACTTTGCATACAAATGAACTGTTTTCGCCTAGCAACTGAAGAGCCAATACATCAAGTTATGATTTATATTAATCATGTCTCAGATGAAACCAACATTTTTCATTATAGATGCATATACCATGTCTTGCTCAATTAAAGTGGTTCTTAATTATGCACAAGATAATTACTGGTTTTTAAAAAAGAAGAATGTGAAGTTAAATATGGTTTTGACCCTGGTAACAATTAATATTCTGACATTTTTTAAATAGCCTTCCAGTGTATGAGTATCATCAAGTGAAATTATTTTCATATTTTTTCCTGTTCTCTTTTCAGTGGTACTGTGTGCAGTTATAAAGCAATGTCCTTTTATTTTGCTTTAAGACCATACAATATAACTCAAATAGTATATTTATGTTGAAGCAAAGGAAATTACACATATACATTATGCATCTGTCTATAGATACTGATAATTGAAATTAATATTATTTCTGCATATTTTATATATTCTTGTCTAATTTCGGTCACCTTATAGATATCTATTTATAATCCCCTGCATACTGATCAATTAATACCTTTCATGCTAGTATTAAGGCATTTATTAATTTGTGTTGCCAAAACAAGAGTGAGGATGTTAAAATTTCCAAAGCATTAGCTGTAACTTTGCATTTTTAAAATAAAAGAACTGAGAAGGTTCCAGAGGCTGAACAAGGGCTCACTTTCTAAATTAAGCCAGGGTACCCACACCCTCCTCATTTTCCTGGGAGTTACTTAACTTTTGACTCCCATTACCAGGCTCCCTTCAGGAATGCCTCATTCTCTTGGTTTTATAGCTCAAATGTGTGCATCAAATGTGTGCATTCAGTGATGTCAGAAGAGAGATGTGTACATGTGCAATGGATAATCAAGTCTTCAAGCTTGTCTCTGCGCATGCACAGTGATGACACCATCCGTTTACAAAAATTTCAGTAGCGTGCTGCACTTGCCGCAATTCCCCCAGCAACTGGCACATCAAATCTGACAGCTCTAGGTACCAGGCCCATGTGAATGAGGATTATGTACTGATAATAACACCCTTTCAAAGTACACCCTTATATAAAAAATTGTATTTATTGAGTATTAATTGGTCACTCATAAAATAAGAAAATAATAATGAGGTTTTCAACAACAACAAAAATTGGGAGTTCGAAGCAGTAGAGATCTATTCAAAACTATGGCACACCATTAAAATGGATAGCTTTCTATCAATCTACTTATTTGAGAATGCTTAAATGACAAATCCTTGGATTGTCATGCTTGAGAAGAAAGTGACTAATGATAAATACCAGGCCTAGACCAAAAATCAAGAGATACAAGAGATACATTCCACCACATTCCTCAAATTTCTGAAATGCAGGACATGCTTGTAATGGCCCCATCTGACTCGCAAAGAAACAATACACAGAAGTGGAACTTGAACAGAAATTTTTATTTGGTTCGGCACAACAATACTCACTTTTCCTTGTGGTTACACGAGGGTCCAGATTTTTACTCAATGCAGGTTCTCAGTTACAAGAAGTACATTCCCAACAAAACCACTGGATTTGCAAAACCTCTGCCAAGGATTATGCAGCACCGGCAGGTCAAGCAGTCCGATGTAAATCTTACGTCCCTCCACTTTGCCCCAGACAGGAATTTGCTTTATGCCACCTCCCTCCTTCAGCCAGCCAGACACCTCGCCAGTGCCCACTGACACTTTCTGGTAGTAATTTCTTTAACTCTGGCCTGGTTAGTCCACACTGTCCTGCACTCACACTGCACCCTATCTGTGGAATAACCACAGCTTCTAAACCTCTACCACCTTGTTGGCGTACCAGCTACCTTTACTATTCTAGCCCTCTTTGGCTAAGGCACCTAGTGCCTGTAATTTAGGAGACCTACCTAACTTCACCTGCAGGAAACAAAGACCACTCCCTGGGTGTGGCTCTTCCCTTTTATACCTTACGTCTTCTGGTTCCCCTAGTGGTGCAGGTGGATATAACAATTAACCTTTTCCTTTGCTGCCACCTAGTGCAGTTTTAACTACTCACAGTTTTAAACATACTTCAAAATTTCCATATATAAATCCAGATATCATACAAACATTTTCAGTGATTTCCACTCACATCACAGTCCACCCCTTTACATGCTGAGAAAAATTTAGAATTATATTCACATTTTGACAAATTTGCCCTTAAAGGAGAAGGAAAGACACTATCACTTGGGGGGCTAAATGTTAGGCACCACCACGCTGTTCACGCTGGAGAAGAGGCTCTTAAGTGGTGATATGATAACTATGTATAAATATATAAGGGGATCATATAATAATCTCTCTAATGCTTTATTTACCAGTAGGTCTTTCCAGCTGACACGAGGTCACCCATTCCGATTAGAAGAAAAGAGGTTCCGCCTAAATATTCGGAAGGGGTTTTTTACAGTGAGAGCTGTGAAGATGTGGAATTCTCTCCCTGAATCAGTTGTACAGGCTGATACATTAGATTGCTTTAAGAAGGGGTTGGATAGCTTTTTCGCAAGTGATGGAATACAGGGTTATGGGAAATAGCTCATAGTCCAAGTTGATCCAGGGACTAGTCCGATTGCCATTTTGGAGTCAGGAAGGAATTTTTCCCCCTCTAAGGCAAATTGGAGAGGCTTCAGATGGGTTTTTTTTGCCTTCCTCTGGATCAACTGGCAGGTAGTTTAAAAAAAAAAAAAAAGGTTGAGGACGTGTCTTTTTTCAACCTTACTTACTATGTTACTATGTTACCAAATGATTGTAATCACTTACATATGTTGGTGCTCCTTTCTTCAAAATCTCAGTGCAGACGCATGCACCCTAGAATGAAAAAGCCAGTTTTTTTTCCCTCATCTGAATAAAGAAAGAAGAAACAGGAAGAGGATCGCTCCATGGTGCTTGCTGGGAGAACCCCAGGCTAGTGGGGGGAGGGTCAGCAGAAAAATGCCCAGGCCTAACTTTTGGCACCCCTCAGTGATTGTTGCCTTTCCTTGCAGTGTACATTACACACAGTTACAAAGACACACACACCTCTGTGATTGCCTGCCCTCATTCTTCTGCAGCCACAACTACACTGTACTACACTTTAAATTACACCAATCTTTGAAGAAATCATAACGGAGATTATTCAACAGTTTTACACTACAACTGTGTAAATGCCTACACCACAATTCTACACTATACTACACTGAAACTTTTGTTAATGTTACTTGGATTGTACTGGCAATGCAGCAACATACAGTGATCCACAACTAGATTCCAGACATTTTTCAACAAAATGCCAAAATGTAGCTAAATCTGTACAAATAGGGACAATGTCAGATAAAATCTCAAATCAATAAATATTCAATCACATGATTTTATTAGTTCATTTTATTAGCTTGTAGGATCTTTAACAATGCAAATGAGTACATTCCTTTTTTTATCGAGATATATTTATAGATGCCTGTTAGCACTTTTGCTTTCATTAGCAACATTTCCTGTTTTATATTTGGCTGCCGCCTACAAAGCTTTTCTTGCTTGAGAAGCTTTAGCATATATAACTGAGTATAGATGTAAAATGCATGTTAAATTTTACCTTTGTCACTAACATCCATTTGTTTGGCTTCTTGCATCAGCTAAGATGGTAATTGACTAAAAGTTGTCTGTTCTCTAGCTTTCATAAAAATTCTTAACTATATACAGTGAAATCAATAAAAATTGAACAACACAAAAAGTATACAAATAGAAAACATGTAGCATACTACCATCATATGGAAAAAAGGGTCTAACGATCACACAATAATAGAAGCTAAAGTAGAATAAACTATTATTTTAAATAAACGGAAATTAAAAAATAATAAAATACAAATATTGTTACAGTTGCTGTGTAACAAACTAAGTTAAGCTTCAAGTCGGGGAGCATGCTCAGTAGGCAGGGCTGGAACTAAGGTTAGGCAGAGCAGGCACAGGTCATTTTAAAAACTCCTTTTTTCCACTCCCTGAAGCGCCCTGGCTGAAGTCTCCTAAAGTGTGATTGAAGCAGTCCGCTGATGAGCATGGGGGGGCAATGGGAAGAGGGTACTGTTGCAGCTAGCAGGCGGTGGGCAAGGCAGAGAACAGCCTGGCAGAGAGAACCACGAGGTGGACAGAGAGAAAGACAGAGGAACTGCTGGTGAGCCCAGAGAGCAGGAAGGCTCCACCAGATACTGTGCCTGGAATTACAGAAAGTGTGAAAGAAATTCAGATTGGAGAAACCAGCATCAAAAGGGGATTTCCATCTGAACATTCAAAGGGTCTTGTGGTCACACTGCAGGGCTGCAAGTGCTGGACTAGCCTGAAGGATCTGTGTGAACCATCCAAAGAGACTTTTGGAGTGCGTATCCTATTTAAAGGGACAGTACCCTAAAGAAGCGCTTCAAGATACAGAGACTATGTTGTGGAAACACATTAAAGGATTTTGCCTTCTTTTAGTTAGGCAGATAGTTAGTGCAAGCGAGGCCCTATTGCCACCTGTAAGAAGAGCTGTTTGTACTAGCTGCCCTTTACATTTATTTTAGATAAATAGTTATTTAGTTTAACAATACTGTGTTTTTATAATACTGTGTTCCTAGTGGGGCCAACCGTAGGTGCATTCCTGGATCCCACTAGGTGGTATCTCTCCTGATACCACGGCGTAGTGTTTAAGGTTTGTCCCGTACCATCGAGAGTGTAACACTGACAAAGAGGTGTTGAAAAGGTTTCAATCTATAATATCAAAGTTTAAAAGGTGGTTACTAAGATTACTGAGCAAAATAAATCTTTAAACCTAAATAAAATACAAAAAGTTTTGTAAAGGTGAAGTATGCCTTAAAAAAGTCTGAAGGACAGGATTCAGAACAATGTCATTCAGGACAAGGAAAAGCAAAAGATCATGCCTGATCAAATGGTTTAGCATTACATAAAAATTAAACAAATATTTTAAAAGGGGAAATGTGGGCATTATATGAGCCATCTACAGCAACTACAGAGTATAGATGTAGAATCCCTGCCATTAAAGGAACATTAACATTAAAAAAAATGAAAGTGTTTTAAAGTAATTAAAATATAATGTACTATTGCCCTGCACTGGTACAATTGCAGTGTTTGCTTCAGAAACACTACTATTGTTTATATAAATAAGCTTCTGTGTAGCAATGGGGGCAGTCATTTGAAGGAGAAAAGGTTCAGGTTACACAGCAGATCTTCTTTAAACAGGTGGGTCTTTAAGGAGCGCTTGAAAGTTTGGAAAGAAGGAGAAAGTCTGACAGCTCGAGGCAGAGAGTTCCGGAGAAAAGCAGAAGCCCGAGAGAAGTCTTGTAGACGAGAATGGGCAGAAGTGATGAGAGGAGAAGTGAGGCGAAGATCAGAAGCAGAGCGAAGGTTTCGTGAAGGAGTGTATTTGGAGATCAGGGATGAAATATAGGGAGGGGCTTCATTATTAAGGGCCTTGAATGTGAGTGTTAGTAATTTGAATTTGATTCTAGAGGAGATTGGGAGCTAGTGAAGGGACATACATATGGGAGCAGCTGATGTTGAGCGGTGAGATAGATGAATGAGTCTAGCAGCCGCATTTAGAACAGATTGTGAAAGTTGTGAAAGGTGAGGTTGCAGTAATCAAGGCAGGAGATGATGAGTGTCAGGGAGCCGGAAGATCCCTCCAGGGAGGAAGTCAGGATCAAGGAAGAAGCCCTCTAGAGGGAACAAGGTCGCGGTATCCAAAGGGTTAATAGAAAGAGTAATCAGAGTCCAGGCCAGAGTTCACGGGCAGGCAGATAGTAGCAAAGACCAAAGTCCAGGCAAAGGGTCAGGATAACAATCAGGAACAAGATTAAACAATAGCAGCTCACAGGGAACCCAGGATACACTCAGGAAATGTTTCCTATACTTGGGCGCCATTCTGGCGTCTGGGTTGCGCTTTTAAGTTTGAATTTGGCGCCATAGTGACGTCATTGGTGTCCTGATGCCGGCGTCGATGCGCTGGCGTGTTTGCGCTGGGGCCGCTACCCACATGGCGGCCATGGGCGCCGCCATTTTGGGAGCGATGCCAGAAGGAATGGACGCGCCGCCCGGAGCTCCTGGAACTGCTCCGGGCGGCGTTCGTGACAATGAGAGACTGAATCAGTGTTTTAGTTGATTCTGAACTTAGATATGGTCGTATTCGGGCAATGTTGCACAGTTGAATATGACAAGATTTTGCAAGAGTTTGAATGTGTGGTGAAAAAGACAGATGTGAGTCTAGAATAACTCCTAGGCAGCGTGCCTGTGTGATGGAATGAAAGGTGGTGTTGTTTACTGTGAGTGAAATCTGAGGGACAGGGGAAGATCTTGGAGGAAATATAATAAGTTCTGTATTTGAGAGGTTCAGTTTCAGGTGGCGCTGAGACATCCAGGAGGAGACAGCAGAGAGACAGTCTGTAACTTGGGAAAGGACACAATTTGAAAGATCAGGAGTAGACAAGTTGGGTGTCATCAGCATAAAGGTGATACTGAAGTCCAAACGACTGAATAAGAAGTTGTATAGAGCGAGAATAGCAGGGGGCCTAGAAGAGAGCCTTGAGGAACTCCAACAGAGAGAGGGAACATAGCAGAAGTAGAGTTAGAGAAGTCAACATTAAAGGAACCGTCAGACAAATAAGATGTAAGCCATGAAAGAGCAGTGTCAGTGTATAGAATGTCTAGGAGGAGTGTGTGGTCAACTGTGTCAAAGGCTGCAGAGAGATCTAGAAGGATGTGTATGGAATAGTGACCTTTAGACTTTGCCAGTAGAAGATCATTGGTTACTTTGGTGAGTGCAGTTTCAGTTGAGTGTGATGGGCGGAAGTCAGATTGCAGGGGGTCAAGAAGGGAATTGTGAGTGAGATGCTGGATCAGGCGTTTGTAAACAAGCCTTTCTAGTAATTTGGATGCAAATGGAAGAAGGGAAACCCGACAATAGTTAGCGGGAGAGCTGGCATCAAGGGAAAGTTTTTTGAGGATAGGAGTGATTAGTGCTTGTTTGTATAAGGATGGAAAAGTACCAGTAGAAAGTGAAAGATTAAATAGGTGGGTAAGTGCAGGAGAGAGTGTATCAGAGATTGGATAGAGGAGGCGAGAGGGTATGGGGTCAAGGGAGCAGGTTGTGGGTTAGTGTTGCAGGGGTGAAGGAGAGAAAAGTGGATGTGAGTGGACTGCACGTTAGTCTGAGATTGTTGTCAGACGGTATGCTCAGCCTAATGAGATTGATTTTTTCATTAAAGAAATTAGCAAGATCTTGGGCAGTTACATTAATGGGTGCAGGGGGTGGAGTGGGGCATAGGAGTGAGTTAAATGTGGCAAACAGTTGCTGTGGTTTATAGGACAGAGTGGAAATTAAAGAAGAGAAGTATTGTTCTTTAGCTAATGATAGAGCTCAAGTGTAGCAGGAGAGCATGAATTTGAAGTGAATGAAGTCAGGATCAGTTTGTGACTTTCTCTTTTATCCACTTTAACCTGTGTCATAGAGCCTTTTTTCAATTACCGCCATTGCTACACATCAGCTTTTTTATATGAACTATAGTAGTGTTTCTGAAGCAAACACATCAGTTTTACCAGTGCAGAGCAACACTACATGATATTTTCATTACTTTAAAACACTTACATTTTTTGATGTTACTGTTCATATAAGCAAGACAGAATTGATTTGTTAGCCAAAAGGGAAAGCTAAATATTATGACAAGTAACCATTTCACATTGTCTGCACTCTCATTACCTCACCTTTAAAGTTAGGAAGAAAGAAAGAAGAAAGAGCACAATTGTGATCATCAGAGATGCTGTTCTGTCAGGGGTCAAGAATCTGTAGTGTAATCTGAGCACCATTGAGAACTGAAACCCACTGAAAATGAATTTGTTTAACTGCTCAAATCAGTTGGTTACATTGTGATGAACTGACATGTGTACCTGAACTTCATACACGGGCCAGTTCATTAACACATTCCTGACCAACAGTCACAAACATTTTCTTAAAAGATCGAATTGGTGGGAATCCCTCTGTAGTCCCCATTAATACAGATGCCCTAACATTATCTACTGTATCTGTGCTGCAGTAAACAGGTAGTGGTTCCCACTCATTTATTAAATGCAAATATGCAGAGAATTAATAATATGTTCACTCAGTATTTTTACTAATTATGTAGAAGGGAAAGTAAATATGTTCTTAGGCTGTACTTCATTTTTCCTTGGAGTAAATTACAGTTATGTTTGCCTTCTTTTCTATTAAAATGTTTTATACAGCTATATTAGTATATTATTTGTTAACTAAAACAATTATAATCATAATGCTGCACATACAGCAACAATAAATAATGAGCAGCAGAGAAAATGTATCAGTCTTGCATATATATATATATATATATATATATATATATATATATATATATATATATAAAAAAAGATAGTGCTGTATGTTACTAACCAGTGACAAAATGTAAGTCAAAATCCTCTTCCTGAGTAACTTTTACATTTTAGTACAAAAAGGAAATGCCTTTCAAGCAGGCGTGATTAAACATTGTTCATGAAATATGAACTCTTCCTCGCTTTCATGCAAGGGTGAAATGTGATTGTGGGTCTGTCTATACTGTTGTTGCCCAGTACCAACTTTGCAGCTAATGACAGCTGAAATAAGGGCGAATAGCAATAAACTGCTGGTGAATTATACAAATTTCCCATTTTTTTAAAAAATTGTTTTTATTAATTTTCATAGCATGTTATACATTTCTTGGACATTTTACATGTCCAATTACTAGAACATATTGACCATTGATGTTATAGTACATGCATAAAATGAAGGAAAGAGTAAAGTAAATGAATAGGAAGGGTAAATATAAACAAAGTTAACATAGTAGTATATTTTTATAAAACTAATTCTGAGCTTATTTACAATCTTAACAGGCTAAATTTGTTTACCGTAGTTAAGATGCCAAAAGCCTGATAGTATGGTAAATCCTGGGGGGTGATCTTGTAATTGTTCCAGTCCCTTGAATTATGTTTTGGATATATTGGTATCTTTCTTGTTACCCCTTAAGATTTCTGTGTCGTACCAAGTTGTGCTTATGAAGGTGTCAGTGGTTAGGTGTCTGAGTGAAATTTCCCGTTTTTAAAAAATTATGCAGTTGCAGAGAATTCATTCTATACATGTATGTTTTTGTAGCAACTATAATTTATTTTGCTTTGGATTGATGAATGCACTTCATTAGCATGAGAAGACCTTTTGTTTCCTCTATGTAAGCATGGTCTCTCAATTATTTAAGCAGTTTTGTAATTAGAGGAGGATAGGGTGGACACCTTTTCTAAAATTAAATATTGGGGAGATGAGCTGATAACGCTTTATGGTGGGTGAATGATGCAGAGGGGATGGACCTATAATGATATGGTGGGGTGAACTAGTTACAGAGAAGGGAGGATTGGGAAAAAAAGGAGCAATCGGAAGGGCCAAAGAAGTCAAGTTAAACAGGAATTGGAAAGGACCAGTAAAGAAAGGAGAGGGTATTTCAAATGTATTGGCTTATTTTCATATTGACTAAATTGCTGGTAATGTGTAATACCAGCTCTAGCCTTGGTTGGTATTTTACCCTAGTATCAGGCTTACCGGAGTCTGGAACCAATTAACTGATGGAAGGCCGCTCTTACAGTACCCCAATATGCACAGAGGAGAAACTGGTAGGGGAAGGTATGAGAGCCGAAATAACGATGGTGAAAAATGAAGGACGACTCTCTCTCTGTAGAGAAGAAGTAGAATGGTCAGGCAGGCCGAGTCAGGGATGGTGGAGATCAGCATAGTCGGGGACAGGCAAGGTCAAAACCGGAATGTTGGAGGTCTCTGAGGAAGTGTATTGTCACGAAACGCGTCAGACCTCAGACGCTATTGTTGTTTGATTGACTATATGTCTTAATAATAAAGCGTATACCTTTTAAACATTTGGAGACGAGCGGTTCGTGTTGGTGTCCCAGGAGTGCGCGGCCTACAAATCTGCAAATCTTCTACAAAACCGGAATGTAGAATAGTTCCAGGCGTCACAGCAGGAAGGGAGTTCAATAAGCGTGGTCAGAAAAGTTCCAAAATCAATACACAATTAGGGTTTCCAAGAAGTCTTAAGTAATTAGCCAAGACCATGTCTGAGCAAAGTCCTGACCTTGAAGGTAGGTTTAAATAGGCCTCAGCGTCCAATGGCGACACGTTACGGCTCCTGCGTCACGCCGCTTGCGTCAGCGTCAACGTCGCCGGCGTCAAATCCAGATGCACTGCGTCACGCCATTGCGTTGAATCCGGACACGCTGCGTCACAACGTGGTTTCTGGCGTCTGCGCCGAAGAGTAGCGCCAGAACGCTTGGGATCATGACACCTAGAGGAGAATAAATCCAATACAATGGTTGTGGATCCATATCATAAAAGAATATTTATTGTGTAGCAAATTATGCACATGCTGCCAGCCTCTTGTTGTTGAACATGACTGGATGAAAGATGAACACTTAAAACAGTAGAAAACTAGGACAAATGTCCCTTCTCATTTCTCATAAAGCAGCAGACTTTCTGACAACTATATTTTTATTTCTCCAAATGAGAAAATGTTGCAAAGCATTTTCACAGTTTGTTCCAATTCATATCTGCTTGTTTGAAGCATCCAAAAGGAAAACATATGAAAGAACAGATGTTGTGGTGTATCCTAACATTTAATACATTGTTAACTAAACATTTATGCTCTGTATTTATCTGATTGTTAAGCTTCCAATTCTTCATCAATGCCTATATTCAAAATATTTTTAGTGAGTTATCAGTCAGCTGTACTTCATATGCAAATGTGGTAAAATTAGATGGATTTGTGAATAAATACATAAATTAACACAACCACAAATGGAAAAATGCTTTATGTAGCATTAGTAAGCAGTTTTTTATCCTTTCATATGGTATGTACTTTATAATAAGTGGAACTGAGGGCTCAGTGTTGCAGCAGCCCTTTCATAATAAAATGTAACTAGCAGTAATGAATATTGCAGTATTTTACAAAGGCTTCATTTAATCAGATTTAGCCTTTTCTACAAGCTGATTCAGAGAAAGGCAAATAAAACCATGAAACCATGTGCCAATCCAACCACAAGCATGGATGGAGAAATCAGTGCCCTGCATGTCTTCTTGGACAAGCATCATTTTCATATCTAGTATAGGTATGTGTTTATATACTTTTTTTATGTATGTATATATACATACACTCTTCTTATGAGTGTATTATAGGTCTGTAAAGGCGTGTGTGTATACAGTATATATATATATATATATATATATATATATATTTATATATATATATACAATAAGCAAAAACAACAAATATTTTTTAAATGATATCCTTTTCAACTGTGTCATCTGTTATAATTCACATGACTCACTAAAATGTGTGCATTACAATAAATAATGTTGTCATACATGAAGATATTAAAAGTCACCTTGGAGTTCCGTGACCTATACAAAAGCACTTTACCTTCGAACTTGTATGTTTATATGGTCATGGAATTCCTTTGTGACTCATAATTTCTTTCCATTTTCTAATAGGGGGGCACATTATTCAGTAGATATAGAGGAGCAGTGACTTTTGATTGTATAATGAAAACCCTTTCTCCTTAAAAAGGCATCCAACTGTCAGCAGAGAATAACCTTGAAAAAAAATTCTATAATCTAACTTCCCTTACAGAACAGAAAGTTTCCTGTGTTGAATTCAAATGACAAAAACTTCATTTCTCCAGCCTAAAGTAATTATAGTTTGTCATCACAAATCTTGGTAATGCCTACTATAACATAGTAATTATACTGTTTACCCAATATGACAAAGTTTGTCAAACCAGTCCTTTGTTATAGAGAAAACATACCATATATATTGTTTACACTTTATTTTAATATAAACATTCAGTAAGCCACATTATATACACTGGGGATCCCACATAAAATCTCCTATATAAATGTTACGGTCAGTGGCACGAAGGGCTGTTTTCGGACAATACAAGCAAAAAGGGGCACCAATGTGCCTGAAACATTGCCCAATTGCTTGTCAGGTAACTGTTGCCTGGAAACACATAAGCCATAAGTTTTTCCAGGCAACTATTGCTTGACAAGCACTGGTACAATATCCCCAGAGCCTCCTTGATATAAAAAGCAAGGTTGACATTTGCTTTTTAGCCTGCAAAACACTAAAATGTTAATTTTTGTTTCTGCCATCAGGCAGTTTAAGACTGACCTGTCATGAGACTGGAAAAATCCCTGGTGGCCATGGTCTAAATAGGCCCTCCCCCCTTCCTGGAGCACACAGCATTAACTCTTTACTACCTTTCCAGGGCTTGCATGTGGCTTTATTTATCCTTAGCAGTCTTTATAGTTAATGTTAAAAAGTGTGAAATTCTCTTAAGCAGTGCTAAAACCTTTGTGAATTTCACACTTTATTTCTTGATTTCTCATAAAGAAATGTTTGATACAAGGTGCTTGGGGAAGCCAAATCAGAAAACCACATGGTAAACATTTAAAAGAGTTATTCAAGGACTCTATAATGTGGTCAGGGAATAGACAGATGCCAAGGGGCAAATTCACTTACCTCCGAATATTCGCCAGCGACGGCTTCGATCACAGCGCAAAACTTCATCAGGGATAGGTACACCAGGGCAGCGCTTATTCACTAAAATCTGAAGTTGTGTCCAGGGCGCCGAACACTGGTGAAGTTGCGCTAGCGTTACTGCGCCAAGCAAAGCCAAGTTGCGCTAGCATTGTCTAATTTACATACGGCGGGAAGTTAAAGTTTAAATGACGTATATGTTGCAGCAAATACATTACACTACACAAGCCCGGGAAACATTAATTAAAGAAAATAGAGTTGTTATATTGCCCTAAACATGAGCCCAGTGTATAGTTTATGTGCCATATGTTAGGAAATGTAGGGGGGATGCCGGTTACATCAAAAAAAATGTACGCTCCTTTGCAGCCTATCTCCCTGAAAAAAGGAAAAGACGCTAGCGTTTTTTGGGTCTTGGAAGTTTTCAACTATTTTTTGAGGAAGTCCTATCAACTCTTTTTTGCACTTCGCCTGGTCTGAGGTGGCGAAGGCAAGTCTGGCACAAGAGGTAAAGTTCAGTTAAATCCGCATCTTAGTGAATTTGCGTAGTTATGTCAATTTACCTGGCGTTAGGGAGCGAAGTACCGCTAGAGTCTATCTCCTTTGCTAGCGAAGTTACACCAGCGCCGTTAGTAAATCGGTGAAGTTCTGAAATTACGTCACACTGGCGAATTTTCGCCAGCATTAGTCACTTCGCCCTTTAGTAAATTTGCCCCCAAGGCTATTTC
This sequence comes from Xenopus laevis, assembly GCF_017654675.1. Classification (NCBI taxonomy): domain Eukaryota; kingdom Metazoa; phylum Chordata; class Amphibia; order Anura; family Pipidae; genus Xenopus; species Xenopus laevis. Next base: position 76,674,150 of record NC_054375.1, on the reverse strand, counting down.
CAGAGATAAGCAGGCAATTCCAAGATGGCAACTAATTATGCTGGCAGGGTGAGTTTCTCAGTAAGAATTTGGTCACTAAAGGGCATATTTACTAAAGTGTAAATTATCTTCTCATCTAACACTGCCAAAGTTCACATGAATATTTTCGGCATATGTTAACCAAATCATTACATATTTACAAAAGATTATATTTATGTCATTGAGCGTAAAGTTCTGACATTTTGCTGGCACAAATACTCTGATAAATACACCAACCATGACACCATAAATCAATCACATATTAGCATAAATGATATGAGGTAGATAATGAGATGCTAAAATGCTTGCTGTATCTTTATAATGGTCGTTCACTTGTCTAAACCTTGTGAAATTACTTTTAACAAAAAACTGCATTGTAGATGTTCAATGTAAAGTTAACTTGCCAAAGCTTGTTGTGTTCAAATTAAAAAAATAGCTATGTTGTGGTAAATGCCCTTATAAATGGGAGAGCTATTACATTACAAATGACTTAGAGATACACCAACCCAAATCAACTATATAATTTGAGGTGTAAAGTGCACAGGGATAAATATTTTGGCCTGTTTTGTGCAGACATTAGGGTTCATTTGGCAACACTGCCCCTCAAACCGTAACGTTCTCCAGATACCAGTTCTCTCTAAGGTACGAAGCGCGCAGATCTGTTGATCAACTAGGTATTGAATTGAACATGGGCAGTTGTCTTTAGCAGCCAATTACTAAGTAGTTCTGACCAGTCTACTAGATTTAGAAGCTGAAAGCAAATCTGACTGGTGCAAGTTAGTATCTGTCTTTGTAAATCAGCCCCACTGAGTATCATATTCTTGTATTGTGTGTTCCTTGTGCACAGAGTTGATGACCTAGTTCTGTTAGTACTATTTTTCCTAGAGTTGCTAGCTAGTAAAATCTCATACTATATCTATAATTTTGACTCTCACGTGCATAGAAACTATTAGATTAGAGATGGAGAACCCACTGGGTTCTATAAATATACACCCTTTTATATAACTATAAGGACACACCTAACTCCTGCAGCAGTGCAAATAACAAATAGAAAAAGGAACAAAATACATTTGGAATCAATCCTACACATAAATGCACCTTGGTGTGCTGTAAGTGTAGGAGTTGCTTATTAGTGCTAGTCTAATCATGACGTTACTTTGTACTTTTTATGATATTCTGTAATGCAAATACATTTTACATTTGCAAGGAAGGTTTTGTTTCCTCACATAAAGTCACAATTTGATGGGTGTTAAGTCACACATTTCTTTGCTTAAAATTAAGAACAGAAATGTTAATTAAGGCAAAAGGTGAAGTTACATTGCAGACACATTGGCTTTAAAATAAGCACTGGAATATAAAAACCCTCCTTTACCACATGCCAAATATCAGAAAGGATTTCAGTCCATTTCATCTTATAATATAGCTTGCAAATGCTGTAATTAATGAGTGGTCACCTTGAAAGGGGGAGTGCAAGACCCTCATAAAACCATACTACAGTTAGCAGGGGCAGCCCCCCCCCCAGGATGCTACAATTATTAACGAACTGGTCTACTGTGCTCCCTTGGTGGTGGGCCATTACTTATCAGCATTGTATTGTGACTTTTATAGTGTATATATACAGTATATTGTGAACGAGTCCCACTCTCCATCTGCCCCTTTCCCATGCAGTATGTTTTCTGAGAAATCCAAAGGAATACATTTCATTACTTGGATAAAAGTACAGTATTCAACCTTGCAGCCTTGTGTCTTTATTTATTAAGTGATCTGTTACCCTAGTACAGTATGGCAAATGGGTGCCCAAATGTTACACTTTGTTAAAAAAGTGGGTTTCTGATGGCAGTCCTATTTACTCTATAATCTATTCAACAACATAAGTGTTGTTGTTATAATTATTCTAACATCAGAAGGTGCCATTTATAACATAAAGTAAAAGTGCGGTAAACAGGTACTGCTGTGGTGTCATTGTGATACAGGAGTTCTTTCAGTGCCGCTACATATGCAGCTAGCTGTGTGCAAACAAAGCAACACTTTCTATTTCCATCCTTTCTCTAACCCTCTCCTTCAACCTAACCACAGGTCCCTCTCTGGTAGTAGGGTCCCTGAATAATTTTTGTTAAATAGGCTTTTGTTACATTCCAGTGGGAAGTACAGACAGATTTACATGAATTAAGCCAAAAGGAGGTCCAGTGGTGGGGAATTGGACAGGGCTGGGGTAGATCCAGGACAGAGCTTGGGCTGGTCTGGGTACTGCCCACGACTGATATACATTCAATAGCACACTTATTTTAAACCCCAATCAAGTAATAAACATTAAAAACCCGTACCACAAATATCATATTCATTGGAATAGTTTAGCAGCTCTAAGGTTGGATAAATATGATAACATTGTATTCTGTTATATTGAACATGCTATGCAGTTAATAATGTTGCAAAATTGTATCAAAACATCAGGCGAGCATATATGCATATTTGCTTATGATTAAAGGATTTACTCCCGAAACGTGTTAGGCACTGTACAGCAACCTGCCAATAAAGCCTTGTTCAGAAGTGCAGTCCATTCGCTGAGTTTGTCATATTTGCTTATATGCAAAGCCAGACTGTTAACAAGATTTTAAAACAGAATCCTGTCGTAAGATCCCACAATATTTCTTAAAGTCATTAACTTGGTAACTATCACAGGAATACATGAAAATATAACAAAGTGCCACATCCCTAATGGTGCCTCTCCTAGAGTTATATTGTGAGCGAGGACACCCTATCATAAGCTGCCTTGATACCTCCAAACTTCTAGATTTGTTCATTAAAACAGTCCCAAACATTAATGAGCTGTAATTTAAAGGAATTCCATGTGGAACAAATCTCAAGCATCTATAACAAGTGTACTGGGTGTAGTGGGTTTATGGTACCAGTTTATAATCACCATATCATCTACTATGTTAAAGGTGGAGTCCAAGAATGACATATTAGGAGAATTGGAGCTGCTGGTAAAGGAAATGCCCAAACCATTGTGAGCCATGGATGGTTTTGGATTCATTTTGTCTGGAGCCAAAGGAGAATTGTGGATTCAAGCTTGTGCTATAAAAGATAGTCGGACATTGGTATTCCATTTGCTTAATTATCTGAGCAATATGTTGTCCAGGAAAGTTGTGCTTTCCTTTCTTCTTAATATTTTGACACAAAAGTAACACTTGTAAATTATAAAGTGTTGTTGAACTGGCAGGGTTAACATGATTACCAAGACAGTTTGTGAAGGGCTATTTCTGAGCATTTTGCTTCCCTTCCGTGTGAGCTATAAATCGCTCTGACAGCAGAACATGGTATTGTCTTAAACCCTATAAATGGCAGTAGGGTGTGTGTTATTCCCTACATAATATGCAAAAGATGAATAATGAAAGATGAATATTCTGTAAATGATATCATTACATATGGGCCTTTGGCACGTTGCTTTATATGATCATGGATCTCTTTGGTAACTTATAATATTTGACAATAGGGGGTACATGATTCACTATAAAAATGCTGATGTTTTGTTCTGCCATGACACCATATTTATCAAATTCCACCACATTTATCAAATTCCACCACATTTATCAAATTCCACCATTCATTCCAGTGTTGGACTGGGATGCCAGGGGCCCACCAGAAAACCTTAGGCTGAGGGCCCACTTTCCAAACTATTATACTTCTTCTCCTCACTAACCTCTTTATTCTCCTAGTCTTTTTACCCTACTCTGTTCTTCCATTATTAAACGTCTTTGCTCCCATAAAGAAATAGGAAATGACCATAAAATAGGCCAAATGGTTAGAAGAGGCTCACTGACACCTGGGCCCACCGGGAGTTTTCCTGGTATCCCGGTGGGTCAGTCCGACACTGACTCATTCCAATGCAAGCCTGGATGTATAAACTGTAGGTTCTGGCAAATACCACAGTGGCTGCAGCAAGTTGCAAATAGTCACTATATAGTAGTAGGCTGGTTGGGCCTCTGTGTATACCTGAAATGCCAGAGCATAATTTGACTTTTAGTTCAGATTTTAAGCACAGTACATATGAAATAGTAAAGTATACTGTTGATTATTCTGCACTAATATTACTGTGAATTACAGAATATGAAGTCGGTGCTTTGCAGAAATATTCTGCCTTTAGCAGTCCTGCAGATGGTCTATGCACATATATAAAGCCAAGCCCTCCACCTTAGTAAGATAGCCCTGCTGGATTTCCTTGGCATTGGCAATACATCCAAGTAAGCGGTGGATCTAACACACCTATGCTGAACGCTAAATAAATGCCCTTGCGTGAATACGGCCTTACATTTACATTAGTTGTTCCTCAAAGCACCTGTTGTCTTCCTCCCATCATTATTTGTCTCTGCCCAGGTTTGACTGTTGCTCAGATATTACAGGAGAGAGATCCAACCTGCCCACCTCCATTTCCACGCCCACAGCCGCCGACCAATCACCGTCCGCCTGGAAGAGCTGGCCGCTGGCCGCAAACACAGGAGTCACTGCGGAAAGGTTCAGCCCTGATTAATCGTGCAACAAGTGCGCTGACTTTTAAGGAGCTAGAGGTTTGGCAGCAAAACTTTTGGAATGGGGGTGTAAGACGGGGAGTGAGCAAGCTGAGGTCGAGTTTCCGATGCACGGCTTATATATTTGTAAGGTGAAAGGCTGCAGCCATTCCTATTGTCATTAGTAGTTGTTTTGGGCTCCAGCAGGAAGCCGTTCCAGGAACCCTCAACGTGTCCGGAAAGGTAGAGGCACGGCTTGAGCCTCGGTGACTGGGCAGCCTGTGAGGAAAGCGCGCGGCTCGGGGAAGTGAAAAGGGAAGTGAGAGAGCGCTGCCAGGAGGATGTTGGATCCGTCTTCCAGCGACGATGAGCCCGAGGACTTGCTGGAGGAAGACGCGCCAGATGTGCTGGTGGCATCGAGCGGTGGAACTAGCCAGTGGGACGCCAGGGACAACGCTGCCCGCTCAACCCTGCCCAGACCTGCCAGTCCCAGTCCGTCGGTGCGGAGCGAGGGCAGAGAAGAGCAGGAGAGACTGCAGAAGGAAGAGAAGGAGAGAAAAAGCAGACTACAGCTCTATGTCTTTGTCATGAGATGCATCGCTTACCCGTTCAATGCCAAGCAACCTACCGATATGGCCAGGAGACAGCAGAAGGTGAGTTACTCTCTCATTGTGCTTCTGGGGCGGTGCAACAGGTGGGTGATAGCAGCAGCCTCTCTGGTCCTGGAGCGGACACCTCCCTGTGTTGGTGGGGCATTCACTGGGCTACTATACAACTTCCTGCTGGGCTACTTGGGCAACATGACAGCAATGGGCTTCCTCCTGCAATTACAACCACCCCTACTGCTCTATGCAGGCATGTTTTAAGTCAGGTGTCCACAACATTTTTTTACCACAGTTGGGGAGCAAAACAATGATGGAACATGTTCCTTGTGGAACCAAATAGGGCTGTGATTAGCTATTTGCTAGCCCCTGTGTGATCTGGCAGTTTACAGGGGACTCTTTTTGCCACTACACCTTGTTTTACGCAACCAAAACTTGCCTCCAAGCCAAGAATTCAAGATAAGCAACATCCAAGTGGTTGGTGAGCAACATGTTGCTTATGAGCCACTGGCTGGGGACTAGTGATGTGCTGGCTGGCCTAATACCCACGGGTCAGGCCAACATCGCTGCGCCGCTTGCAGGTGACATTACACTTGCAGCTTCCGGTTTGATCCGCACGCCTACCCACCATGCCCTTTTTGTGACATCATTGGCAAGGTGGGTGGGGGCAGGTTTATGAAAGGTGGAGGGAAGCCGGACCCTGGTCAGGCAGGTGCAGGTCGAGCTTTTCTTGACCCAGGCATCACTATTGGGACCAATGTTTTAAAGTGACAGCTCCATCTAAAAATTTTATTCCAAAAAACTTTCCAATATGTATTCTTTACAAATGAATAGCTATTATAAACTGTTTACAATTACTGTTTACATTATATTCACTCTTGGCTTTGCCTGCTGAAGCAATGTTGCAAGTTGGCTAAATAAAAGGCCTTGAGGAGAACTCACTCCTTTTACATTGTTGTATGAGTCAGACTCCGAGGGATAAACAAAGCTGGTTTTAAAGGAGACATTTTATGTTAAAAATAAGAATGTACCAGTGCATTTTACTCTTTTAGTTATAGACGGAATGTGTTTGAAAAAGTTGTGTTTCTGGTTACTTTATTGAAATTTTCTGCAAAATCCCTACTAGTCCCACCCATCTGTTCCTTTTCCTGTGCCTCCTTTTCCAGGCTGTGCAGGGGAGCAGACGGCACTCAGCACACTGCACTGTAGGATAACCAATCAGCAGCTAGGCTGACCCGATAGGGAACTGTAGCATGTCTTTGCTTGTGTGACCATAGGGCTGTGATTGGCTGCCCCCCCTCCTATTGTGCTTCTGGCAGGGACCATTAGGACACGCCCACTCCTCATTTGAAACAGGTACACGGACCAGTGAACATCTATAGGGAGCTCAAATAAAGGAGCAAATTGAGCACAACACCATACAGTATACATAGTCGCCTACAAAATATGTCTCCTTTAACTGCAAAATTACATTTACAAACTTTAAAGCCATTGAAAATGTTTTGTTAATATATATTAGAAATTGCTTTGAAGTGGCAAAATTATAAGTGCTTTATCTTTCCAGATACTCCACATAAAGAGAATTAAGAAATGTTTGCTAATGGTCACTGAGGTCTCATTTATATATACTTCGTATCATTGGTTACAGTACAGTATATTTAGAGAGGAGAGTATAATCCAGTATGGATTTATAACATTTTTTTTTATTTTTTTTGCATTTATGTTCTGAGAATGGTGAACTATTTTGTGTTTTATACTGTTCTGTGCTGCTGCAAAATGATTGTACTGTAAGTGGATATACAGTAAGTATATTTACATTTCAGTTTTTCCATACCAAATCTAACAGAACATGTAGTAATATAAAGCATGGTCTTTTTGCCTGGGTTGGAATGTTGTTGCTACAAAGTTAACAGTAACACATAAGCAGTCCTACACAAACAAACTTTTTCGCTGTTCTTCACTTTGGCTACTGTGTATTACCACAAGTTCAATAATATGCAATATGATTTTATTCAGAGGGTTGGAATTACACTCTCTAAACAACAAGTGGAAGGAAGGAATGTCAGCCCCTCCCCCCTCCAAAAACTGATGGTTATTATTATTTTTACATTTAGGACAGTAAAACCAGAACATATTTTTCTTTTTTGAAATTATTTGTTTTTGTGCAATGAAGAGTCAAAATTCCTTATGTCTGCCTGCTCACGCTAGCTAATGCCTATTTATTATTAAGCATGTTCCACAAGCTGACAATCACTATTCTCTCTGTTTCCTGTGAAACTACATATCTGCTATGAAGCTGTTGTCCTCTACTCGTGACTGGTGCAATTCCCTGTGTGAGGCCACAAGGAAACTATAGGAATATCCTCTATATCTTGTAATGGCAAAACGGTTAAACTTTGATTTCCTCCCCATATGCTATCCTGAATCTAGTTGAAGATAACATAAGAAATTAGAGAGAACAGTATCGAGAGCGCAACTGTGTATACAAGAGTAGCTCTTAAGAAATATATGAAACTTTTTCATTTATTTTTGTTCCGCAGCAATGAAACACCATTTAGGGGTTTATACAGTAGGGTCTTGGTTTCAAGCCATGGTTTTGGAGAAAACTTTATCCTGAATCTAGTTGCAGAATACACAAATCCAGTGAGAGCATGCCCTGTCTAGACAGGTGAAAAGAACACATTTGCAGTAATTACACAGTTGTGGCCAAAAATATCAAAACCTGGCATGAGGGGTATCCCCCCCCCCCCCTTTAGGAAGTTGCAGGCATTCAGCTGCGGTAACTTGCTGGTGCAAACTATTTAGGAAAATTAAAGCATCAGAGAGGTTGTCTGTGGTCCTGAGCAGCACAGGGAAGAGGAAGGTTACTCAGGAGGGTGGGGAATGATTAGCAGGCTGTTCCAGTGGGCAGGATGGTGAGTGGCTTGGGTGCGTTCAGAGAGAGATATAGAAATGTAAAGTTTAGGTATGAGGGAAAAAGTTAAGGCAAATGTAGGAAGGAGAGGAATTAAACTAGATCTGGTGAACTGGAGAAATTTGAAGGGCCAGGCAAAGAATTGTGTAGGGGTAGACACAAGGTGAAAATGGTAAGAAGGGGACATAAAAACAGGAAAAGCATAGAGGAGAGGGGCAGAGAAAGATCACAGAGAAAACAGAAAAGAACAAAAGTAAAAATAGTATAAAATACATACGTGTGCTATTAAAGGGGTTGGTCACCTTCCAAAACATTTTTTCTTTTCAGTTTGTTTCAAATAGCTTACCAGAAATAAAGACTTTTTCCAGTTACTTTTTATTTTCTATTTGTTACTTTCTACAATTGAAGTGTAAAGCTTCATATTTTGCCTTTTTCTAAAGCAGAGGTCCCCAACCAGCTGGCCGCAGATCAATGGTGGGCCGAGGGCTGTGCCTCTGGTCCAAGCTGCAGTCTATAATCGCTACAAAAACAATGTAAATGGGCTCTAATTATCTGCAATCCCAGCTCCCTGGCGCACCATTACCATGACAACAGTTGTGCGCAGCCCAGGAAGCCCACCGACTCTGTAAACTGTTCTAAATTGATACATTTAGTTGATACATTTTTTATCTTTGTCCCTGCTGAGCAGTATCCCCCAGTTTCATTAGATGCAGTTGTTAGAATTGATACAATAGTTGCTGATATTCCACAGACGCTGCTGAGAAATTTATCAACTAATGTAGCAAATTGTAACAGTTCAGAATCTGCACTTGGATTACTGAGCTGCCAGACTGAGACACCAAAGGCAGGAACATTAAACAAGGTGGAAAGCAATTGAACACACTCTTTATTTCTGGTGAAATCAACTGAACTGAAAAAAAAAATATTGGAAGATGAACATCCCCTTTAAGCTTCCAGAAGGGGTAGATGACTTTTTAGCAAGGGAGGAAATACAGGGTTAAATATCTTAGTATAAAGTTGATCCAGCGACTGTTCTTGGAGTCAGTAAGGAATTTTTTCAGGAAAATTGGAGAAGCTTTAGATGGGGTTTTTTCCTATGTATCAACTAGGAGTTCGACAGGTTTCACTTAGACCAAAAGGTAGGACGTGTCTTTTTTCAGCCTAAATTACGGTGGTCATATATTATTATTATACTGATGCAGTGAGAATGGAGATTATGTACAACTGCCCCATTATAATATAAAATTAATGTTTAATCAGAAAAGGGATCCAGCAGGTAGAGATATTTGAATTTTCAGCATTACTAATGCAGTTATTGCATGTCTTTCCCTCCTGCAGGTTACATATGTCTCCAGGCCTCCAGCTCCTTATACCTTGCTTTTTGGAAGGTCAATAGTGAGGTAGTGCTTGGGGAGATGCTAAACTTTATAATATGCCTGGAATGCCTGTGTTCACTGCTTCTTAATATATCCTGTATTTTTGGTACCAATAACCACTTCTGTGCTTGGCCTGCCTATATTCTATGCATTTGGTATGCCAGTTCCTTCTGCTTCTTCTTATATAATGTTTTTATAGTGCTTGCGATACTAGAACTTCTTTATATTACGTGATTGGGGGATTATTACCCACTAGTCCTCTTTGTCCTTGGGGTAACCCATAAGTCTCTGCATGTAATGTACTTTGGGTACCAGAATTCATTTTTAGCATGGTATGATGTGCTTGTAGTGCCAGCATTCACAGCTCTCTTTTTGAATTGTACTTGTGGTGTCTGCATCTCTCACTACCTAATCTGTTTCTTCTGCTATGCACAGTAATGTTTTTGGGATGTGGGACCCACTGTTCTAATCATATATTTGATGATATGCTGATTTCATTAGCCACTTCTCTGTTGGTATAATGTGCTGGAGATGAAATTCACAGAGTCTCCATGGCAGCTAGTACTGCTTAAACATACTACAGATCAACAGTCTCCTAACATCTATTATTGTCTTATGTCATGTAAGTGCACTTCAACATCCAACTCTTTCTGTCTCTCAAAAGTAAAGAAACTAAAATTCATTTACCTGGTATATAGTTTCCATGCTCCATCAATGTCTGCTTTTCAGCAGAGATTTATTAACTGGTGTCAGATCTCATAACCCATACATGGCAATCAGCAATCTTTTGGATTACTGCATTTATAAATTCAATATCATGTTTTGGTTCAGTTTTCCTAACAATTTGGTGAAAGCACACAGTAAAGTGGGTGGAGTATAAAGGGCGTGGTCATAAAAAGTGGGTGTTATCCAAATTTTTGCCACGTAGCATGACACCAATCCTTTGTTTCCTGGCCCCTGACCAAAAACATCTTTTGCTGCTATGTTTGCTTGCAGTAATTACACATGTAGTCACAATGAGCCAATGACTAGGACTGCAATTTTCTGTATTTTGGTCAATATTTCACATTTTTACACTGTAATACATCATTGAAAACATTTGGGCATTAAAACACAAAGCTTTAGAGGCTTTTGATGGTATTCACTAAAAATAGCAGCTTTGACACTTCCATTAGTTGGGAAGCTTGTTTGGTCTTCATGTGGTTTTGAGAAAAAATTCACACATACTGTTATTTACAAATCCATAGCATAGAAGAAGCACGTCTACTGCAAGAAAGGAATAGGTAAGCAAACTGAGTGGGGATTTACACACAGCCTATTTATTATAATGAGAGAACAAATTCCGAACACAGTTTCACTAACTTTATTTATGCAAAATATCATGTCAGAAAAGAAAGTGTTTTTGCAAAGATTTCCATGTATATAGCATGTTGTATTTGTCGTCAGACCTTTTGTCATAATTTATCTTTACTCTAATTTGTTGCCTATCAATCCCTATGCAACTGGTTTCATAGAAGTTTTCCACAGGATTTTTTTTACAGTGTAAGGTTTAGTAATGATTGTTATTATTCTATCTGAATCAAACTTACAATGCAAATAATAAAATTATATAATGTGGCTCTGGTTGTTTTTTTGTTTTACAAGGATTTCTCTCTATTTATTATAAACATGAAAACCTCCCAGAGCAACTGGCATATCAGATTTTCACATGCTTTATACTTTATAAGCACATGTCTTAGAAGGCTATGTAAGAATAGAAAAATGCTAGGGGCTTGTATTGATTTTGTGTTGTTCAGGTCACTGTGTTGGCCTATAAGGCTTTATTGAAAGCTTTGTCAGTCCATGTTCTTCCCGTTCTGTCACTAATATAAGTGGGAGTTTATTGTCTCTATTATATGTGTTATGAATGAGAGGTAACTGCAGTTACTGTGTAGGAAGAACGGTAGACATCTAGGGAATTCTAACCATTTTATAATTTTAATGATATAATAATTCACATAATAAAACACATTTTCCTAATGATAAAAAAAAAAAATAAAGGAGAAGGAAAGGCTAAAATTAATCTTTATCTGAAAAGTCTATATAAATACACCAGTAAACCCTCAAAGTAATGCTGCTCTGAGTCCTCTGTCAAAGGAAACACAGCATTTCTTTCCTTCTATTGTGTACACATGGGCTTCTGTATCAGACTTCCTGTTTTCAGCTTAAACCTCCAGGGCTAGGGCTTGAGCATGCTCAGTTTGCTCCTCTCTCCCTACTTTTTTCCCCCCTCCCTGCAGTAATCTGAACCCAGATCTATGAGTGAGCAGGGAGAGACTCGGGCAGGAAGTGATGTCACACCAAGCTAATATGGCAGCCACTATCCTAAACAAACTGAAAGCTTCTAGAGCTGATTACACAGGTATTGTTAAGCATTCTGCAGAATACATATAGTGTTATAGCTTGCACTATTGTGGCTAATCTATTGCCAATAAACTGCTTTGGTAGCTTTCCTTCTCCTTTAACAAAGTTTCCCCTAGATTTAAACTTGCAAACATAGCTATTTAGACCTATTCCTTACCACCTACACCAAGTGAGTGGCCTTGGGCCAAATGTTTTCCATAAGCCTAAAAACTTTTTTGTTTGCTGGAGGAACAACTTTCAACTGATCTGAACGCTCTATGTCCTTTACAGCAGTATCAGGGTGCCTCAAAGATAAATGCCAATGTGATGGAAGGAGGTATATTTGGACATTAAGAGGCAGATTTCTAAAAGGCCAAATTTAGAAGTTATATGAATTTTTTTTAACTCTAATAAATTTGATTGTACTCACAACTTGAATGGGAGGTTATTCAAGTTTTCCTCTGAAAAAAAAACATTGAATGTCAGGAAAGCAATTTACATATTTGAATGGTTCAATGGACCTCTGCCATTGACTTTTAAATGAACTTGGCATGCTTTAGGTGGCGAATAGTCGAATTAGAACTGTTTCCCATTGGGTTTCCATTCAAATTTAAAGGTGACCCGTCACCCAAAAAAATTATTCAAAATCCTATTTTATCACATTAGTCAAGCAAAATGAACTTTAATTACACTATATAAATTATTTGAATCTTGCTTGCTTCAGTCTGGGATTTCAAAATTATAGCAAGCAGGCAGCAGCCATTTTGTGCACAATGATATTAAAGGGGTTGTTCACCTTTAAAATAACTTTTAGTATGACGTAGAGAGTGATATTCTGAGATAATTTGCAATCAGTTTTCGTTTTTTATTATTTGCGGTTTTTGAGTTATTTACCTTTTTATTCAGCAGCGCTTCAATTTACATTTTAAGCAATCTGGTAACTAGGGCCCAAATTACCCTAGCAACCATGCATTGAATTGAATAAGAGACTGGAATATGAATAGGAGAGAGTCTGAATAGAAGGATCAGTAATAAAAAGTAGCAATAACAATACATTTGTAGCCTTACAGAGCATTTGTTTTTTTAGAAGGGGACGGCGACGCCCATTTGAAAGCTGCAAAGAATCAGAAGAAAAAGACAACTATAAAAAATAAATAACGGAAACCAATTGAAAAGTTGCTTAGAATTGGTTGTTCTATAACATACTAAAAGTTACTTTAAAGGTGAACCACCCCTTTAAGGCAAGCATTGGATCATCTCAGAATCTTGTTTGTGCACCAAAATGGGGGACCCGATGTCCATCCCCATGCCCTGGCTACACAATTAAATGGTAAAGAATATGTGGAGAGCAGTGACATCTAGGAAGTGCTGAATGGAAAGTGAAAGTAATTGTCTGCCCACCTGGCAGTGGCAGACTATATTTGATTGACAGCTGAGATTTTTAAATGAACTCACAACAGCTATGAATGCTTTAATAAAAAATAGAAATTAGATGTCATGTTTAATTTGAAATGGACTTTTATTATACAGATTTTTGTGTCTTGGTGACAGGTCCACTTTAAGTTGGTGATTTAAGGTTCAAATGTGTGAGTTTTGACCAAAATGTATTTTTGAAAATTCTAATCTGAATTTACCATTCGAACCTTAATAAATCTGCCCCTTAAAGTCGTATAACAAAGGTCCATTTAATTCATTCCACCCAAACATAGATACTATACTATTTATTTATTTATTTATTTATTTATTTTAAAGTTTAAAAATTCATTAAGTTAGGAAAGTCTTTTGAAAAACTGGGCCTTCTCGGTTTTGAAGTTGTTGTATTTATTAACCATCTTCTCTCCCTGTTGCTGGTACACCTTATCTGTGGAAACAATATATTTAATCCTTATAAACTGGCTCTTTGGTAGACCTCATGTAAGCCCTGCTTGACATTTACTCCCTTCCCAGGTTACCTCCATATTCATGCAGTTAACCCTTGTTGGCCCAAGCTCCATAGAAAATGTTACAGTATTATGACTTGTGCTTAAATATATAAAAAAAAATTTTATGTAGTTCACAAGTAGTACCTTTGCATATGAAAAACACGTTCATATAGCATTTTAGTGTTAGATCCTTTTAATAAATAGAGGTTCAAAATTAATCCAGTCCACAGCTTGTGCATGAAGATTTTGGCAGGAGCCATATTAGCCCCTCCATACTGGTCCCTTGTAATGGCATATAGTACTTATCATCAAATGTAAATAATTATTTCTCAGTACAAGCTCAACACATCTACAAATGAATGAAATTACATGTGCTGCTATATATGTATGCAAAAAATTTTATTTTATGGATTCTATTCCTTAGATGTATAGAGATCTTTTACATCTATCTGTTGTAAAACTGAAAAATTCTGCAGTGCCTCTTAAATGTGTGTAAACTAGGTGTAATCCCTTGTAAATATATCCACATCATGTACTGCTAGTGGTTGTAGCAAAGACTCAATGTTAGTCTACTTGGCAGCTAATATGGGCATTATATGCCTCCAGTAATAGGCTAACTTGTCTCTCGTTTACTGTTTGTATCTCTCTGTGAAACAGTTTTTTTTTTTTTATCATATACTCTACTAATGTGCTGAGGCATTGTGCCTGTATGAGCCATGAGTATACCACTTAATGTGGACAGTACATTTCTCCCCATGCCTATTCACATCTTTGGGTTCCCAGGATAACTGCATGACACTGCTGTGTTACATACACTGCCACTCTGCTAACCTGTGGCTGTGTTGAAGGCTCTGTACATGGTGGTCACTTAATTTCTTCACCTATCTCTCATAATCTCCTAATCTATATCTATTTGACTATATTCTACTCTGTTTTCTTTTTTGGCTTTTCCTTGGCCATGTGTTTTATGATTTTATTTACCACTTGGACATTCTACTTTGCTGCACTCTGAATGTGCTCCTTTGAACACACACATTGTTATTTTACCAACTCGAATTAACCTTTGATTATCATTTTAACGATCTAGACATGGTAATGTAATCTACACTGTATACCTCACACCAATGATGTCAGGGGGTGGGTTTTAGATGCCAATTTTCACTCACTACTGACTATTTCAGTTGGTTTGGGAAACTGTTTGTGATGTCTTAATAAAGGTCCTCTGTGTAGGACTGAAACGTCGACTAAAGTTTTACACATAAATTAAAGGAATTGTTCAGTATAAAAATAAAAACTGTGTAAATAGATAGGCTGTGCAAAATAATGTTTCTAATATAGATAGTTAGCCAAAAATGTAATGTATAAAGGCTGGAGTGATTTGATGTATATTATGTCAGTCAGATCACTACTTCCTGCTTTTTCAGCTCTCTTGGTTTACACTGCCTGGTTACCCTGGTTACCAGGCAGTAACCAATCAGAAAGGCAAGATCCCAAGGTTCTGCAGTTCACTCCCTTTGCCGGTATATGACCTGTTCTCCCTCAGATCGACCAAAATGCAAACAACCTTTTCTTCAATTGAAGATATACCAGCGCTAAAAGCTCAGGGTAGACACAAGAAGGAAATGCAAACACAATATAGTGTAGTAGTTTTTAGATCGAATGAAATATATATAACCCCTTGTGCGGTAGTTAAACGATGTGGTTTTGGGGTCTTCCACCAAGGGGTTAAAAGGCCATTTTCCGTGCTTTTGGTAAATAATGTGGCCACCTCCTGTGTGGGGCAGTGGGTTCTCAAGCCTTGAGAAAGTCGCAATAGACGAAACGCGTCGGCTGAGCAGTGACGTCATCAGAGGGGGACCAGGATCAGCGTGTCTTACCAACAAACGCCAGGCAAATCGTAACACCTTAATGGACCGCAGGACTTGAGAAACCCTAATGCAAACTGCTTTTTATGCTTATATTAAGCACACACATGTGAGTGCAATCTATGTTTTTATCTTTTTAATCTATTAAAGAAGTTTTTACACGATTTTAGCATATGCTTTTTAGAAGCCTGGAGCTTACCAAGACTGGGATAAAGGATTTTATTACATGCTGATGTTAATTTTAAACGTCTGTAAGTACCCACTGCCCCATATACTCACCAAGAATAGGACAAGGGATTTTATTATATGCTGGTGATATTTATAAACGTCTGTAAGTACCCACTGCCCCACACAGGAGGTGGCCACATTATTTACCAAAAGCACGGAAAATGGCCTTTTAACCCCTTGGTGGAAGACCCCAAAACCACATCGTTTAACTACCGCACAAGGGGTTATATATATTTCATTCGATCTAAAAACTACTACACTATATTGTGTTTGCATTTCCTTCTTGTGTCTACCCTGAGCTTTTAGCGCTGGTATATCTTCAATTGAAGAAAAGGTTGTTAGTAACCAATCAGAGACTTGAGGGGGGGCCACATGGGTCATTTCTGTTGCTTTTGAATCTGAGCTGAATGCTGAGGATCAATTGCAAACTCACTGAACAGAAATGTACCATGTGTCCCCCCTTCAAGTCGCTGACTAACTCAGAGTTATAGAGCTGAAAAGCAGGAAGTTGGATTCTGGCTGTTTTATTAGACATCTGTTCACTCCAGCCTTTATATATTACATTTTTGCCTAACTAACTATATTAGAAACATTTTTTATTTTGCACAACCTATCTATTTATCCAGTTTTTCATTTCACACTGAACTATTCCTTTAAGTCCCATGAGCGCTCCATATTCTTCATGCTGATATTACTATTTACAGCAGCACCTGGGCTTTTTTTTTTTTTACATTTTTTGAGGGGTGAGTGCACTGCCCTTCAGACTCTACACTTTTCTAATAGGTACAAAAATGCCTTACCCTTCTTTCTCCATACCTAATGAAGATCCTTATAGTTAAACAGTTCTATCTTTAATTCATTTGACCATAAGACCCTCCTTTAGATAGCTAGGTCTTTGCCCTGGTTATCATCTGTAATTACTATTCTTGTTTATCGTGGTTTTTCATTATGCAAAAGGTTCAATTCACATTTTTTTATTCACCGGTTAACTTAAGCTTTTTGAAAAGTAAACATGATTTTAAGCAACTTTGCAATATACATCAGTTCAAAAATATGCTGACTTCTCATGATTTTTAATTGTTTCTGACAGTTTTTCAAGTCTAGCCCCCTGCTCTTTTGCTGATCTATTCATATATCATCATCATCATCATCATCATATCAATTTGTAACATCAGTGTTTTAGTCCCTCCTTCCCTGCCAGGATTTCAAATGATGCAGAAAGAGAACTGTTAACCAGCTGGAATGCAGCATAGAAAATGGAATATTAATGGAATATTAGGGGTTTCTGTGTTACCCCTTTATCAAGTTTTCGTTTGGAAGCTGGAGTTCCCCTTTAAAGTTTTGCAGTAAAATCTGGAAACAAGTATTGTATTTCATTCTGTTAATTTGAAATGCATGGCCCGATGCAGTCTGCCTGCTGTATACGATACAAACTACAAAATAAGTTGAACATTGACTATAACCATTTGTTCTATCCCCTGGGCACAAACCATATTTTTGTAAAATCATATCTACAAATATTCACACAAATTTTTCAACTTTGGCAAAAGGCTGTATTAAGACACCAGTTTCCAAAAGAAAAAAAAAAAGCAATTTCCAATTAAAGTGATTATTGATCTCCAAAGCACTGAACAAATGTGCTGGACACTAATATGATGCCTTTGTTAAAAGGTACACGTCTTTGGCAAAAACCTTCATCCCTGGTAAATGCCTTTGCAACAAAAAAAGCAGATAACCATTTAGCTTATAGACATTGGTGTAACTATCAGAGGGGCAGCAGTTGCAACGGCCACTGAGCCTGCCCCACAATAGGGCTCACCACTGCATGTGCAACATTGAGGCCCAGAGCTAAGAGTGTGTGTGGCAAGTGCCCCGGGTAGGGGGGGGGGAGACTTGGGTGGAAGCCTGAGGGCAGTTTTTGCAACCAAGCTTGACAAAAGGCCATGTGGCCTGAAACGTTGCCGTGATGCCCCTGTGAACCACGAATAAAGGCGTTTTAATATAAAAGAATTCGTTGGTGCTGTCCTCAAGTCTTTTGCAGTTTTTGCAACCAGGCATGTGCTCCTCTACTTACGTTGTGACTTGAAGAGGTAGTTTAATCACATTGTAAAAAGTTTAAATAGTGACTGACAAAATATTATGTTTTGTATTATTTTCTTAACGGATTTTATTATTAAAAGAATGAATTAATATAGTTTTAGATTTCCCAGTAGCAACTCTGTATGCCAGTTTATGGCTTTCTAAACTCTTACAAATCGATATGTGTCTGTTCAGCATTTGTGGAACTTGGGGAGGCCCATTTATCAAAGGTCGATTTTCGAATTCATGTGAATTTTTTTTCAATTCGAATATAATCATAATTCAACTGGGAGGTTATTTAAGAAAAAATTTGAATGGTTAGTATTCGATCTAATGGTTCCAACACAAAAATTCAAATCGTACATTTGCTCCAAGCAAGTTATTTTAATTGTCTCCTGCAGGTAGTGCGATTTCCTGCAGGCAAGAAAGTGTCCTATGTGCCCTAAGAATTCTCCTCCCCACCTGAATTACAAAAATAATACTACTCAGTTAAGGCAATTTTTTTTAAATTATGAATTTAATGAGCAGCTTTGAAAATGAAGACAAAATAGATGGGTTGGAGATAAAGTTATATACATGTACACATTTAGATAAACCTGTGACCCCTATAGTTTTACAAAAGAACAAAGAATGGCTACTTAACTGTGGGTGCCAAAATGTTAGGCATTCTGAATGCTTCATTTCAGAAAAAGAATCACAGGGAAACAGCTGTGCTATGCAACTGTTTTATGTGCTTCCAGGTATCCTCTATGGCACAATCAGTTAGTGAGTGTAACACTGGGAAAGGTAAGTAAAATGGCAGCACTGTGTTTGTGTTTTTACTAAGAGCACTGCCTCAGGAAAATCTTAGGCACTTCCCCAGAGAATACAGTCAAACCCCCCCTTCCCCTCAGTGTATGCTGGTTTACCTTGTCCTTCAACACTTTGATTAAACACCATGTATATTTGTTGGTGTTCTGCACATGTCTTTCTTGCAGTGGATAACATAGTTAAGCAGAACCAGGGAAAGGCATTCATCAGACAAACAAACTCCTATTGTCCTCATGGTTTAAACAATACAGAGTAAAGAAAGATGGTTTTAACACATCTCTGGGTGTAACAGCTTTTCTATTATGAGTGTGTTTACATGCAACAAACCATGAGCTGAACACATGAAATATAGGGCATTGTAATTATAGAGATAATTATTCCCTGAGGGGTAGCCTTTATTGATTTATAATGCTAAAATGGTGCGTTACATGTGCTATTTATTCAGTAGCAATCACCTGAATTAGGAAGCAGGTGCATCCACAATGTGGCAGATATGTGCAGTTTTCGAGTGGTGTCAGGTGACAGCGATATATTACTTTTTACTGCACATTTGGCTCATCGGCTTGTGTTCTTTTCTAATTATATATTAAACCTTCCAATGACAAGAAACAAAATAATTAATTACAGTTATATTTGGTGTTCTGTGTGTGGTTTTCTGCATACTGTCATAACATTAGTAATTCTTAAGTGTAATTATATCATTCCTATTCATTTTCACCCGAACATAAAAAATGTCATGTTGATCTGACGCGACACGTCAGCGTTGAACCGTGTCTGTATCCGACAGTAGTGTCTTGTCGGATCAACGCTGCGACTTCATCCCACATTTCTATCTTTTACCTTATTTCCATCACATGCGACTTGTCGCAGCGCCCCGGATCGCGCTGAAAACGTCAGTGTAGTCCTACCCTTAGATAAATGTATTTATCCACAGACTTGTGAATCAAATTTAATGTTTAGGGCAATAACCCTTCCATTTGTAAAATGCTCATTTCTGTGTTTTCATGAGCTAAACGTCCGTTCCACAATTGCTCCTCCAGGATCAGGGCAATTATAGTAATCTGTGGGTAGGCAGTAGTATTATTTTACTGCCTACCCCCTGACTGGGCAATAACACATTGTGCAGTGAATCATTTCTCTAATGCTGCAGGCTGAACAAGAAAGGCACTAACAGAATCTTTAAAGAAATAAATGAAAAATAGCGTATATATTTAAATGGGCAAACTGTAGGTATTCTGAGGGTATTCTGTCCCTTTAACGGGATTAAAAAAGAAAAAGTGTTTTTTGTGATAACCTGATACCGTTTATTGGCTGTAACTGATAAAGGTAGGAATTCAAGGCTTTGTGAAAAAAAATCATCAATCCTTTTCATGATGTTAAAGCACTGCGGCCGAATACCGAACCGAATCCGAACCCTAATTTGCATATGCAAATTAGGGATGGGAAGGGGAAAAATGTTTTACTTCCTTGTTTTCTGACAGAAAGTCATGCAATTTCCCTCCCCACCCCTAATTTGCATATGCAAATTAGGATTCGGATTCGGTTCAGCCGGGCAGAAGAATTCGGCGGAATCCGAATCCTGCTGAAAAAGGCCGAATCCCGAACCGAATCCTGGATTCGGTGCATCCCTAATATATATAACATGTAAGGACGAGTTCTGTTCCAGCACCAATATATACACACACACACACACACACACACACACACACACACTTATTTTCCCCCACATTTCTTTCCCTCTTGTGAGTTAAAGTTGAGGTCACTAATACAGTGGTTGGCACTGTTAAAAAATGTGGCATTCTGTCCACTGTCCACCTGCTTTTAACTAATTAGGTAGACTACATTTGATGAGTGACAGGATATACCCTGTGTTCCATTTGGGAATGCTGTATCTATACTTTGTCTGTGCTGTGTTAGTGGCTACAGGTTCAGCATCACTTGTGTTCACAGAGGGATGTAACCACTATCTACTGGGACTTCCAGGGAACTCTGAACAATACGCTGTTTATATGTTTTTTTCTTTATGAAAGCATGGGCACGTATGTGGATATATTTTGTTACCTTTCCTCTCTGGAATATTGGTTGCAGCTCCTTTGAGATAGTTTATGGACTCCCAGCTGAGGGTAGTGAGTAACCACTAGGGGTGCACGATTGTCTTTTTGTCCAACCTTGGGAATTTGCTTGCTTTTTTAATTTGTTTATCAATAGTCTTCAGTCTATATCACTGATTAATACGTTTGCCAGACATTGGTTCCTGTCTGTGTCTTCAGAGCAGATACAGTTGTATCTTGTGTCCTAGTTATAAACTATGGTGTTTTTTGTGTGTTTGGGTTGGAAGCTATATTTCTAAAGGTAGGGTGCTCAGTCACTTGTTTTCAATATACTGTATGGCGGCTTGGATGGAGTTGTGCATAGATATGTCCAGGAAATTGATCTGTAACTGACAATGGCAAAGATGTATGGTTTCTATGAAATGTTTCAATTTCCTCTTCACCAGGAGTCCAGATTTTAAGGATATCGTCTATGTAGCTAAGGTATAGTATATGAATATATCCTAATCCCATCACCATCCCCATCTGTTGTATGTCTTATTGATAAAAAAAAGTTGTCGTTTTGGGTTAGGGATGAACTGCATCGTTTTGTTCACTGGTTCCCTATCCATGCTGTGTTTTTGCATGTAATAACCACAGCTGCAATTCTGTCTTTGTGATGGATATTGGTAAATAAAGATTCCACATCCATGGTGGATAACATGGTTCCGTTTGGTACTGGACCAAACGCAACAAGCTTGTTAGGAGATTCCCTGTAGTGTGCCAATTCCAGAAATTCTTATTGGGAAGCATATAAATACCATATGTATTTGAACATAGACTGTTAAACTGTTTTCTTATGTAGCGCTATAGTAAATTGAGTGCACCTTACTCTACTATAAGCTTCACTCCCAGTACATATGCTCCGGATGAGACCTTAAAACCTGAGGGAGTGAGCCTTCGCAGCGATGTGGAAGCAGGGTGTAGCGCAACTGTAACTGTATTCAGGGTGCAAAGAATTGGGCGCCAGTGGTTCTTATAACTTAACCATAGAACAGATTTATTGAGCACAGAATACAATCCTCAGTGGAGTGTACATAAATCAGAACATTGCAGGTTCATACAGTACATTGAATAGGCAGTACTCACAACACCTTTGGTCAGTTTGATTCTCCTCAGAGATAGGAACAATACATGCAGCTTTGAGGAGGTACACCCAGTTTTCAGCCTTTTCCCTAAGTGGAACCTGAGGGGAATCTATCTACCCTAGGTCTGTACACTTAGTCCCTACTTCTGGGCAATGAGTATCCTGGGATCTTAATCCCACTACAATCCTCGTAGGAGCCTCAAACTGCTCAGATAAATAATCTGACTGACTGTCACTCCTAGAGTGATCTATAAGGGTGAGTAGCCTATTCTTACTAGACCTGACCTGTCTAGGTTCCACTCGATCTCTGCCTCCTGCACAGGCTAGAGCCAGCACAAGATGGACCCTGAAAGCATGGCTTCAGAGTCTTTTATATCCTAGCACAGTGCCATCTGCTGGTCACTGTGAGAAGTAGCAAGAGTCAACAGTACCCCTCCCAACTGTATTTTAGGACCCAATTAGGTGTCCATAACATGGAGGGACTGCCTGCACAAAATACTAGGGGTGGCTATTTTACACATCCCTACACTTATGTCAACAATTAGTTAGTAATATTTCTGTCTGTGATCCAGATCTTTGTCAAGACAAGTATATGCTAACTACTATGATGTAGTATATGTGAGACTAGAATGATGAAGAAGGCCAAGATATGCAGGTCATGATGTAATTTCTAATGTCCTTGGATTTTACATGAGGGAATATACTTAGTTTTTTTATAATTTAAAAAAAGTTAATTGAGCCCGTTTCGTAAGAAAATATTTTACAATCAATTCTAA
The DNA here is from genome assembly GCF_017654675.1 of Xenopus laevis. Classification (NCBI taxonomy): domain Eukaryota; kingdom Metazoa; phylum Chordata; class Amphibia; order Anura; family Pipidae; genus Xenopus; species Xenopus laevis. The sequence goes on along the minus strand of NC_054375.1, from coordinate 76,651,496 downwards.
TATGAAAGTGTGAGTATTATATACTGTATATATGTGTATATATAATATCTATATATAATTCAACGCTGAAGACCAAAAGTAATTTCCATGAACCTACTGTATGCCTTACAAACGTGTCTCACTAATGCTTTAAAGGAGAAGGAGAGGTGACAATCATTGGGGGAGGGGTGGGGGCAAAAGTCAGGCACCCCAGTGATTTTATTCAAGTACCTGATACCCCTGGCTAGTGCTTTTGTTAACTGAATACTGCTCTGACCTGGTGTTTTTCCAGTGGGCACAACAAACCAATCCTCTTCCTGCTTCTTTTTTATTTCTTCACAAAAGCTGCACCCACCCAGGGATTTTGAAGAAAGCAGAAGATGAGTATCCCCTTAGTTGTGAGAGAATAACCCGTGGGTGGGACACTTTTATGCTAATAAGAGCACTGCCTGGGGTATCCAGTAGTGTTTACAATTACTTGGGGGTGCCTTACTTTTTGGCATCCCCAAGTGATCTTGGCTTACTTTCTCCTTTAATATTTTGACCTTCATTGTAAGTCTGTTAACACTGTCTTAATGGTAGGATTTGAAACATTCCTATTGAATTACTAATACATTAATACTTATTTAGAAATGCAGATTTTAATAAATGGAATACCCTTTTCAAACAACTTTATTTTCCATTTGTTTAATTTAAAATAAATTGCCAATAAATCCCAGTTTGAGTTCTTAGCCCTTGAAACTTCAATAGAGAAACATGGTTTACTTACAAGCCCTCATGAGGAACCATTAAGCAATTTATCAGAATAAAGCGAGCCATGAAACAAAATGTAAATTTTTCTCTTTGACAATTGGCATTACGTGATATATACTTTGGTTTATGTTTCATTTTCCTCTCTCATAAGTCTGTATGATCAGCTAGACTTTTCCCCCGCATAGAACTTAATTATCTTAATTAGTAATTCAGTTTATTTTGTAAATGAAGAATAAATATTGACTTTTTTTAAATGCTCTTTATTTGAAACATTTTTTGCTGTAGACCGTTTATTTCACATTGCTGGATGCACACAATGGTAGCTGTGCATTTAGAAGAATATAAAACTGGTTTAGAAAATTAAGATTGGATTTATTTTCATCATATTGTAACCAATATCTTGAATGGAAAGTGTTCAAATATACTATTCACTTCTGAATGATTTTTGTGTGTGGTTTATATTCCTTCTAGCAGTCATTTAGCATCATCTAGCATGTTTTTTTGGCCAATTCAATATACTTGTTTTAAGATCTCATCAAAATGTAATGTGTCTGATTTTACACAGGCCTTCATCAAACAACTGTTGTATTGAGGTGCTCATTATCCAACCAGTTAAGTTTGCTAGGGGCTGGTAAAAAATTACAACTTGATGCCATGTTATCAAAGTAAAAAAAAAGACAATATATAGGATATATATTTTTACTGCAACTTTTAAGGTCCACTTACTATTGGTGCAGCTGCCAATACTATATGGTTGACATGGTCACTGTCAGGATCCAGTTTCTTCTTTCTTATTTTTAATTATTTATCTTTCTTATGTGGTCCTCTCCTATTAAGAGTGTGACAAGTTCCCCAATGTGAGAGTTGCAGAACAAAAAATTTAAATATTAATAAAAAAAAAAAGTTGTCTTCAAAACACAGGTCTACAGCATACTAAGGTTTTATAGTTAAGTTTTTGTGTGTGTGTGTGTATGTGTGTGTGTGTGTGTGTGTGTATATATATATATATACATACACACACACACACACACACACACACACACACACACACACACACACACACACACACACACACACACACACCTTGGACAATAACCGCACAATTTATATCATTCATTACTGTATTGGGAAATTTCTACTGATTATAAATTGAAGGTGTGTGTTTGTATATACAGTATGGTTTAGCTATGAATCAACTCCTCTTTAATGCCTTCTTGTGTGGTGCTTGGTAACCATTTAGACATAGAAAAGATAGACAGTGTCTTCTATTACACTGCAAAACTGTGAATTTTATTTATCCACCTTTCAGTCCTAATATAAACCAAAACATTGGATATAATGAAATAAAATTATACAGGAGATGCCTAGCCCATATGTTAGACTGCTAGACACCCTCTAGTGAATTCATATGCTGAGGTTTTGTTTTTTATTTGTACAAAGAAAGAAATCAACATGCTAATAATCATAATTTATTTTAAATTATGATTTATTTTCTCTTGTAGCTGAATAAGCAGCAGCTGCAGACTATAAGGGAAAGATTCCAATCATTCCTTAATGGAGAAACACAGATTGTGGCTGATGAAGCATTTTGCAATGCTGTAAGAAGCTATTATGAAGTAAGTACCAAAAGTTTGTCAAAGCAGAATTATAAATGGATTATCATACTTTGTTTTTTTTCTCAAGGCTTGCATTGAGTTTTCAGAAAATCATCTCCTCCAATGTGTGAAGATGTAATAGTATTGTACATACTCTATATGCATTATAAGAAATAGAATGACTCGCAAGTCATTGCTTTCAATACTATTCATTGTAAAGCATGTGTGACGTGCACAAAGTGGTGACGGGCAGATCTCCATTTCAATGTTCAGCCACGGAGGTCCACCTGTCATCAGGGAATACAATAGAAAAAAACATGGATAGACCATAATTTACACCCCACCCCAACACAAATAACTGGATTTCCTTTTTTGCATGATCTTCATAAATAAGTACAGTAGAATTTAATTCAGTTTGCAGCCATATTTTCTCAGTCAAATGTCTGCATGCAAATGAAGTTTCTGGCTTCTACTGAATATCTTAATTTGGCCAAAGAAGCAAATACCGTATTTGTAACCTTCTCAAGTCACTGATTGGTTACTCACTGGTATCCAATCACAGAGCTACAAAGCAAGAAGTTGGGTTCTGACACCAGCTTTTATAGATTACATTTTTAGCTAACTAACTATATTGAATTTTTTTTATTTTGCACAGCCTATCTATTTACCTAGTTTTTTTTACACTGAACATTTCTTTTAAAGAGTACTTATCATGGAAAAATTGTTTTGTGTGCTAATAGAGCCTGCACTGTGGTTGGGGGAAACAAGAGTATTTTGTGAAAACACCCCTGACAAGCTCTCTACCACTCGCACTAGGAAGTGAGCTCCCTTTATGTGCACCATACACATGCCCAGCTTACTCATTATTGTACCTAGTAGGTACTCTTTTAAGCTACTTCAGAAGGATACAGTAGTCAAATGCCAGAATTACTGCCTAGTTTCGCATTATACACACTTTCTCTTGCCACCAGAGTGATGTTACATAAAATAAGATATATTGGGTGAGATGAGATTGAACTGTATGAATACATGTTGGCGGCAAAACAATCCTATGGGTGAATCCTAAAGGATGGCCTCTGAACAGAAATTCAGCACATCCTGTAAATATGGGGGCAGCATAAGGAAATATGCTACCCCCATATTTAATAGGTGATAAGTTATGCCCAATTTTAATGAATTTTAGAAAAAGGATGTCCTGAACTTAAATCATTTAGTGATTGTTTTACAGTACAGTACTTCTGCTATGGACTGTTTTTTCACACACACAGTAGTATTGAAATATTGGGGTTTTTGTGCTTTTTTTTTAACCAAGGTGTTCTTGAAAAGTGATCGAGTTGCCAGAATGGTTCACAGTGGAGGATGCTCTTCTAATGACTTCAGAGAAGTTTTCAAAAAAAACATAGAAAAACGAGTCAGAAGTTTGCCAGAAATTGATGGTCTAAGCAAAGAAACAGTGTTAAGCTCGTGGATTGCTAAATATGATTCAATATACAGAGGAGAAGAAGATCTTCGCAAACCTCAGAACAGGATGGCACTAAGTTCTGTATCAGAACTTATACTTAGTAAAGAACAACTATATGAAATGTTTCAGCAAATCTTGGGAATAAAAAAACTTGAGCATCAGTTGCTATACAATGCCTGTCAGGTAAGTTAATGTGCTTAATACTTAATTTTATACATACATATTTAAATAAATATTTGAATAGAGTCTGCAGTGACATGACACACAAATTATTTACATATCACTATAAATAATTGACAAATTAATTCTGGTAAAGCAAAGATTTGTCATAGAAGACCTTTTATCACTTGTGGAATAGCAAACTCACTACTAGTTATTAGAAGAAATACACACACACCAATGATCAGTGCACACTGGCTAATGTTTTCACAAACTATATATTCTTTGCAAGTGTATCTATTCTAAGCACAAGTGTTTAACCTATTAGTAATTGCTATGATCTGTTTTTGTAAATTTTTTATATGGTTTAAATTGTTTCTATCACCACACAGTGCAAGGTATCCCATATGACCCACATTCATATTTGTAGAGCACTGTTTAAACTTTCTGCTTTTCATAGCATCAAGTAATATCAGTTTCCTAACTGCAGGCACAACAGAAAAACTGTGGTACCATGTTAGCCAGTAGCAAAAATAACAAATAAAAACCTGACCTGGAATCCAGATTTCTGGACTATTTACAACCCACCCTAATTCATTGTATTATCTCTACATTTGATCTCTATCTGTAACATCCTAATTTATTGCCCATGAATACCTTTCACTGATCTAACAGTATATATGCTGTGCCTTTCTAGCTTTCATTTGTATTTTGCCTGACAAAGGGGCCTTGGTGCTCCAAAAGCTTGCAATGTATTTTTATTGTTAGCCAATATAGGTATCACTTCTACAATACTAACTGCAGGCTTAACAGTGAAAAAGCCCTTTATACGGTCTCTCTATCTCTGACTAAGTCGGATTAACTCAACAAACAGACAGTATATAGACAAATACAAGAGATCCTCTGCATTCAGCCCATTATAAATATATTAGGGACATTGAAATATTTTGTGCCTAAAGCTGCCAAAAAATGCCTTACCCTTTAAACAAAACAGGTATTGTTTGTCCATATATTGCAATATATTAGTTGCCCAACTACATCTGTCATCCCTGCTCTGGCCAGTCCTACATTCAACTTTCATCTGTTTCATTAAGAATTCTATTGCTTCATAATACATTTAACACAGGGACTACGTTTTACCTACAATTTACTTGCTGTCCTTTGATTCGCGTTTCAGCTGGATAATGCAGATGAACAAGCAGCTCAGATTAGAAGAGAGCTTGATGGACGTCTACAAATGGCAGATCGAATGGCAAAGGTGAAATATAATGGGATTATGTATTAAAAGGCACTAAATTTGTCCAAGTGCAATAACTCATAGCAACCAGTCTGCAGGTAGCATATATAAGCAAAACCTATTGGTTGCTGTGATTTACTGCACCTGGCCAAACTAAGGGGGAAATCTAATAAAGAGCAAAACAATTTGTACAAATAAGAATAAAATTTGCATTTGTCTATGTAATATTCTTTGTTAGACTGCTATAGCATTTCGAATTTTGATTTCCTAGTGCCCCATAGGTATGCGGCTGGGCGGCATGCCACCCCTAAATTTTTGCCGCCTTAGGCCCGGTCCTTTGTGGCCTCACCACAGATCTGGGCCTGCTAAACAGTGTCCAGGTTCACAAAGCTATATTAAATTTGCATTAAGGCATACATTTTTGCATTGGGAATAGTTCTTTTGTTACCATCTTATTACCTTCCCCCCAATAGAACTTTATTACATATGAGGGTAAATCTCTCAAACTCCATTCTGTCTATAGGTATTTATTCAACAATACTGGGCAAATCTGTACCTGGACAGTAACCCATGGCAACCAATCAAAGTTTTGCTTTTACTGTTCTACCTACAGCGGGCTAAAAACAAGATAATCGCTGATTGGTGGCTATGAGATACGGCTCATGTGCAAATTTGCCAAGTGTGGTAAATGAGCAGTATGTGTTTCAAGGAGTTGAGTGAATTAATAGTTTAGGGCTAGCTGAAGGAGAGTGCAAAGGCAGATTCCTTGGCCATCCATCACACTGGCAGTTTTTGTTGTAATGGGAGACCCCATTAATACCTTTTATGAATAAATGTCTTGTGTGACTTCTTGGTCAAGCGAAATATGCAGGGCTATAAAAATCTTAGGATTTTGTTATTTTTCGTGTGTGTGTGTTAAAGGGCTGAACATGCACATCTCAAAAGGATACTGCAGGAAGGTGTAACTCCTTATACCACTCAGGATGTGGTCTGTGATACTGACAGAATGGGGTTACTGATTTTTTTTATGTTTAATTTTAAAATCTGCCATGGGGCTATACATATTGCCAGTTTCCCAGGTGCCCCCAGTCATGTGACTTATGCTTTGATAAACTCCAGTCACTCTTTACTGCTGCAGGGCAAGTTGGAGCGATGTAACCCCCGCCCTTTCCCACCTAGCAGACCATCAGCAGAATAATGGGAAGGTAACCAGACAACAGCTCGCTGAGACAAGATAACAGCTCCCTAGTAGATATGAAGACAGCACTGAATAGTAAAAATCCAAGTCCCCCAGTTAAATTGAATTGGAGAAATAATAGATGAACAGAAAGCACTGCAATCAGTGCTGGCCCTTACTGAAAACACAGGCAAATTGACCTGAGATGGCTGCCTACATATCGGTATTACATCTAATAAAAAGTACACCTGTTCAGGAATACATTTTTATATTGTAGAGTGAATTATTTCCAGTGTAAACAGTGTAATTTATAATTAAAAACGACACCATAAAAATCATGACAGAATCCCTTTAAAAAGAAATAAAATTAAAGAAAAACCCACACAGAAAATGTCCATTCTGAACAAATAAAGTACTGCCATTTACTTTGTTAAAGAGAAAGCTTACCTTTACACATTAACATGTTATAGCTACCTAGGGGCCTATTTATTCAACCTGGATTTTTTTTTTTGGTTTGGATTTTAAAGGGGAAAACTCTTATTTTATAGAGGGGAAAAAACTCAAATCATTAAAGATTTATAATACCCCAAAGCTGCTAAAAATCCCAATCTGAAAATACTCTAGCTATGTTCAAGGTCATGTAAAAGTCAATGGCCGATGTCCCTGAAGATGTTTCTTGACATTGTGATCTGTGCTGGATACCTGAAAAAAAATCAGGGTTTTCGGGCGACAACTTGCAAAAAAATTTACGATTCAGGAGTCAAACTCGAAAAAGTCACACAATCTGAATTTTTGTACAATTCTATCAAAATTTTGCCTCACTGACTTTTTTGAGCTGATTATTTGATAACTTAGTTAAATTTGTGGTTGTGATTAAGTTTGACTTTGTTTTAATAAATAAAAATTGATAAACTAGATTTTTAGTAAATACCCCCTATATATATATTCTAAGCAACTTTTCAAAAATGTTTACAAATTATTTTCATTACTTGAAACTGAAAATATTTCCTAGTAACTCCTTTGTAGCTGTTAACCTTTCTATTAAGGCCCTCTCCCTTTCCTTTTGCAAACTGAATTTCAAACTGCTGTAGCTGAAAGCTATTGGAAGGCCATCTCCCAGATACTCATTTTAAACATATATTTGTTAAAAAAATATTTCCCGTTCCTCTGTAAAAATAAAGCAGTACCTTTTTACTTGATTCAAACTAAGATATTAATATGTATTGTTTCAAAACAATATTTAATGTTTAAATACGTTTTTATCGTGATCAAGATCATGGAAATATTCATTCGACAGCCCCAGATCCAGAGCATTCTGGGTAATAGGTTCTATACCTATTCAATTCTACTGAGAATGTATGGCACTGGCAATCAGTGTGGCAGCTGTTGCGTATGCATAAATGCAGAAGATAATTTTCTGTGCATACCACGTGGGTTTAAATGTCACTGTTTTCTAAAGTAAGTGAAAAAGGGAGCGTTTTAAAGTACACCCCATGTATTTAAATCTTTTTGAATGCATTCTTGTGACTAACCAATGTCCTTATTTTTAAGGAAAGGAAGTTATCAAAATTTTTAACCAAAGAAATGGAGAGTATGTACATAGAAGAATTGAGATCTTCAGTGAATTTACTAATGGCAAATTTAGAAAGTCTTCCTGTGTCCAAAGGGGGCCCTGAATTTAAGCTGCAAAAGTTAAAGCGAACACAGAATCCAACATTTTTGGACATAGGTGATGAAAATGATGTTCAGCTGTCAAAATCAGATGTGGTATTATCCTTCACTTTAGAGGTAGGTATTATGTTGAAAAGAATGCCTGCAAAGGCTGAGTAATACTATAGAAACGAAGTTGGGGAGGCAGGTTTATGAATTTTTGAATTTGAAGGTGGAAAACATGATCACGGAATAAAAAGGGACAAAATGCATGCAACTTTTTTTATTCTCTAGCACCACTTTATTTAAAGGAACAGTAACACCAAATAAATGAGTGTTTTAATGTAATGAAAATATTGTGTACTGTTGCCCTGCACTGTTAAAAACGATCTGTTTGTTTCAGAAACACTACTATAGTTCATATAAACAAGCTGCTGTGTAGCAATAGTGGAAATTGAAAAAAAGCTATATGGGACTGGTTAAATAGTGGATAACAGATAACACCATTATGTTCTACAGATCTGCAATCTGCTGTGTAACCTGAGCCTTTTCTCCCCCATTGCTGCACAGCAGCTTATTTATATAAACAAAAGTAGTGTTTCTGAAGCAAACACAGCAGTTAGCTAATGTAATATGACAGCTACAACACTACTTCTGCTTTTCGGCTCTCTTGGCTTCCACTGGCTGGTTACCCTGGTTACCAAGCAGTAACCAATCAGTGACTTGAGGGGTGCCACATGGGTCATAACTGTTAGTTTTGAATCTGCTGAGGATCAATTGCAAACTCACTGAACAGAAATGTACCATGTGGCTCCCCTTCAAGTCGCTGACTAGCTCAGTTAGCTGAAAGCAGGAAGTAGTGTTCTGACTACTGTATTAGACATCTAGTCACTCCAGTCTGTAAACATTACATTTTTGCCTAACTAATTATATTAGAAATGTTTTTTATTTTGCACAGCCTATCTATTTACCCTGTTTTTATTTTCACACTGAACTGTTCCTTTAAAACACTTTAATTTTTTTATGTTACTGTTCCTTTAAGAAAAACTTGGACAGAAACTTCACAGCCTTTTTTTGCCGTAGAATAGATGGACACAAGTGAATTCAGTGTTCCATTAACTTTCAGTGATGTTGAAAATCATGAATGTTTTAATAAACTGGGAAATAAATTTGTTAGAGAATTCCCATTGTCTAAGCAGCTTTTACTTACTGAGCTTTTTTTAGGTGACTTATTTTCTTGCATATTTTAAATTTTTTTCACTGTGTGAAAAATACAAGCTCGAATTTCTATAAATTTGTCACTCATATTAATTTTTATAGGTCTGGTTAGATCATTTTGGTCATTTGGTCATTTTGTCTTGTTAACTACTAAGCTTCCTATTTTTTTAAATCTTACATTTTGAGAATAGCCAATTTTAGCTTTTGCTCATTTTGCTTTTTAAAAATGTTGCATAATGTTATCACGTATCTTGTAAAAACACTATGGGGCAAATTTATCAAATTGAAAATTCGAAGTTAAAAAATTTGTATTTCAAGCTATTTTTGTGTGCTTCGTCTAGGGAATAGTCCAAATTCGATTCAAATTCCGATTTGGAGTCAATTGGTGGACTTTGAAAAATCAAAGTTTTTTTTTTTTTTATTTGAAAATACTTCGAATCGGATTTGATCTCATACAATCTTACTTCGATTCAAACGATCGAATATAGCCTATTCACCCGCAAAAAAAGGTCGATTTTTTTTTTTTTTAAATAAATTTCAGTTGGTCTTTTTTTATTCAAATTTCGAAGTTATGGGAGTTCAAAAAAACTCCCATTACTTCGAAATTCAACACCTTGATAAATCTGCCCCTATGTGTGCACTATTTCTGCACACTTAGGGGGTTATCTATTACAGGTCAAGTTGTGAAATCTTGAAAAAAAAAAAATTTCCACTAGAAAACTATTTTTTTGAGGAAAAAAAATTATTTTTTGGAGATTTAGTATAACGCAAGCTACAAAAAGCCTGAATTCAAAAATCCAGCATGTCAGACCTGTAAAGGTCCTGTATAAGTTAATGTAAGAGGCACCTATTGGGCTTTTCAGGCAAAACCTCAACAAAATCGTGCGATTTTTGAAAAAGCCTGAAATATTTGTACGATTCGAGTTTTCACTTGTTTTTATAGAGGTTTTTCACAATGAGATTAAATGGAGTGCTTTTTTTTTTTTTTAAATAAATATGCTAAAATCAGGCATAGGAGTTTGGTCAAGCTTTTTTTATTAATATTATGAAATTAATTCGGATTTTAGTAAAAAAAAACCATAGTATTAAAAATGCTCAAAATGCACCTGCATTTAAAGAAAAATAAAGAAAATATGTCCAAGTAAACTTTATGTTGTGGAGGTTTTTGATACCATGACTAAACTCACAAACCCTAAAACTACGAATGTCTTGACATTTATAAAAATTTCCAAATTAAAAAAAAAAAGTACAAATGGAAAATTACTAAAAAATTCCAAATACTCTTAACACCTTTAAAATCTGAATTTTTTTGGGACAATTCCTAACAAAAGCAAAAACCAAAAAACGTCTAAAAGTCCGAATTTATTTAAAATGGTCCAATAAGATCAGCACAGCTCCCATTGACCTCTGTAGGACCTCAACAACTTTTACATGGTGCAGTTTGTATTATTGGTTTTCATTGTTTTTACCCTTTATAAATCTTGAATTTTTAGATTTTTTTTTTTTAAAATAAAAAAAACGAGAAAGTCATGAATTTTTAGAAATTAGTGGAAAAATAAAACAAAATTCATGGAATAACTTTGGTGATGTTTTTACATACTCAATATATTTGGAAAGAGGAATTTGCTTGTGAAAGAGCAAAGATATGCAAGCACACCACATAATAATAATGTGGAAAATTAAGACAAAGCAACCAAGTTTAAAAAGATTCCGGGTTTTAAATCAAAGTGGAAAACTACATCCGTGTTTCCTTAAGCATTTGGAAAATATCACTTTGCCTCCTGCTATTCTGACTTGCTGCTGCTACATAAAAGTGTTTGTTGGATACATTTGTTGTTGTTGGGAATTTTAATACGATAAAGATTATATATTTTTTTTGTAGATTGTTATTATGGAAGTGCAAGGTCTTAAATCAATTGCACCAAATCGTATAGTGTACTGCACAATGGAAGTAGAAGGTGGGGAGAAACTTCAAACAGACCAAGCAGAGGCCTCAAGACCACAGTAAGTATTTTCAGACTAGAAAATCCAGAGATTCATTAAAACTATGGGGCCCATTTACTTTGCTCGAGTGAAGGAATAGAATAAAAAAACTTCGAATTTCAAATGTTTTTTTTGGCTACTTCGACCGTCGAATTGGCTACTTCGACCTTCTACTATGACTTCGAATCAAATGATTCGAAGTAAAAATCGTTTGAATATTCGACCATTCGATAGTCGAAGTACTGTCTCTTTAAAAAAAACTTCGACCCCCTACTTTGCCACCTAAAACCTACCGAGGTGCAATGTTAGCCTATGTGGAAGGTCCCCATAGGCTTTCTAACAATTTTTTGGTAGAAGAAAAATCGTTCGATCGATGGAACTATTTGCGAAAAATCCTTCGACTTCGATATTCGTAATTGAAAAATTGACATTCGGCAGTCGAATATCTTCACCATATGTAAATGTGCCCCCATGTGTTAGGTTTTTTTTATTGTGGTACAATTTTCCAGTGGAGTAACTTTAAACTGGAAACCATCTTAGGCAATTTGCAGTATTTTTTAATTATTTTACTAGCTATACTAGTGCTATACTAGTTTTTTACTATGTTGTTTATCACTTAAAATACCTGTATGTGTTCTGTATCCCGTTATTATCAACCCATTATCCAGAAAGCTCAGAATTATGGAAAGGCTGTCTCACATAGACTCCATTTTATCCAAATAATCAAAATTTTAAAAAATTATTTCCTTTCTCTCTGTAATATTAAAACAGTACCTTGTACATGATCCGCACTAAAGCTGGCCATAGATGTGCAGATATATCTGATGCATGATCATTTTTGCAATCTTCTGACCTACCACTAACCATTCAGATTAAATAAAATAGCACAAAAAATAAATCAGACTATGTTCTGGCTATTAATTCAAAAACAGCAATTGTACGAAAGTTATGGCTGACAAATAGTAGTGACAGTCGACCAATAGGCAATACATGTTGAGATATTATTGTTAGGCGACAGGAATTTTCTAACCTGTCCGACCGTCTGAATGACATTCCACACACGCCCTGAAAATCGTATGAAATGAATATTATCTTTACATCTATGGCCAGCTTAAGATATAATTAATCCTTATTGGAAGCAAAATCAGTCTATTGGGTTTATTTAATGTTTACGTGATTTTTTTTAGTAGACTTAAGGTATGAAGATCCAAATTAAGGAAAGATCCGTTATCTGCAAAATCCCAGGTCCCGAGCATTCTGGATAACCACTCTACCATACCTGTACATTGTGCTATTGTTATGTGATGCTGTTAATATATATATATATATATACATACATATACTTTTGCACACAGACTGCAATATTTGGTAGGCTGGTGATAATGTACTCCATTTTGGGGAAGTGAGGGATCTCCATTATATGTGCACTGAGTTTGAGATGGAAAAGTGCTAGTGCATCTAGAAAAACTGAACTCCATGTCTGAAGTGCCACATATGAATGAAAAATATTTCCCAGAATGCAACAGCATTTCACATGTTTCTATAGTTACCTTCCACTAGCAAAGAAAGGACTACAAAACGCAATGGGTAGGGTATCTGTGTGTGTCTGATAATTTATAGCATGACTTGATGTGGCTGTTGTGTTGAGTCATGCACAGTGTTGAAAGTAAATGCTTCCTACAATAGTTCGCTTATGGATGCTGCACTGGTTTCTATAATTGTATTTTTATGTAATGTGATTTGCTATTCATTGTGTACTTCATACTTCTCTGTACAGGTGGGGAACACAAGGAGATTTCACTACAACACACCCACGCCCAATTGTAAAAGTAAAGCTTTTCACAGAAAGTACTGGAGTTTTGGCACTTGAGGATAAAGAACTTGGAAAAGTACGTTGAAGCGGTTAACATCCTGAAAGAAAATTAGTGCTTAGTGTTACAGTACAACAATTATTTAAGTATAATTTATATTTGTTGTTCAATATAGGGGGAAAAAGTATGCATAGAGGTTAAGAATAACAAATCCGCAAGCTGTTTTGGCACGAATCATAAGAGTTTAGGAACAACTGCCATCTTGTTAGGATAAAATGCCCAAAAACCTTCTATAACTTTAGCCAACTGTTGCCATTTTCCACTTTCACTTTTTTTTTGTCCCCTTTCTGCCTTTACCCTTTTTTTTTATACAAAATGGCTAACTAAGCTCAGAAGATGAGTAGAAATGACCCTCTGGAAAATAGTATATAAGACAAAGGCAATTTTCAAAGGAATTTGAAGTGAGATAGTGAGTGAGTGAGATGATATTTATCAGCTCTTTTGTTAAGTGCTTTTAAAAAGAAAACCAAACACCACTACCAATTTTTACCCATTCCTTGCATAGACATTTCTTCTGCCTTCTAACTGCATGATCTCCTGGGGAGATCTGCTGCCCCCTCCTCCTTCCCCTGTACCTCTTCATCCTAAACAGAGCTGCACAGTGGGGTAAGCAGCCACCATGTTAGTAGCCCACACTTTTGTTACTCAACTCTGAAAAGCAGCATGCACAGTGTAGCTGGTCTTGGCTCCACTGCATACACTCCAGGTCCGTGGCCATCGCCAGGGAGCAGGGGCTCCAGAAGTAATGAAAGGGTTACCACAGAAAATGTTTGCTTGCTTGTTTGTGCATCTTTACCACGATTAAAGTTTTTCCAAGAACATTAAAAAAGAGTTCTATCAAAGAATCAGATCTTTATACTTTATTATTATTATTATTAACATGTATTTATATAGCGCCAACATATTGCGTAGCACTGTAAAGTAAATGTGATTATACAACTACATCACATGAATTACATATATAGAATGTAACAAACATCACAATCAATACAGGTACAAAGAGTTGAGGAAGGCCCTATGCATAGGCATACAGTCTAAAGGGAAGGGAGTGATACACAAGGTGTGGGAGTGGGCAAGATCGAATTAAGTGGGTGAGAAATGTGGTATTGTATGTGGTGTTGCGTTTGGTAGTTAAGCAGAGTGAGGGTAGGCTTCTCGAAAGAAGTGCGTTTTCAGAGATTTTTTGAAAGCAGAAAGTTTGGGAGAAAGTCGGACAGACCGTGGGAGAGCGTTCCAGAGGAGGGGTGCAGCCCTTCCAAAGTCTTGAATGCGAGCATGTGAGGAGGTAATGAGAGAAGAGTTGAGTAGCAGGTCAGTAGAGGAGCGTAGTAAGCGAGTGGGTGAGTATATAGAGATGAGTTCAGAGATGTAGGGTGGAGCAGAGTTGTGAAGTGCTTTGAAAGTCAGTGTCATTAATTTGAATTTGATTCTGAAAGGTAACGGAAGCCAGTGCAGGGATTGACAGAATGGCGAGGCAGAGGAGGAGCGGTTGCTGAGGTGTATGAGCCTCGCAGCAGTGTTCATTATGGACTGGAGAGGTGACAGTCTCTGGAGGGGGAGGCCAATTAAAAGAGAGTTGCAGTAGTCTAGACGCGATATGATGAGAGAGTGGATAAGAATTTTGGCAGCGTCTTGAGTGATAAATGATCGTATTTTGGATATGTTCCTTAGGTGGAAGTGACATGATTTAATAAGTGACTGGATATGAGGAGTGAATGACAGGGCAGAATCTAGGATAACCCCAAGGCACCGGGCCTGGGGAGAGGGGGTGATAGTGGAATTGTTAACTATGATGGATACTTCGGGGATGCTACTGGTGTTAATTGGAGGAAAGAGAACCATTTCAGTTTTAGAGAGGTTTAATTTAAGGTAGCGTTGCGACATCCAGGTAGAGATAGCGGACAGGCAGGAGGAGACGCGAGTTAGGAGTTCTGGGTTGAGATCAGGAGATGAGAGATAGATCTGAGTATCGTCAGCATAGAGGTGGTAGTGGAAACCATATGAATTTATTAATTTGCCAAGGGAGGAAGTATAGAGGGAGAATAGTAATGGTCCCAGGACAGAGCCTTGAGGAACTCCAACAGAAAGAGGTAGGGGAGAAGATGATACTCCATTGTAGGAGACACTGAAGGAACGATTGGTGATGTAAGAAGAGAACCAGGACAGGGCTGTGTCACGAAGGCCAAGCGACTGGAGGAGGAGAGGGTGATCTACAGTGTCAAATGCGGCTGAGAGGTCAAGCAGTATTAGTAGTGAGAAATGATTGTTGGCTTTAGCGGTTAAAAGGTCATTAGTTAGTCGAGTCAGGGCAGTTACCGTGGAGTGTTGTGGCTTAAAACCAGATTGTAGGGGGTCCAGCAGGTTATTGTCAGAGAGGAATGAGGTAAGTCGGTTGTAGACTAGGCGCTCAAGTAGTTTAGAGATGAAAGGTAGCAGAGAGATAGGTCGGAGGTTGTCAAGATTGGAGGGATCAAGAGAGGGTTTTTTCAGAATGGGGGTGACAAGAGCATGTTTTAGTTGAGAAGGAAACAATGGTGTCCCATATAATTTTTTAACACCGTGAAATAATTCATTGCAACATGGCATCATGTGTATTTTTGAGACATGTATAACATACAGCTACAGTATTTATGCCTAGTTTATACACACTGTTCCATCTGTTCATACTCTAAACAGGTTTCCAATGCTTAAAATGTAAAGAGAGTTTAAAATAAGCCCCTCATAAAATGGCACATTTGCCCGTCTTCAATTCTTGATAATTGTGATAAAATTGAAGCAGTGGTGAAACTAAAATACAGCAGACTGACTGCACCCAATTAAACTGTTCAGTATAAAAATAAAAACTAAGTAAATAGACTTTGCAAAATTATATAAATTTCAATATAGTTAGTTAGCCAAAAATGTAATGTATAAAAGCTGTAGTCCGCGTATGTCTAACATAATAGCCAGAACACTACTTCCTGCTTTGTAGCTCTTTTGATTTCCACTGATTGGTTACCAGGATCAATTGCAAACTCACTGAACAATTATGTCCCATGTGCTGACTAACTCAAAGTTAGAGAGCTGAAAAGCAAAAAGTTTGGTTCTGTTATATTAGACATCCAGTTACTCCAGCCTTTCTAGCTTACATTTTTGGCTAGCTAACTACTGTTTATTAGAAACATTTTTTATTTAGCACATATATTTACCCAGTTTCTGTTTTTGCACTGAACTGTTCCTTTAAGCAGGGCTCCTTAACTACACTTGGTATGGTAAATGGCCCCTTACGCGTGATTCATTCATAATAAAGCCCTCTGTTAAACATTATTTCACATATGCATAATTAAAGCAGCATGGTTGTATTGCTCTACTGACTTATCATTATGCATAAACCTTAAATCATATGCCTGAGTCAGTTGCTTCCAATAATTTTTCCATGGTATTTCCATGTTTAGGTAATACTAAGACCAACATCCAACAGTTCCAAGTCACCAGAGCTACATAAAATGATAGTAACTAAACACAGTCAAGATTCAGATCTGAAGATAAAACTGGCAGTAAGAATGGATAAACCACCTCACATGAAGCACAGTGGGTAAGGATGAATAAATCACTGCATTGGGAAGTGGATGCATTTCTCTTCTTGGGTCTGCATAAGACCCGATGTAATGCATTTTTAACCCGGTGGCAAAAATACTCTGACTATGGGCACGCAGGCTGTTGTCCGTGCGCATTTTTGCAGGCTTAGAGAAACAGATCTGCTCAGTGCCTCTGCTCCATTTATTTGAATTCAGTCAGCCTGTGTGCAATCACAAACAGCGGAGCTGAAACTGAGGTCAGTGTGTGATCGCACACAAGCTGATTGAATTCATATCAATGGAGAAGGGGCACTGAACAGATCCTGCTTCTCTCAGCCTATAACTTGGGTGGGCAAATAAAGCTGACTGGATTGATTCATGGCCAATTTTAGGCCTATGGCACAATGTTGATTCATAGTGTTTTTCCTGTGTTCATTTTCCTTTTTTAAAAAATAAAACCCAGCAACTATATTCCTAATTTTGCTGTTTGCCCACTAGCATTCATGAGTAATTAGATTTAACTTTATTATACAATTACTGATAAACATCATGGGTACATGTGTACATTTTGACGCTTAATTTTTGGTTCTCAATAAAATGTGGAAGGCAAAATAAGCATTGCTTCATGTGCTATAGGGATAGGATGTGGCCCTTGTCTAAACAACCATGTATTGCTTTAGAACCTTCCAACACAAAACGGTATGTTCGAACGTTTGTTTGATGTTATTTTCTTTGCTTTTTTCTTTGCTTTTTACTTTGCTCTTTCTTTGTGTTATTATTTTTTGTCATATGACTTGTAGTTAATTTTATATTTCTTCAAAGTTCACTTTTGTTATATTTATTTCATCTTTTTTAAATAAACCAGTGTATTCTCTAAACACATCCACTGGGGTATTTCATTTCCTCTGCATACAACTATACAACTTATTAATACTGAAATAAGGCTATTTATTTTGCTTTAAAAAAAAAAATCATGTTTTTTTTTACCCAAGTTAAGCATTTTTCCCAGAATCCCACTGTTGAGGTGTCATCACAACTTGAGCCCAATATACCAGTACATCACTAATTAGCACCCGCATTGCTAATTGCATGTCACTGTGTGCAAATTTCCTGTCTGATAATGCTCACAGCACCAAAAACAGTTGCATGTGAAGGCACATTAGCCAAGGGTGCCCTGGTAGTAGTCCAGAGTTGCAAAGGCAGAGTCTGGTGATTAAGGGCAGTTGCTCCTGAAACATGTAAGGCCCTGGTCTTGCTGTATTTAAATTCAGAGTTAGTAAATTTTATTTTATCAGGGTACAAGAGTTATACAAGAGAATACTGTATGTGTGGCTTGGAAACACCAAGGAGCGAGCACCTGTTTCTTAGATCTCCTTTAATGGATAATGGCATCTTCATACAAAACTATCTAATTATAAGCTAAATATGTTTTTTTCAATATTTGAAGCAAAGATTACCAAACTGCTTTAGAAACAATTTTGAAAAAAAATTATTTAGGAAATTACAAATTGTCTGTGAGTTTATAGTTGCCTGATGAAGCTTGTTAGGTGCCGGAATGTGTAGCAAAGTTACTTGTTGGCGGTCTACATATAAGTATGAAACAACCAGTTGGGTGCAGTGGTGAAGCTGTGCATAGTAACATAGTAAAGTTAATAGTATTGCATTGTGAAGTGGAACAACCTCTCTTTTCTAAGAGAAGTTTCTATCTTTGAGTCAAGGAGAAGTTCAGAGCAAAACTGGGCTAGCATGTATATAGTGACAGCAAATTGGTGTACATGTTATGTGTGTTCCTCATAACTCATGAACTCCTTTGAACTAAGATGAACTTATATAAAGTTTTAATTTTTAAGCACCAATGTGATGAACGTTGATATATATATTTATGAGACCTTTAATAGTTTAAATTAATTTTAGTGTTGATCGTTATATGAATTGTAAAGTATATGCATTTTTTAATCATATTAATTATAGGCACACGGTATATAGTTTTATGGTGGTTAATAAATTACCATATTTGTACACCATTTATAGGTGTATAAATTTGTTCTATGGTGAGTGGCTAGGGTTCACAATTATTGATGTGGTGTTTTATGTGTATAATTATAGGTACCATTGGTTATATGAATAAATTCATTATATACATTAAATTAGCTTTTTAATATGAAGTATTTTGAAGCAATAGAAAATATATTGTTTCCTTTTTATCCTTCCAGTTTAATTACATATTTTCCTATAAACAAATGTTTAAATAAAAGGGATACAATCTTCAATAATAACTATGCCCTCTATGAGTTATTTATGCTCTACCCCATTGGGAATCAATATCCTTTTTAGCACTAATGTGTTATGTGTTAAATGGACTCAAAAATATGTGTCTCTAGTGTAACCTAGTGGTGGTTTGTATTATGGCTGATATTGTTTTTTGTTGTTTTCAAGTTAGAATTCAAAACTTGGTTCTGAAATTCATGGTTGCTAGATTTAATTTATAAGAATTGCTTTCTTACAGCTGTTGAACATTTTAATATAGCTTTTTTTTGCAAACAAACCCTGTACAATTGTATCAACCTACCAAAACTTGGTTTTCCTTTATTGTTTGTGTTATGTAATAAAAGGTGCAATGTGCTACAGGTCTAATCACCTACATCAACTTGGTTTACAAACCAAGATTTAATTGGTTGTTATGGATTACTACACCTTTCAAACTTTGTGCCTTATAACACAAATGGAAGGAAGTGTGCACTGAAAGTCACATACAGAGACCAGAGACAACAATTAGATACTGTATGCCTCCTTGGTAATGCTAGTTACCCCTTATACTTGAAGAAATTTAGATACTGTAAGGCCATCTGGGACAAACAAAGACATGTAGTCTCTTTAAAAATTAGACTTCGACTATTCACAATCTAAAACCTGCTGAATTGCTGTTTTAGCCTATGGGGAACCTCCTAGAACCAATTTGGAGTCAGTTGGTGGACTTTGAGAAATCAAAAAAAAAATACTTTGAATTGAATTTAATCGAATGCGATGTTACTTCGATTCGAACGATTCGAATTCGAACGAAAACGACCTATACGTCCGGAAAAAAAAAGTTAAATTTTTTTCTAATAAATTTTGGTTGGTCTTTTTTTATTTGATTTTCGAAGTTTTTTTCATTTGAAATTCAACCCTTGATAAATCTGCCCCATAATTTATAAGAGATGGAAAAAAAAATTTCTTAGCAGTGGCTCCCAGGTTTTCCATAATGTGGGAATGCTAGGAAACACCATGATACAACGATATTGTAATAAAGGTTACAAAGCTTGCGTCAGAGCGTAACCCATAGCAACCAGGGCATAGATTTTACTGGTGTTTGAAAGTGTCTGACTGGTTGCTTTGTGAGTTTTTTTTATATTAGCCAAACATATCATTCTATAATTTTTGCAGTACAAATCCTCAAATTTTATGAATAGTTGACAAAATTTTCAGAGCTATGTGTATCCAGTCCAGACTGTATTACAGTTGCTGTTGGTCTAGTCAGCTATATCAACCAATCTGCTCATGGTGACAGTAATTGATGGCATCTTATTGGTTGCAATTTGTTTAGTTTCAGAATTGAGCCCTACTTATAAACCATGCTTGGAGACCAGGTCCTTTCTATAGAATGTTGCCCAACAGAATAAGCATCTCTGATAAAATGTAACAGTTTTAGAGGGTATATGACCCCCCAAATACACTAAAGGAAAACAATACCCCCAATCAATGTAGGTCTCTATAAAAATATATTGCATAAAACCCTGCTATGTAAATAAACCATTTTCATAAGATCTGTTGCTTAAGTATTAATTCTGGGGGTAAAGTTTTCCTTAAATGAAACATCTTAAAATCTTTTAATGTTTTTCATTAATGTAACTGTGATTGAAAAAGTATTTGTTTTTGTTTGATTCTCTGCATTAATTTCTACTTCTGACTCTTGTCAAGCCATTGACTGCTAGATGAGTCAGGGTCTTTATTGGCCAATTTGGCTACATATAAAAGGGCCAATTTACTGTTCGTATTTACCAAAACTCAAATTGCAGTTTTTTATGAAAATAAAGTTGACCAAACTTGACCAAACAAATTGAGCTCACTTATCAATAATTTTTCTTAAAAAAAAAAAAAAATGGGAGCGTCAAAATTGAGTGTAAATTCACATCATTTAATTGACGATCTGAAAACTCAGCCTTTTCAGATCATCAGACCAATACCCTGACTTTATTGGATTATCCAACGCAGATTGCGATGTCAAAAAACAACTTCAGGGACATCTTGACAGGTTTGTGTTTTTTTGTTTCTTTTTTTCCAAGAAAATTCTAGTTTTCCCCTTTTAAACCTCGACCAGATAACTTCAAAGTTTAATAAATTTCTTCATGGTGCTATTGCAGTTAAGCTTTAGCAATGGTTAAAATGCCAAACCTGGGAGCTGCAGAAAAAAAAAAATATTTTAATAGATAAATTACATAGTTGTAAAATACAGCTTTCTACAAAATCTTAAACATTCTTGTTAAGTTGACTTCCGCTTTAATAATAAACCGCATAACTATTATGTACCTTCATATTACCTAAAGCGAGCCTCTAGTACAGGTATGGGATTGAACTCACCGAGAATTCAGAATGCTCCAAATTATGGGAAGACCATCTCTCAAAGACTCTATTTTAATCAAATAATTAAATTTTTACATTTTGATTTACTTTTTTCTCTGTAATAATAAGTTATTCCTATTGGGGTTTATAAAATGTTTAAATTAGTTTTTAGTAGACTTAATGTATAGAGATTAAAATTACAGAAATATCCCTTATCCGGAAAACCATAGATCCTCTGAGCATTTTGGATAACCAGTCCCATACCTGTACTAGCCTATATACAGTGCTTTTGGACAAAGATGCATTTTCTTTGATTTACCACTCTGCTCGTCAGTGTAAAATTTTAAAGAAAACAATTTAGACGTGATTGAAGTGCACATTCCAGACTTTAATTTAAAGTTATTTGCATTTATTTCAGTTTCACCATATAGATATTACAACACTTGTGATACATAATTCCCTCATTTCAGGGCACCATAATGTTTGGGACAATTGGCTTCACATTGTTTGTGATTACTCCGGTGTATTGCATTGCTTCATTAGTGCAGGGATAAGATATATAGGTTTGCTTCTTGTACTGTAGTTGCCAACATGAGGAGAAAAGTTGTGTCAATGAAAGTCAAGGAAGTTACTGTATTATAAGGCTGAAAAACAAGAATAAAACCATTAGAGACATTGGTCAAACTTTAGGATTACCAAAATCAACTGTCTGGAATATCATTAAGAAGAATGCACTAGTGAGCTCTGTAATCATAAAGGGGGTGGTAGGCCAAGGAATACCTCCACTGCTGATCACTGCTGAGGATTTTTCTTTTCCATAGTGAGGATTCTTCAGCAGTGGATGTCTTCCATGGCTTACCAGTCCCTTTGTGATTATAGAGCTCACCATGGTAAAGAAAAATCCTCAACCGCCTGTCCAACAGATCAGACCTACTCTTAAAGGAGAAGGAAAGCTCCAAGACAGTTTTTTTGCCTACAGATTAGCCACAATAGTGTAAGCTAGAACGCTATATTTATTCTGGAGCAAACTGAGCATGCTCAAGCCCTGCCCTGGAGGTTTATGCTGAAAACAGGAAGTCGGATACAGAAGTCCATGTATACACAATAGAAGCAAAGAGATGTAGTGTTTCCTTTGACAGAGGACTCAGAGCAGCATTACTTTGAGGGTTTACTGGTGTATTTATATAGACCTTTCTGATAAAGCTTACTTAATTTTAGGAGGTAGGTGTGTTTTTGTCAGAGACTGCAATCCGCAGAAGAATAGTTTGCGAAAAAGTACTTAAGAGCCTGCATAATTTTGGAAAAAGATTTTATGGACAGACAAGACCAAGATTTACCTGTATCAGAGTGATGGCAAGAGGAAAGTTTGGAAATGAAAAGGATTTGCCCAAGATCCAAAGCATACCAGCTTATCTGTTAAACATGGTGGTGGGGGTGTTATGGCTTGGGTATGTATGGCTGCAGGTATTGGTAGACTTATTTTCAATGATGATGTAACTGCTGAAGGCAATTGCACAATGAATTATGAGATGTATAGAAACATATCTGCTCATGTTCCAGTAAATGCCTCCAAACTCATTGGACAATGCTTCATCCTGCAACAAGATTATGATCCCAAATATATTGCTAAGGCAACACAGGAGTTTCTCAAAGCTAAAAAATGTAACACTTTTGAACGGCCAAGTCAATCACTTGATTTAAATCCAATTAAGCATGCCTTCTATATGCTGAGGAGGAAATAATCTTCTGGAAGAAGCAGGAGTTGAAGGTGGCTGCAGTAGAGGCTTGGCAGAGCATCGGCAGTCGTCACTTGGTGATGTCTATAAATCGCAGACTTCAATCGGTCATTGCACGGAAGGGATATGCAACAAAGTACTAAACATGATTGCTTTAATATATCAAGTA
The DNA here is from genome assembly GCF_017654675.1 of Xenopus laevis. Classification (NCBI taxonomy): domain Eukaryota; kingdom Metazoa; phylum Chordata; class Amphibia; order Anura; family Pipidae; genus Xenopus; species Xenopus laevis. The sequence continues at coordinate 76,628,351 of NC_054375.1, read as the reverse complement.
TACCATTACTTTGTCCCAAACATTATGGTGCCCTGAAATAAGGGGGACTAGATAATAGGTATAAAAAGTGTTGTAGTTTCTACTGTATAGTACATGGTGAAACTGAATTGTATGCAGATAACCTTAAATTAAAGCCTGGAATGTAAACTTTAATCACATCTGAATTGTATGATTTTACATTGAGGAGCAGGGGTATAAAAAAAAAATTAAACAAAGGCCTCTTTTGACACTGAATGCTAGAAATCATGTCAACGCAAATGTAAAACTTTTTTTAGTGCAATTGTGTCTGATTCTTGACTAATCACGTGTCAGATGGAAATGTCATAATTGTGTTGGTTATCTTATGGATAAACAATTTGCATTTCACAATACAGTGTTCTTCATTATGCACTTATTGCATTGCAAATTTTAATTACACATAGCACACTTTGAAAGGCATGTATAATTGTAGACATATGTTGATACAAAAACATATGACCTGATCTGTAAATCATCATATTATGAAAATCAATTAATTTGGCCTGCAGAATGTCCCATGTTGTTTTCAATACCCTCCCATTGACAAAGAAATGGAGAGTACGTGACTGAATTAAGACCACATACTTGATTAGCTGCACAAAAATAGATGAAATACGCTAGTCTTTACTTGGCAGGAATTAAGTTGGTCTCCCCTAGCTAACTGGCATCATACCAAACTAGAGTGAGTTGATCATAATGCCCTGACTTAACCCTATCTGAGCTATCTAACCATATTTCTTCTTAGCTTTGAGCTTTGTTCATGTGTTCTTTATTTAAAGGAGAACTAAAGCTTTACTAAATAAATAGGGCTACATTTTTATAGGCTTCAATACCAGCCCAAGACAAACACAACCATTTAGCAGTGAAGATCTGTGCCTCCAAAGTTGCTCCAGTAGCTCCCCATTTTATTTTTTGCTGCTTTACTGCACATGCTCTTTTCTGCTGTCGCTTACCTGAGCTTAGGCACCCACACACAGTATACTGCATATATAAAATATAAACGTCACAATATAATGCTGAATTAAAAAAATTATATTGGTACATGGCAGCTCAGAAATCAGCACAGTTAGCATCAGAATTCAATCATCAGCCTTGAAGCATCTGCTTCTATGACAGGCAAATCTCATTTTCTGTTTGATGATTTGTGACAACCCCTAAGCAAAACTTCTCAACATCTGTTCAGAGCACACTCTGCATGTGAGTGTCGCAAACACTCCTAACAAAATTAAAGACAGAAAAGCCCTGCACATAGCAAGCCCCAGAACTTTTGTAGAGACCATGCCCCTTTTGTGGCCATGCCCCCAGCTAAACTAGGATGGCATTGTGGCAATTTCATGTATAAATACCCTCGGACCCCATATCAAGGTAGCACAGAGGCAATTTCATGTATAAATGAATGTAGCCTGTCAGGAATTGTACTCACACATGGTAAAAAGCTGTATTCACTCCTCCGTCCTGCCATATATCATGCTTTGATCTCCCCCATTGTGTCTCTGTCATGGCCGCATATTTTACTTCTGTGCTCCCTCCTCAGTCATTGTACTTTTCCTTCTTCTCCCTCCAACTTATATTTCATTGCTCATTTTTCATGTGGTGCCTATTTTAACTTCCCGTCCATAATTTTTTGCATAATACTGTTAACTTCCAACCAAATAGCCTTTTAAATTATTTAATTTTAGCCAATCATGTTTAAGCAGGTATTTTCAATCTTTAAAAAAAGCCATTTTTTTTCTTGTAGCCAAGCAGGCAGGCAAAGCTCATATTGGCCTGCATTTGGACTTGCAAGTTCATTAAATTGCTTATGTTCCTATTTAATGCATGCTAATCTTAGTATATTCCGTTTATTAATCATTGGCTGCAATAAAAAAACCATAAAGTGCCTTTTTTTTTTTAAATTTGTTAAAATTACATGGAAAATGAGCAGTGAAATATAGTATCAAATAAAGCTGAAGTTGACTGAGGGGGGACTGAGGTTGGAGCACCAAAGTAAAATATGTGCTTTGCAGAGCAGCACTAAATTACAAGTATAGAGAGGGGAAGAGGGAGGCTTGAGGAAGGAGAAGGAGGACAGTACGGAGGGCCAATGACTGAGGGGGGAAGCACAGAACACAGGAGTAAAATACTCATTTTGCAGAGGAGCTGAGATCACAACTTGATTTGTGGCCAGGATGGAGACGTGATGGGGGAGATCAGCGCATTATATAAATGGCAGGACGGAGGAGTGACTGCCGATTACAAATAATGCATATATGGCCGTTGTTGGAAGCGAGTGGGATGCCATCTGTGCTCCGCAGCCAAGACAAGAGCAGCCAGTCCAGTACAGACACAGGTGCGCCCAAACGACCCCCACGCTTAATTTACATTGAAACATTTGGGCGGGTTTTGCAAGTCCAAACAGCCAGAGGTGTGCAGCGATTGGATGGAAGGCAGGCCTTGATCGTGGAGGATAAAGAACAGAATTAAGAAAGAACAAGTTCAGGCAGCATCGGCAGAATGCATATTAAAGCTCCGGTATGCACGATCTTTGCATCCCATCTGGCGGGATGCAATTTGGTGAAAAAAAAAAAGAAGTGGCGGGATGCTGTATCCTGCAGCACCCTGCTCTATCCCCAATTCCAGCACTGCTCCTGTTACAACAAAGGCCTGGATCATTACTACTACATAGATGCTGAACTTCTAGGCTGGTTCAATAAGTTCAGTGTATAACATATGATATTTCTAGTCAGTTTCATTTTTAGGGTTTGGTTCTACTTTAAAGGGATTTGGTCACAGAGAAACACGTTTCCCTCCCTCAAAGCGCACTAATTGATAGCACACCTCAAACAGAACTATGTACTGAAATCTGTTTTTCAAAAGATCAAACAGATTATTTTATGTTTAATCTTGAATTTGAAAAACTCAAAGCCTATCAACAGAATAAAGCACAGGTAACACGATAACAGCTCTGTAGCAGATCTCTTGAAGGATTTAGCTGCCTGAATGGATAGCACCTGTATTTTTCTGTTACCTCTGCTCTGCTTTGGGCTAATAGTACTGCAGCTAGAGAAACCAGCCTCTGTTTTGCAAACTGGCAAATGGTCAAACGGTGATGGCACACAGGTTTATTGTCCATGCGTAGTGAAAATTTGTCACAGGTAATACATCGCCTGAAATTACAACATGAATTGTGTTAACTCTGGAATTTGCGGTCCCCTGCATTTTGTGTCAGTTATGCAATTCAAATGTTTTTACCACTTGGTGGTCATACTGACACCAATGAAAGGGTAGATTTGTCATCTGTGAGTAGCGTAGCTTTTCCACAGACAACGGGGTATATTTATAAAACAGGGAAGTTAGAGATCACCATAGTCCACTAGTGTGAAATTCTACCACTCCATTCATTTCTATGGGATTTTTACAGGCATTTTTATCAAAAGGGTGAACTTTCACCTATTGATAAATACTCTTTTAAAAATCCAATATATATGAATGGAAAGTGGCAGAATATCACACTAGTGGACTCTGGTGATCTCTAACTTCACTCTTTGATAAATATACCCCAACAAATCTCCTGTGTGCCCTTATGGGAGATGATCTCTTGTAATTCGGAGCTTTCTGGATAATGGGTTTCCAGATAAAGGATTCTATATCTATATTAAAAACTACACCAAAAAATTGTACCAGAATCCCTAAATGTTTTTGATTGTGTTTATAGATAGAGGCAAGCCTTCTGAACTGTGCAGAGGTATGCTGATGGAAAGGTAGCAGTTATGCTGCAGGCCAAGCTTCCTTACAGTTGTAGCACCCCCACACCTGTCCTTTTAAATGGTGGCCTTATGCCTTTAAAAATGGTTGTTGGTCTGGGCAGTCTCTCTCCTTTAAAAGCCACAAGAGGGGGAGTATTAAACCTGTGGAACCAATGCTGTGGTCTTGGCATTCTCTCTTATAAAAGCTAATGGTAATGGGGAAGGACTAAAGGTGGCCATAGACACACAGATCCTATCGTATGAATCGAGGATTCGTACGATTTTCGGATCGTGTGTGGCGTGTGCCGTCATCTTTCGTCCGGCGGAGATCGGTCGTTTGGTCTATCGGTCAGGTTTGATTTTGACCCGACCGATCCCGCCAGAGCCATATGGCCGAACAATCAGATTACCCCCAATATAGCCATGTTTGTTAATGGCATATTGGGGAAAGATCCGCTCGTTTGGCGATGTGGCCAAACGAGCGGATCTTTGCATCTATGGTCACCTTAAGCCCTCTGACAGAAACCAATGCCTAAGTCAGGAGTCATTTATCCCAAGAAATGCTACCATGCATGGAGGTGCCAGCCTTTGATTACTATGATCGGAGGTATAAGTTAGGACCACCGTATGAGGTTTACCTTGACGCAGTATTTATTTATGATCATAACATTGTAACTAAAAACCCCTGTTTTTGAAAATATATATGCACTTGAATACTGCAAACAGGACCCGGGAATGTGCATTGATCAATCTTCTGTCTTTTGTGTAAGCCTTCTGTGCTGCTATTATGCATGTACCTAATCACTAGTTCAATAATGTGTATATAGCATATATTTAGCAAATCCTAAATTTAGCAAAAGCCTTTTGCATTTGGTTTATAACGGACACTTTCTACATCTTTTCAATGCTTATAAAAAAAAACAAAAAAAAACACAACTCTGAAGTTACTGGCCCATAAGTGAATAAAGGCCCCCATAGACACAAAGATTTGTAGTTGGTAAACGATCGATTTCAGTGCAATTCAACCAATCTGTCAAATTATTGTGAGGTTAGTGGGAATCGAACGACCGTGCATCTTACGATTTTTCGCACAATATCTTTTAGAAAATTGTTTGGCCAGGTTAAGAAAATTTTATCGGTCCCAGTGCAATCTATCTATGTAAAGGTTTGGTGGCCTAGACTTACTCTTACTTAGTAATAAGGCGAGCGCTAGACAAGATGAGCCTTTGTTAATAATCACGCTATACTTAGACATTACAGTCCTGTGAGCACGGAGCGTCATTTGATTTGCAGTTGCACAGATTGATGATAACTAACACAGTGAATCACATATGCTTTGGATATATCAGCGCTGTGCAATGTGTTGGCGCTTTATAAATACTTAATAATAAAAATAATAATATATTTGCACTGGATGTTTGATGTACTGTTCTTCTTACCAGCATATCGGAGGAATTAGCAGTGGGTTCATCTGTTCTCATAACAGGGCCTTGCACAAGGAGAAGTTACAATTTTTCAGCGCTTGAATTATTTCAAATAACAAACGGAATCTAAGTTCACATTAAAACTTTGTAGCTACAATTGATATTTCTGTGCTGTATTGACTGTGATTTGGTATGCTTTGTGGTAATTAAGGTATAGTTGCAACAGGAGGGGGGCCTCATTTTACCCACCAGTGATTTTAAGGGGGGAAGTACTTTAATATCGAAGTACAGTGTGTTTTAATGGTAATATTATATCGTTTTGAGACCGCTCAGTCAGTCCATGTTCTGATGCAGGTTTAAACGTTATTCATTATTCCTGTGTCAGAGGAGAATGTTCACTTCTTTATATTAATTTTAGTTTTCCAAGAAATAACTTTTTGCATGTATGCAATGTCTCATGTCTTTCAAAGGAGTTATAGTGCAGGTTATTTTTGCAAGGCTTTTTAATTTGCTGCAGAATATATTTGAAATACGGTAGAGCTTATTTTTACATTATTATATTAATTTGCTGGAATATGCCATTTCCTGCTATCTTATTTTCTTGTTTTTTTTTTTTTATTGCATATTGTATTATAATGGAACCCTGTATGGATATTTTCTTAAGTAATTAAATATCACTTTACATCATACCGACGTGACATTTTTTCTGTAATTATGCATCACTTAAAATCATAAAATTAGCATTTACTTAATTATGCAATTAACACTATTCACATGCAAACCAGACACTGATACACGTTTTCCACCCTTTTCCTGAAATGTTAGCATTTGATTTAATAAAAGAGTGCTTCAAAAATACAGTTGCAAAGGATCAAGTTGTTGATCTCACCATTCAATCCTTAGAGAGCAAATTATTGTGTACCTGCTTTTAATAATTCCAGCAGTAATTGCTGGTGGGAGATCATGGGAAATTGAAAGGGGTCTTGACAGGATACCAGTGCTTTCTAATTGACTAGGCTAGCACTGTTAATTAGACTGTCATTCTGCATTTCGACTAATTAGTCTTAAATGTGTGAAGAGACTAATAAGTGTGTTTATGTGGATCATAGTATACATTATTATTATTATTCAAAATGGACTAGATACCATGATTCTTTTTTTTTGTTTTTGCTTTATCTATACAACTTGCGGTCTGTGATAATAAATAACTGCATTTTTAATGTGAGATAGTTTGTTAAATATTTAACATTATTTAACATATTTAAATTTTTAAAGCAAGGACAAAATTGTTTACCTACTAGTTTTTTTTACTTTGAGAGCTCAATGTAATGCTAAGAATAATGTTGAGAAAGTGAGAGGAGGAGTGTCGACCTTTGCCATAGGGTAACTGGTGATCTGGAAATGGACACTAGCTCAAGTCTTTTCCGTGTCAGTGGTGTAGAATGTATGATCCAAGAAAATTACAAAGATCAAAAGAAAAAAACTGGAAATACCAATGTATTACAGGTATGGGATCTGTTATCCAGAAACCAATTCTCCAGAAGGCTCCGAATTACAGAATGTCAATTTCCCATAGGCTCCAATATATGAAAATAAATCAGATTTTTTAAAAATTATTTCCTTTTTGTTTGTAAAAATACTACACTATCTTGTACTTGATCCAAACGAAGATATTATTAATCCTTAATGGAAGCAAAACCAACCTATTGGGTTTATTTAATGTTTACATGATTTTCATGATTTTAGGTAGGAAGATCCAAATTATGGAAAGATCTATTATCTGGAAAACCCCAGGTCCCAAGCATTCTGGATAACAGGTCCCATACCTGTACCATACTATCTAAATACATCCGTTGCTTTGTGCTTAAAGGGGAACTAAAGTATAGAATAATGCTAGAAATGCTGTATTTTGTATACTAAATATGAACTTACTGCACTAATAAAACAAATGATTATGCTTTCAAAGTTGGCCACAGGGCATCATCATCCTGTAACTATGTTAAACATCTTTGCAAGACCAAGACCATGCACATGCTCAGTGTGGTCTGTGCTTCAGTTGGGCTTAGGGATCGTCATAAATTATCAAAATAGCACAAATCAAATATTTGCCATAGAAGCAGATACAGAAAGACTGATTAATAATCAGAATATGCAGACTGCACTGAGTCTGTGGATATGGATCTCCTACACGGTTGCCGGAAGTAAAATGGGATTTTATTTTTTTTTACCTTTACATCCCCTTTAATTCCCAATACAGGTCTGACAACATATGTCCTTTAATATTTTTCGACCTTAGAGTTACATGGCCTGTGACCTTTTGCCTTCATACGGTCATGGAACTCCTCTGTGACAAGCCTTCTTTACAATATAGGGTACATTATATAGCCTCCATAAATAAAGTATTTCATCCATGCCTAGTGAGCACCTACAATGGCACATTAAATGCTTGGCATATGGCTCTGGCACCAGTGGTAAAGCTGGTGAAACTTATTGAGACATTGAACTGGTGGCCATTGTGTCTCATTGAGTAAATATTATGGGCATTTTTGGGAGATTGTTGTATTTTAACTCTAAAAGTTACTGTCACTTTATATGCTGTAACAGAGGAATCTGTTTCCTTGAACTCAAGTTTTGAGTATTTTTGAATATTTTCCTCCTCCTTAAATTGGTCACCAGATTGCGGAGTAGCCTCAAATAGTCTTTATTTCTCCCTATTAAGTTCAACCTATGTTTAATTACTTAAAGGGTAACTAAAACCATTGTCATTACACAAAGAATTGCATAAAAATCTGCCTGTAATCATCTATAAAAAAAAATACGTAATATAGCACAGTAACCCGCTTGCCAAAAATATTTTTTTTATGAGGACAAGACAAAGAAAGCAGAGTAGGCGAGTAAATCAGGGTCACAAGGTTGGACATATCATCCTCAGCTGGAATTGCAGTTGGAATAGGTTTTATAATCCTTCTTTTCGTATTTATGTTGTGTAGGATTTTTCCACTAACGTGGAGATCAGGAGTAACAGATTGAATGCCAGTGGTAGATCTAGAAAATACCTGTAAACTAACCTTTTACACTGAATTTCGATTCCCTGAAAGTGTGCAGTTGGCTACAGTACATATTTATGAACAATGTTTCTTTCAAGCAAAGCTAATGGCTGGATGGAACCCCTGTTGTCAGGTCTTGTAGGGACTGATAAAATCTATTTGTCTCTCCTGCTGAGGAACTGAAGATGCTTCTCAGTAATGGTATAATCTCTTACTTGCCTTGCAGGTTTTTTCCTACTTTCCTTCTGATAAATTACATAGCTTGCTTTAAAAGCTATGCATTAATGTAAGCTATGATACATGAATTGATATTGATGGATAATTAACACAGCTGGACAAAGTAGAGGGTATACAGATTTGTGAACGAATCAGTATTAGGTTAGGACTCCACGAGTGTTTTTGTATCGATCCGTCGCGCTGCGACAAAAATCAGGTAAGTAATAGAATTGTTGCATGGTGTCGCAGCGTTGATCCGACGCGATACGACTGTTGGATGCAGACAAAAACTCCCGTGGAGTCCTACCCTTACAGTTCCTCTTATACTCGGCCAACAGACTATTGCAAATAAATTTTATGTTTTGTTGTTGTATATTGTGATATTACTATTGTTATGTATACAGTAGTTTGTGGAACTGTATAGCATGCACTATTATATGTATGTGATCTAAGTTGCTTTATTAATGACTTTTTGTGCTTATGGGCAGTTTAAGCACAGGTCATTATAGAAGATATGTTTAAAGGTTAACAGTTTAATTTATTAATACAGTGTCAAAATTGTGGAAAAAAACATATTTTTGTTATAATACAGATAATAGATCTAATATGCACAATGCTTAGAACCTAGTCTTTTCAGATAGGAGTGTTTCTGTTATATGGAGCATTATGCCTAACGGCTCCTACAAATGCAAACTTAACAAACAAACAAACAACAAAGCTCCCCATAGGACTGTATTACTGCCAACATACATTAAAGGCAAAGTAAATCCTATAAGTTAAAATGGCTAAAAATGCCATATTTTTTATATAATGAACTTATTGCACCAGTCTTAAAGGAGAAGGAAAGGTTAAAACTAAGTAAGCCTTATCAGAAAGGTCCAGCTAAATATACCAGTAAACCCCCAAAGTAATGTTGCTCTGAGTCCCCTGTCAAAAGAAACACTGCATTTCTTTCCTTCAATTGTGTATACATGGGCTTCTGTATCAGACTTCCTGCCTTCAGCTTAAACCTCATTGCCCTGGGCAAGAGCATGCTCAGTTTGCTCCTCTTCCCCCGCCCCCCTCCCTTCTCTACTGTAATCTGAGCCCAGAGCAGGGAAAGACTCAGGCAGGAAGTGATGTCACACCATGTTAATACTGCAGCTCCTATCCCAAACAAACAGAGAGTTTCTAGAACTTTTTACACAGGTATAGTAAAACATTCTACAGAATAAATATAGCATTCTAGCTTGCACTATTGCAGCTAATCTATTGGCAATAAAATGCTTCAGTAGCTTTCCTTCTCCTTTAAGTTTCAGCCTCACAATAGCAGCAATGATCCAGTACTTTAAACTAGTCACCATCTTGGATAGTGTCTGTGACACTCACATGCTCAGCGAGCTCTGAGTAGCTGTTGAGAAGCTAAGCTTAGGGGTCATCACAAATTATTAAGCATAAAATAAGGGTTTCTTTCTATATCATATAAGCTGATGATACAGGGCTGATTAATAAATTATCATGCTAGTTGCACTGGTTTCTGTGCTGTCCTATAGTAATTATCTGTATTAATTACTGATCAGCCTTATATTGTGACATTAATACTCTGTGTACTGTATATTTTGAGTCGTTCCCTAAGCTCAGTAACTGACAACAGCACAGAGCATGTGCAGTGAAAAGAAGATGGGGAGCTACTGGGGCATATTTAGAGACACATCTTTACTGCTAAAGGGCTGTGGTTGCCATGGGCTGGTACAGAAGCCGAAAACATAATGTACAAAGTTTCTAGCTACTTCTATAATTAAGCTTTAGTTCTCATTTAAGTAAAATGGGAACAGAAATAGTCTTAACCTGCCTCACTGATAGTTATCAGTTTGTAGGTTAAAGGGGATGTTCACCTTGTGTGAAGTCCTACCAAGTACAAAGTATTTTTCCAAAAACATTGGTTCAGCAAAAATAAATTGTTTGAATATAAGCTGCAGCCATTTGTGATTTTTTGATTTTGTGCACATAAGTAGTAATCAGGGTGAATTGAAACTAAAGTAATGCATGAAATATACTGATCTATTTATGCAAATGTCTCCTCATTTCTGCCTTAACGGCCTCATCTAATTGACTACAGAAATGCAGTTCAGATTGCATTGATCAGTTGCATATTTTCCTTTTGCCACTTGAGGGCAGCATGGTAATCCGTAATGTGTCAGTATTTTATTGGAAACATTAAAACGTTATTCAAAGCAAGTGCTTGTTAGTTTAACACTTTTCATTGCCTTTTAGTATGTAAATCACACAATGGAAATGTGCTGAATAGATTTCCAGCACGTAAATATTGTAAATGGATAAAGGGAGACTATTGCCCCTTTTTTGAGCTCATTCATTTGGACTAATTGACAAAAAGATGCATACATACTATGTTTACATCCAAAAGAAAATATAAATTTTTAAGCACAAACATACATTATTCTACAGATCATGATAATCATGATACTCTGTCTGTGATTGCAGGGACCAGATCCCCACCCCCTCACCTTGAAGTCCTTCTGCTTCCCAGTTAATTAGCGTATTGCACACTATACAAAGCAGAGGTGCTTAAAGCTCCACAATCCATCACTTCCCAGTGGCCTTTCCATGACAACCAGATTTTGGCCACTAAAGTTGGTTTGTAAACATCCTATATCTGCATTAATTCAGTAGTTGTTACTAGGGATGCACCGCATCCAGGATTCAGCCTTTTTCAGCAGGATTCCAATTCAGCAGAATCCTTCTCTCTGGCCGAACTGAATCCCAATCCTAATTTGCATATGCAAATTATGGGCAGGGAGGGAGATCTCATGACTTTTTGTCACAAAACAAGGAAGTTTCCCCTTCCCACCCCTAATTTGTATATGCAAATTAGGATTTGGATTCGGTTTGGTATTCGGCTGAATCTTTCAATGAGGATTCCAGGGTTCGACCAAATCCAAAATAGTGGATTTGGTGCATCCCTAGTTGTCATAATAGTTCATCAAATACTTTAGTCTTAAAGATCTTCATTAGTTTCATTAAATCATGCTAATAAAGCATCCTTTAGGTGTTGCTGTAACTTTCTTTGTACGTTTTAAAATGGTATTTATTTTTTCCCAAATACCTGTTGAATTATTGTTGAACTCGTCATTTAAGGCTATGTTGTGTGTGTCTTGGTAATAAGCATCTGTTTTTGAAAATGCATACTTGACAAAATCTTAAAAGGATTCTGTCATGATTTTTATGATGTAGTTTACAAATAATTCACTCTACAATATAAAATTGAATTCCTAAACCAACAAGTGTAGTTTTTTTAGTTGTAATATTGGTGTGTTGGCAGCCATTTCAGGTCATTTTGCTTGGTCATGTGCTTTCAGAAAGAACCAGCACTTTAGGAAGGAACTGCTTTCTGGCAGGCTGTTGTTTCTTCTACTCAATGTAACTAAATGTCTCACAGTGGGACCTGGAGTTTACTATTGAGTGCTGTTCTTAGATCTACCTGGCAGCTGTTATCTTGTATTAGGGAGCTGCTATCTGGTTACCTTCCCATTGTTCTGTTAGGCTGCTGTGGGGGGGGGTTGATATCACTCCAGCTTGCAGTACAGCAGTAAAGAGCGACTGAAGTTTATCAGAGCACTAGTCACATGACTGTGGGCTCCTGGGAAACTGTCAATATGTCTAGCCCATGTCAAGTTTCAAAATGAATTCTGCTGGAGCAGCACTATTAACTGATGCATTTTGAAAAAACAAAAAACATTCCCAGGACAGTATCCCTTTAATGCCAAATGTATGCATATGGTATTCTAGTATCCTCAGTTGGAAGAATTTTACTCCAGGATGTAGTTTATAACATCCAAGGCTATGGACAAGGGCCAATCTACACCCCCCTGCCTCCATTTCAATCTAAAAATGCATACTGGGAGGGTGTTGGAAACAACACAGAGAATGAACTGAGAATCAAAGAACTTCATCATGTCAAGAGGTGTGTTCTAAAAGACACGTGATATTTTTCCAGTTCATGTAGCAACTCCTCACCGTGTATTTGATGGGTTTGTTTGAACCACCCTGTCTTGGAGGTAGTGAAAATTTAGCAAAAGTAATAAACAGTACAAAATGTTCATATATATATAAAAATTTGAAAAATATTTGTTTTTGACATATCATTATGTTTATAGTCACTTACTACCCTAGGCCAGCACTCACATTCTTTAAAAATAAATATTAGCCTGAGGCACTTTTTTGCTGTAGCTCCTGTGTTTATCCTGTGCCATTGTGCACACAGCTTGAATATGCACAGAGGATGGCTGGAACAGAAATTTGAATCAGTTGCAGAAAAGGTACCACTGCCATTACTGTAAAGTACAGAAATCAATGAAAATGCTCACTCAAATGGTGTAGAGGATGGAACAAAGTGACAGCACAACGCTTGTAGAAGAATTACTCAGGGCTGGTGCACTTTTTGAAGAACAGGAACAATAGCCCCAGGTATGAGAAAAGTGACTAGACGTGGCAATACCTAACAACTTGGCACCTGTAGTGATTGTGTTTTTTGTTTAAATATATACATTTTTCTTTTTTTTATTATTTTCTAGAGAAAGGTGTAATGGCTGAGAGTATGTGCCTGGGGCAGGAGCTTTAGGTAGGTAGCACTCAAGTGCCTTTACAGGAAAACATAGATCACCCCAACCTGCTGGCTAACACTTGCAACTAATTCCAGTGGCAGAGTTGAGGGGGGTACCCTCTCTTCTACAAATGTTGTATGGTAAAAGGCTTCCCTGAGCATGCTGACTACCGTATACAGTGGTGGTCATTTGGACACATTCAGTTTTTCTGCTCTTAGAGGAAAAGTTTGTGACTAGTCTATATACACTGTTTAGGATCATAGTTAAAGAGATACTGACAAATGAAATTAAACCCCTTTTACATATTTCGCATAACATTGTTCAAATATATATATTATACTCATACATTACCTATACAATCCACCACCTTCCTTTATGAGGGGGCTGCCATATTTGTGTTGCTGTAGTCTTAGTTTTAGAAATTCTTTAGAAATTCTAACAGAGCATCATGTTGACAAAACAGCCAGAAATTTCAAGTAAAAATTTCTTACAAATTTATACCTATATTGGCAAAAGGTGATCAACTTGTTCTATAGTTTCAATGTACATGAATATTTGTAAGAGACAGTAAAACCAAAAGATTTTAGGGTTTTGTATGCATTGATATATATTGCAGTTTGGACAAATGCAGACAGGGAAATTTGTTGCCTGCCTGTGTTCAGCTCACAGAGTAGAAATCTCCTGAAAATACCTAACGTGCATATAATTACTCTTCTGGGAATTACTGGGACAGCCATTTAGGTTGAAATTGTGTTGTAACCCACAGGCTTACATATTAGATAACAGATGTCAGAGAAAGATAAATGGGTCAAATGTTATAAGGTCATTGATGGGTACCTTTCAGCTTTCTACAGTTTATTACTCTATTTAGCCTGCCTCATCTTAATCTTTAAGCTCTGTCCAAGTCCTATTCCATTGTAGGCAAAATTATATTTTTTGTTAGTGGTTTTTCTTTTTCGCATACTGCAGTCTCCCATGTGACCAGATGATGGCTCTGGTACACTTAATTACAATAAATACAGCAGGGTATATTTTGCATGTTTGTATTTTCAGAATCGTGTGTAGTCAAGTAAATCATATATTGCTATATTAACTTAATTGCAGGATAAGCCATTCTCATATTTTAAAATTAAAAAATGCTCTATTAGTCAATATTTTGGCAATGACAACCGTAGCATGTCTTGAGTAGAAATAACTCTGTGCATAACAGCTTGAATTCATACATTGGACATAACAAGAAAAATCGAATGTTGAGCAGTGCTGTCTCCAGTTAAACATCACTAATATTTTTTTGAACTACAGCTTCTATTCTCCTAGTAATATAGTGGTTGCAGACCCTTCCACCTATTTATTTGGTTTACAATTAGTATTGTTTGTAACTAATATTTTTATATTGCTGTAACATATTCAGCAGCACTTTACAGAAGTTCTATATCATTCACTTAAGTCCCTGCTGCAGTGGCACTTACAATCTGAGGTATCACTTACACACTATATGACACTGGAGTATCTGGAAGAAATGCATCCAAATACAATACTTACCACTGCGCCACCATGCTGCCTCAACTAAATATATATTACTTGAATAGATATATTTGTATTTATCAGAGCATTAGAGTTCACAATTTTGATGCTAAAAGATGAAACTACCAGAACAATAGGAAAAGCAACAAAATATAAAATAATATGTTCAACTTATAGAAAAGAAGTTAAATGGCTTGGTTATAAGTAGCAGAGAGTTTCATAATATAGATGGCATAACATTCTACAGAGAACCAAACCTTAGTGACACCCATACACAATGCAATTTGTTTCGAAGGATCAAACTAACCCCCCCAAAATATGTATAGTCATATATACTTCATATATTATATACAGTGCTGTGCCAGTTGATTATAATAAGGCAATTACAGGTATAGGATTTATAGAAATAAATGGATATATATTTTTAACACACCTGATTCCACATCTGAATCTGAGCAATTCCCTTCCCCGTCTCAAACGGATAATTTCCCCGCCACCCCAGAGGCTGACCTTGATTCCTCCCTCCCACACCTTGTTTCAAGTATATTTCCCCTTTAAGTTGTTCGAAGTGATACAAAAATCTGGAACATGCCCCTGTCTATAATATTATACACTAGCTTGCATGTTTTTTTAAAACAATTAATTGAAATTGACATTGTGCCTATATTGTTATCTCCTTATTGAGCATCACATAAGAGTAAGCCGCTTACATCATTTATCAGAATCACATATATATCTATATCTATATATATATATATATATAATTTTTTTTTTTTATTTATATATTTTCTAATATGAAAATGACTTGTTTTTTTCTAGCATGTAGCTTTTACTAAACTGACCCGCTTATCTTTAAACCACATTTATTCAAGGAGTGTGCTCAGTTTGATGCTTGTAGTATATTGTTTCTATTACTACATGAGTGCTTCATGGGTTAATAGGATTTAGAAACTGTGTGATGTGTTCCAGGGTAAACAGGTGATACGGGAGTAAAGGTTGTTATTACAGCAGGGTCAGATCAATTCATTTATCTGCTAGGGCCTTACAGCTTCTTGAGAACTACCAAATCAAATAAAGCAAAGAGAAAAGAAATGTTCTTTGGCTTAAAAAGATACAGTAGCTTATTTTGTCAATTTCTACCAAGCGAGCAGTTTACACTTGCAGCCACTTCACATTATAAATGGAAATCTGCCAATGTCTATATATTTTATAGTGAGAGGGTTGCAGGATTTCTACATGTGTCGTTGGTAGATGTGTATGCCCGCTACTTTTGGCAACTGCGCTTCTCTCATTCTTGCAGCAATTTGCACAGTTTAACCTGCCTCAGGTCTCATGCAGTGTGGAAAAGCAGAGATGCATGGCTTCTGCTTAACAGCAGGTTGTCGTGTGTCAATAGGTGGTAGCTGGAGATTGCGTGCCACTGGCAACTTCACAGACCACCCTGAACCATTAGCGCTCAGACATTCGCATTCCTGTGGAGTTGAAAATAACTTTGTGATGATGTGGTTTATATATGTGGATGCTTGCATATATATAGTTAAATGTATAATTGTGTGTGTATATTATCTTAAAACTGTGTTTGCTTAAACATGTGTTCAGGAGATTGATGCCTGGGTGCTACATTCCTTGTCTAGAAGCTAGAGCCACAGGGAGCATGGAGCACATTTCAAAGATTTGTACTATAACTATTTCATTTAAAGACGTCCTAGAGCTGAGCCAAAGCGTTGACATCTTGTATGAAATTTTTTTTTATAGTCCAAATTCTTGTACAGGTAGTATATCGCATTTACCATATATAGGTTTGTGTGTAATGTTATTTCTTCAGAACATTTAAAACATTATTTTCACATTTCCATTTTCAGGTTCTATTTTTTGTCTTTTATTTTGCTTTGATAATTCATGCTTAAACACTTATGTTTTACCTTTCCTGTTTTCCTGCTAAAGCCCCAGCAGTTTCTTTATGCAGAGCTGCAATCTGAACATTGATTTATACTTTTCTAAATTAATAAAGTATGTGATGGCTAAAAGTCAGATTTGCCTTGATAGATTCTGTTGGTTAACTTTCTTAATACTTACACTTTTATCATCATTTATTTACCATTCTGTTTGAAACGATTTAGAAAATAGTGTAGGCCCTATATGACTTTACTGCAAAAACTATTCCTCTGCTGCTATAATTATGATTCTTGCTATGATTAATAATAGTTCAATGTGTGGATATGAGTGTGTCTGTCACTGAAGTTAGATGTTTGTAAGCACTGTCCCATAGATTTACCAGCATTTTATTCCATGTGACAAAGACTTGTTTTAGCTCTTTTGAAAAGTGTAGAATGTAGAAAGTGTTTACCACTTTACTGTGAATGACCTGGGCCACATTGTTTGTCTTGATTGTGTTGCGTTTCTCATTTTGAAGTAGAAACAAAAAAAAGGCTTAATCTTGCAGGGAGGCATAATAACAAGAATCCAGTATTAGGAAGACTCCCTTTATGCTGGCAGTACAACGTGCACTGCTGACTGAAAGTGCCTGTGGGCATTTGGTCCCTATAGCCTGTATTGTTGTCAGTTAAATGGGATCATGAGTGTTTGAAAGGTGTTTGAGAATGAACTGAAAATCATTTTCACAAGTGGATGATTACTTCTGCCACATGTTAACTGAACTCCATCAGAATGACCCAGATTTTTGAGACTGCATTAATTGCTCTTTCAACCTTGAGTGAGATTTTTCTGTTTAAGAAAACCTTTTGCGCGACTAGCTGGCTAGAGGTATTGAATTTTTTTTTCTGCATTTCGTCTATTGTCTGAGCTAAAGAAAGCCTTGTAAAAAAACGAAGAGTTGTCTTTCAGGATGTAGTTTGCTTCATCCCCTGGTATAAAAAAAATATGAAATCAAAATGGTCTCTGGAAAGTAATAACTGCCCTTTTTCACTTTTTCAGAGCTGAATAGTTCCACTATTCAGTATACAATTATGTTTTTCAACTATTCATTAAAACTGATTTTTCATCTTGAAGTATAACCATGAACTCTCACAGCATGGACTCTTTTTTGCAAATAAATTGCCATATTTCTTTTCATATCCTCTTTGTGTAATAAAACAAAACTCTAGTGGTTTGTGCTATGTGCTGGACAGGTTATTATCTTATAGCTTAGCAGAAAAGAAAAATATAATCTTTAAACCTGCAATATTGTGTTGTGCTGAATCCTATTTTATGGTTAGCTTTTAGATTTTTTAACTGCCTCATAAGAACATTGAGTTATAATAATAATAATTTGATCAACTTGTGTTTATTTTTTTTATTATTAATAACTCGGTTTTAAATAACAATGAGGAATAACCAATGAAGTCCAACTGAATTAAGTTTTGTATGTGTAATGTGTAGATCAGGTTGAATTTAACTCTATCAAAGCTGTGAACAGAAATGGTTGTTCCTGCTGCTATGGTAGTACCTAGACTTTGCTATGTTCAACAATTCCCACTGCCTGTCCCATCTATTGGAGTATCCCAAACAAACGTTTCACCCTTCTCCTTATGCGCTTATATGAAATGGTGAAAATATATTCTGCACCTGTTTTTCTTGCTTAGTATAGTGAACTAAAGTCAGCGAACATAATCATTTAAAACAAAATGTAAAACATTTTTTTTATGGAAGGTGGCACAAAACAGAAATCTTATCTGGATCTATGGTCTTATTCGTCCACTGCTGCATAAGGATGCTTGGATTGGAAAACAAAAATGACAATACATGGGTAAAGCATAACATGCAAACATTCATTGGGTTTTTTGAGGATTGCCTCATATTTATTAGGATGGTCAGCTCACAACAGCACTTTCACTTATAAAAGGATTGTCAGGAGAGCCCTTTTTCAAGACACTGCATGGGACAGTCACAATTTGTGATGATGTGACCCACTTGTGCACTAATGTGTGATAACACTGGGATATATTTATTTTATGGTGCTCATGATACAAATTATAGACTGGGGACCTATTTTAACAAATTACATTATGGATTCCCTCCATCCCAGAAGAAGAAAAAATACAGGAATGGGATACACAATCCAGAATGATAGTTACCTGATCTAAAATCTGGGGTACTATGCCTAAATATAAAATATAACTTATACCTACTTTTTGGAGCATTCAAGATAACTGGCTTGTCTAAATGAGCTTTTGCATACAAGAAGCGACTCTGTTTGTGTTTGCATGAGTGCAGAAAGGACTTCTTTCTCATCACCCTGCCATACAGATGTTCTTCATGCAAATTGCTATGAATTGTAGGCATGTGTACAGATACATCATCTGCAGCAAGATGTTCTTGCAGGTCTTTGGAGGTGATCTTTGGGTTGTCTGTAACCATTCTTACAACCCTCTGCATATGCCACTCCTGTACTTTTCTTGGCCTGCCAGACCTGAGTTTTATAGCAACTGTGCCTGTGGCCTTCCATTTCCTGATTACATTCCTTACAGTTGAAACTGACAGTTTAAACCTCTGAGATCGCTTTTTGTAGCCTTCCCCTAAACCATGATACTGAACAATCTTTGTTTTCAAATCTTTTGAGAGTTGCTTTGAGGACCCATGCTGTCACTCTTCAGAGGAGAGTCAAACAGAAGCACAACTTGCACTTGGCCACCTTAAATACCTTTTCTCATGATTGGACACACCTGCCTATGAAGTTCAAGGCTTAATGAGCTAATCCAACCAATCTGGTGTTGCCATTAATCAGTATTGAACAGTTACATGTATTCAAATTAGCAAAATTACAATGGTACCCACATTTTTGCACAGCCAATTATTCATATTTGATTTTATTTTATACCACTGAATACTGCTTCTCTTAAAAATCTTTGTTCAGAAAACACCCCAGTTCCTGGGAAATGAAAGACATACCATTGTTATCTTTTTTGTTGAAAGTTGGGTAAATTATTATGCAGGCTGAGAGGGGTTCCCAAACGTTTTCATTTGACTGTATTTCATACCTAGTGACCTTCTGAAAATGCCAATATTTATACACATTTGAAAACTAGATTTTGTATTCATAAATTGTGGTGGTGTTTAGGAAGTAGTTTAAAGAAGTACATGTTGATTTAGGTCTACATCCCAAAAATCAATAGGCTTTCATTTTAAGTATGGCTCTGTAGTGTTTTATTAACCTCTTTGTTTAAGCCTCTATGAAAACACTGGATTAGAGGAATTTGTAGACTAATACTACCTAGCACTATGGACAATTTAGATAAACCTACAGAAAAATGAAGTCTGCAGATTAAAACATATTTCTGTTAGTTTGTTTTTTTCTTTTGCCTGCGTTTTAAATTTACTTGGTATCACTTTTTCAGATTGCATCAGTGGGGTTTCATACCTTACACTGAAAGAGAATTTAAAGAATATAAAGACATCTATAAATATAATTTGCATAGTTATTCGGTTTAGCCAGTAATACTCTTCGCCAAATTAAATGTTATTGATAAATGTAAAATACTTTTGCTAGTGTTAACTTTGTGGATATCTAATTTTACATTCCTCACCATTTTGGAGCTATTTTGTATTAGGTGGTTAAACTTCTGTGTTCAGCATACTCTCTGCCCAAATAAAAAGTTAAAAGGAGCATACACCTGCATGTATATCAAATGAAAAAGGTTGGCACAAACTGGATCACTCTCCACGATGTAGTTAAAAAATGTATTTATTTAGAACAACAACATCCCAAATGCCTTAAGCACGAAACTCTGTTGTAAATACATTTTTTAACTACATCGTGGAGAGTGATCCAGTTTATGCCAACCTTTTTCATTTGATATTTTGTCACAGTGCCTTCCTGAGCTGAAGGCTTAAGGTGTGAGCACCTGGATCCCCCAATGCATTGGGTAAGTTGAACCCTCAAAAAATTTACAATTTGGAGCTTGAAGCACTATACAAATTATTTATGTATATAATCTCTATACACCTGCATGTGCTCATTTGTGAAGTTTATTTGGCCACCCACATGGATAGCCATGCCATGGTCCTATTAATAGGATCATAATGGGCCATTCCACACCCATTAGTATTTTCTAACCTGTCCAATAGATATATGCCCAATTTTTGGATATTTCTCTGACAGTCTGGTGACATAGACTGGCTAACAGGCTTCTGACTATTTCTGAAGTGGCCAAGTTGGCAAATTTTATTGGCACATGTACCACTAACTTTAGGCATTCAGTTCTTGTAGGCTAAGCTTCAGTTTTCTATGTTATTTTGCTTTTTATTGTATTGTATTATGTATTTCCATGTGAACAATGTTTGGGCTAAATGGGTCTATAAATACTCACATATTTCCATGAAAACGAAATATTTCCGAGATAATTTCCTGACACTTCTCAAAAGATGAACAGTGTAGCTGAGTTTTTTGTTTCACTTATCCTGCACTGCTGAAGCTAACATTTAACTTAAAAGAGCTGTTCACCTTTAAATTAATTTTTAGTATTTTGAAAGAGTCATGTTCTTAGACAATTTGCAATTTGTTTTCATTTTTTTTATTATTTGTGGTTTTTGAGTTATTTTGCTTTTTATTGAGCAGCTCTCCAGTTTGCAATTTCAGCAATCAGGTTGCTAGGGTCCAAATTACCAAAAACCATGTATTTATTTGAATGAGAGACTGGAATATGAACAGTAGAGGGCCTGAAGAGAAAGATGAATAATAAAAAGTAGCAATAACGATACATTTGTAGCCTTGCAGAGCATTTGTTTTTTTTAGATGAGGTCAGTTTGAAAGCTGGAAAGGGTCAGAAAAAAAAACAAATAAATAAAAAAATATACAAAATAAAAAATGAAGACCAACTGAAATGTTGCTTAGAATTTGCCATTCTATAATATACTAAAAATCAACTAAATGGTGATCTACCCCTTTAAGTATCACTTAAAGAAAACTATAAAAGACCAATATAATATAAATAATCGTTTGGTATATAATGTCCCAGTATATGTAGTTCAAGTATGTTTGTGGGTGAGGTCTTGCGTCCCCCCCCAATTCCTTGCTGTGTATAGTGATGGCTTGATCACCACCCTAGTCATGTCATGATACAGTATATAGAAGATAACCTACTAGTCTTGGACCAGTGGAGTAGCAACTTTGCTCCAGACCCCACCACAAAAAAATTGTTTTTGTATTTGTGTAGCAAGTGCAGGTGCAGTTTAGGTGTCACCTGCCTTTTTTTATGTTTTTTTTGTTTTAATATTTAAATTTATTTTAATTTAATAACAACACAAAAATGTGGTAGGTGACCGCCTGTTCAGAATACTTAATACATGTAAGGGCATTCTGGTTGTTGTATCGAACTCTGTTTTGCATGCTATGCAGTGATTATAGTGAAATGTTGGGATCTTGTGGTTTTCCAGTACCTTATAAAATCCCAAAAAATGTATCTGGAGGTAAATCCAATTAAATGCCTACCTAATGTAAGTCTGCAAGTAAAGAAATGTGTTTTAAGTAGACATTATTCAAAGCAGAAAAAGTCCTTATTTGCTATATGACATGCCAAATATCTTTAAATAAACTACAGAAAATTTGCACCTGCATTTGTTCTCCAGTGGATTTATTATTTTCAGGCAAAGATGCCCATACCTAGCATATTGGTTAAATGATGGTTACATCTTAAATCTGACAGAACAAAGTTAAAACATTTACAGTTTTACAAGGTCTGAATATCTTTCATGAAATATGACAATTCAATTTCCATGTAGAGCGTATCTTCCAAAGTAACATATTCATATTGTTCCCACTCAGCAAGTGGTCTTGATAACCAGATGTCAGTGTGATGTGCCCAGTTTGTGTTTGTGAATAATGCTTGCATCAGTGGGTATGGAGATGATTTGTCATGATTATGCTTTATGCTGTTTTGATATGTACTGATGTGATGTCAAAAATATTAACTTTGTTAAGTAAATGCATAATGTTTTTGTTTTTCAGATATTTGTATGCAATGGGGCAGAAAGTTTGGAAGCGCTGGAAAAAACGGTACTTTGTTCTAGTACAGGTATGCTACCATATTTTACAATTTTCTTGTAATTACTTTTTACCTATAAGTCATTAAAGGAATCTCTTTGCCCACTGACTATTGAATATGTATTCCATATTTATACCAAGGTGAAATAATCCAGTGTGTTGCAATATTTAGCAGAACTGTAAACAGTCTTCTGAAATGCATAAAGAACAACAGAAAGCAGTTATCAGTAGACAAAAGAAATATGAATGCTGAAGAAATCAAAGGATCATTTATACAAAGGTTATTAGTATAGGTTGAACTTATAAGTATGTTTGATATATATATATATATATATATATATATATATATATATATATATATATATATATATGGGTTTCTCTACCTGTTGGTGTGTTTGCGTGTCTTTCAAACACCACTCTTATTCAACTTACTTATAACCATTTCTCCCACTTGTCTACTTGCATTGATCGATCCATCAAACTCTTTCGTGGAGTAAAGTTAAACAGGGAAGTAGAATGATACTGCTGGGGCATTCAAGTCATTATGGGGAATGTAATAAAGTTGTAATGAAAAAATATTCACAATTCAAAATTGTGACTTAATATCCTCATATTTTACAACAGGGGTACTTTATGTATTATAATGCACATTTCACATGAGTCATATGAAAGAAATGACACCACTGATATATATATCCAAGAATATCAACACTGGAATCAGTCTTCTGAGTATCTTTTCTTCCGTATGCGACTGGGGTGCACAATTGTAATTTATGTATATCCACGAATATCAAAAACCGGCACATCCATGTAAAAATCTTCACCTCTTTATTTACAACATATCAGAGTGCAACATTTTGGCCCTCATTTGGACCTTTTCCAAGGATCTTAATGAGGACCAAAACTGTGATATGATGTAAATAAAGAGGTGAAGATTTTTATATGGGTGTGCCGGTTTTTGACAACTGTGCACCCCAGTCGCATACGGAAGAAAAGATACTCAGAAGACTGATTCCAGTGTTGATCCTTTAAGTAGTGATTCGTTTTTAAATCTCTCACAATTAGATGGCATGTTGATTCTTTTTATTGCTCATGTAGGTAAGCCAGTATACATTTGCAATGTGCAACTACAGAGAAAAGAAATCGGAACCTCAAGAGCTGATGCAGCTTGAAGGATACACTGTGGATTACACAGATCCTCAGCCAGGTAATCATAGTCATATTCTGTTTTTTTATTATAATTATTATTTTTATATATTTTTTAACTCAAACTTGTCATTGCCTATATCTGTCAACTGTTAACATAAAATCAAATTGCAGAGGCATGTCCCACAACCATGCATATACAACTGGTTTGCACTGCAAGGGCAATTCGTGATAATTTTTTCTTAGCAGACCTGATACTGCTTCCCCCTTTACCCAATTATTTTAGTTGAACTGTCTTTCTTAAGCTGGAAGTAGATAACTGTTTAAACATCATACTCCAATGTCAAGGGGAGCTGTTGTGAATGCAAATGCTTTCTGCATAATTAAAAAACAATGCTGTGTTCCATTTCAACAGGTCTGAAGGGTGGCCATATGTTCTTTAATGCGGTCAAAGAAGGAGACACCGTTATTTTTGCGAGTGATGATGAACAGGATAGAGTCCTATGGGTGCAAGCAATGTACAGAGCAACAGGGCAATCATATAAGCCCATTGTTTCAAATCAGGCACAAAAAATAAATCCCAAAGGACCGAATGCTCAACCAGACACAACTCAGAACTGTAAGATTTATTTTTAATTTGTAATATAGGTAGTATTTTTTAACATCAATAGGGTTAATGCAACTTTACTGTGGAAGATAAAGGTACATATTTATCAGAGCTGGACCATTTAGTGTTTGCACCCAAGACAAATATCACTTGGGCCAGCACCCACCCCAAGCCCCTGCTCCCACCTCTCATTCTGCCTTCAACCCTCTTGCTTCCCATCACCACTCATACAGATAGTAAGTTGTAAACTCACGACCCCCACACGTGCCAGTCTGGTCCCTTCTTAGAAATAGGCACACTCCCCTCTGTACTCTAGGCAGCTGCCTAACAGTCCTGGCCCTGATATTTAAAAACATTTCACAGCAGCAGAAGCTGTGTCTGACACTAAGCATTCTTCCTGAGGTTAATTACATTCAGTAACAGAGCAACAATAGAATTGAGTAACTAGTTACTGCCATTTTTCAGATACAGCTAGAAATGTATCAACTTTTGACAGTTAAGTCATCTCGCTTACTGTACTGTGGAAAAATGTTGTAACACTCCCCACATGATCTGAAAATGGTACGAATCTTCGTTTTGTACAACTGTATCTTTGCGTATGTGGCCAGCTTTATAGTGTATGGCCAGCTTTAGGCTTTATTTGTGGCCCATATCTCTCCATCCTATGCCTCTAAGGTGCTTACAATGTTATGTACAAATCCTGGCTTAATTTTCTTCTATGTCTTTTTTTAAACTAAACCATTCTATTAAAAGTGAACAGCCATTTGCTTCCTGAAAATTAGGATTTAGGCTTCTCAATTTTACCACTCTAGGACTAGTTTAAAATATACAATTCTTGGATAATTAAAAATGGTTAAATGCAAAATTCTGGCATTTGTCATGTTTGTTTTCAGAATTAAATTGATATTGTTGCAGTTGTTTTGAGAATTTTGGTATAAGTATTACATATACAGTTATGAGAAAACAGTTTTGAAAAATGGGTGTACTTCTACATTTTATTATGAAGTGTATATATAGCAAATTAATTTTAACATTCCAAAGTAAAACTTTCTTTATACTGCTATTTAAAGCAAGTGATATTTGGTTGTGGTATATTAGATTTCTAAGAACTGACTGTATAAAACCTACTTTATAGCAGATCTCACATTTCTGAAATTATCACTGTAGTAATTGTAAAAATTACGTTACTTTTGGTTTGCTTACAAAGAAAGACAGTTCAGTATTCAGGGTCACTTAGGGGAGAGTATTACTGTGTTTATGTGTTACATTTACCTTGTGGATGATAAACATTATTATGTGTATATTTCAGAGACCTAATGCTGGACTCCCATCAGAGTGAATTAAATAGTTCTTAGGGTTCTTCCATCTGCAAATACTGCTGAAAGTTGAACATGACATGGATCAATATGATCTAGGGCTAAATTACAAAATGTGACTGATTATGTTAGCATCATGGTCACAGATCAATAATGAGTTTTATTATGGACCAGATTCAGTATTTGCCTTTGATCAATAAGCCTTTGTTTAGTTCCTTTTAGGAAAATCCGGTTTGTAGCCATGTCCTGTTTCAGCAGCACATTTAGGGTACTGTAAGTAACCTAAAAAGATGTACATTTGAATTTTAAGGAACAAAGCAGTAGAAGTCCCTTTGTTTGAGATTTGTTTTTAAGAGGATTTTAAACAGCTTGTTCACCCAAAATGAACTTTGGTATCAAACTGAGCTAATGTTCTTTTAGATAACTATTCATTTTGGCTTTTACTGTCTATATGTGACAGATAATGCACATGGACTTAACAAAACATACCATTAATGAAAGCAATCAGTATGACCGCATTTTGATAAACCCGTAGGGTCTAAAGTCGTTGAAAGACGCCCTTTCTGAAGAACAATAAATGTGGTCCTTCGACTGCCATTTAGGACAGTACATTAGAAGGAGATATGTATTTCCTAAGTATATGGCTGTTTGCTTTTTCTTCAATGCTTGAAGGTTAGAAATGCAATTGTTTCTGTGTGCTACAGTACCCATTACTTTATCAAGGTTCGTCACATTAAAAGCTTGGTACAAAACAAAGACTGAAAGTGACCCACCTTCTGCTGACATGTTCATTTCTGCTCTAGTTTGCCATTTAGGAAGTGGATTTTTAGCTGTAATGAATGTGTGTGTGTGTGTGCATTTTGTTTTTGTTATCTGTACGGCTGTAGACATTGTTAAAACAACAACCGAGTAGGACAATGTGCAATATAGCAAAGCTTTCTGTATGTCTGCTAAGTGCTTTGAAATGCACGAAGGTCACATAGTCAAGTTTACGGTGAATAAAACTATACTGAATGTGTTGATCAGTTTTTGAAATAAAGGTGAGCGGGTGAATATTGTACATGTGATACAATATCTCATTACATATACTCTAAATTAGCTATTTCATAGTGTGGTTAACATTCTTTAAATGTATTATTTTTTTGTCTCTTTGTAAACAGATACAGACCGTGCCCAAAGACATGGCATGGATGAATTTATATCCGCTAATCCCTGCAGATTTGATCATGCCTCCCTCTTTAAAGTCCTTCAACAACAGACACTGGATCACCGATTAAATGATTCCTATTCTTGTCTGGTAAGTACTACAACCCAGGGTAAAAGAAATGAAGTGAGAAACAGTTGTCTCAAAGTGGTATTTTCTTCAAAACTCATTTAATAAGTGTGCTTGGTTTTGGGATAAAGGATTTCAATCGATTGACTTCAAATTTGAAAATTATACACTTGAAGATTGCTGCTGTGCCACTCAATAGAGAAGAAAATAGAATCAAACTAGCTCTGAAATGTGGTTTATCAGCCCCTCCAGAGAGGGCTGAATAAAAGCTAAAAGCTTTACAAAGGCATAGAAGCCTTCATAGAGGAATTTGTGAACACAAATACTGGCATTTTTAAGTTAGATCTTTTTTCATAATTTTTTTTAACTTCCATCATGAAATAATTTTCTTGCTGACAAAGGACAAACTCTATAGCAGTTTCAATATTTTTACAATGACTATACAGAGGTTATCAGTGTCAATGTCAGTTTAGTGAGCTACTTCTCATTCTCTTGTTTTTATGCCTGTACAGCCTGCAATGCACACAAAATATTCTGGATTTAAATTGCACTTGTAATTTATATAATGCTTAAATCTTGTTTCAACCAGAAAGCTCTGAAATTCGGAAATGCATCTGTAGCATCTATTTTTTTACTGATTATTTTTTTTTCTGTAATAATAAAACAGTTTATTTTACTTGATGTTAACTAAGCTGCATAAATATATAATGGTGGCAAAAAATACCCCTTATCTAGAACAACCCAGGTCCAAGCAACTCCAGATACTAGCATCTTAATACTTGTATCTATATTCCAGACCAAATATTCAGATGTATCCTGTAACCAACCAATGATAAAACAATGCTCATTATATATACCGAGTTGTTCGTAGGTTTCTGTACAGGATCTTGAGAGAAGGCTTCAAACAAATGAGCTGTGCAATTAATCATGCTTCTATTGTTTGTAATCCAAAAGGCCCATTATTAAAAGCTTCTTTTAAATACTCTACACAAATGTCAAAGTGGTAAAATGTATCAAATCATTGTTAATTTGTGAAAAAGTGGTATTCCATTCACCATTAGAAAGTGGATAGTTTTGTTTGGAATTTAAAGGCATGAACAAACATTTATATAATTCATAACAATATGATGCCTACCTTGTTAATTCAGAAGCAATTGTTTAAACACAACCAAAATCACATGACTACTGGGGATTAGAGTTTAAAATATTTTAAAACAGCAATCACTTATGCATCTGGTGACTGCCAGTTTGATACTCACCGCTCCCCAAAGTTTAAAGTCATCAGCTGTCAGTATTGCAGTCATATGAAAAGGTTTTATTCCTTTTAATTCTTTGGAGTTTTGTTTATTATTGCCTAAGCTTTCAGTAGCAACTTCCTTTTAATATACTGTATAACATGCCCTATGGAAACAGTAGTGTTTCAGCAGTGACAAAATTAGACAGATGCATAAATTTGGGCACCCCAACAGAGATATTACCTCAATACTTAGTTGAGCCTCCTTTTGCAAATGAAACAGCCTCTAGATGCCTCGTATAGCCTTTGATGAATGTCTGGATTATGAATGGCGGTATTTTCGACCATTCGTCCATACAAAATCTCTCCAGTTCAGTTAAAGGTGCTGAGCATGGACAGCCTGCTTCAAATCATCCCATAGATTTTTGATGATATTCAAGTCGGTAGACTGTGATGGTCATTCCAGAATATTGTACTTCTCCCTCTGCATAAATGCCTTTGTAGATTTCCAAGTGTGTTTAGGGTCATTGTCTTGTTGTAATATCAACCCCTGCATAACTTCAACGTTGTGACTGATGCTTGAACATTATCCTGAAGAATTTGTTGATCTTTGATTGAATTCATCCAACTATATTTAACAAGGGCTTCAGTTCCTGAACTAACCCCACAGCATGATGGAACCTCCACCAAATTTGACAGTAGGTAGCAGGTGTTTTTCTTGGAATGCAGTGTTCCTCTTCCACAAAGCGCGTTTTGTTATGACCAAATAACTAAAATTTTGTCTCATCAGTCCAAAGCACTTTGTTCCAAAATGACTTTTGCTTGTCTAAATAAGCGACTGTTTGTGGCGTGCGTGCACAAGGACTTCTTTTTTATTACCAGATGTCCTATAATTTGTGCAAATTGCGCTGAATTATAGAACGATGTACAGATACACCATCTGCAGCAAGATGTTCTTGCAGGTCTTTGGAGGTGATCTTTGAGTTGTCTGTAACCATTCTCACAATCCTCCATATATGCTACTCCTGTATTTTTTTATGGGTTTTACAGAAACTTAGTCTGTGGCCTTCCATTTCCTGATGACATTCCTTACAGTTGAAACTGACAGTTTAAACCTCTGAGATAGCTTTTTGTAGCCTTCCCCTAACCATGATACTGAACAATCTTTGTTTTCAGGTCTTTTGAGAGTTGCTTTGAGGATCCTATGCTGTCACTCTTCAGAGGAGAATCAAACAGAAACACAACTTGCAATTGGCCACCTTAAATACCTTTTCTCATGATTGGACACACCTGCCTATGAAGTTCAAGGCTTAACGAGCTAATCCAACCAATTTGGTGTTGCCAGCAATCCGTATTGAGCAGTTACATGCATTCAAATTAGCAAAATGACAAGGGTGCCCAACGTTTTGCACAGCCAGTTTTTCACATTTTATTTAATTTCATTCAACTGAATACTGCTTCACTAAAAATCTTTGTTCAGAAAACACCCCAGTACTCAGATGTTCCTGGGAAATGAAAGACATACCACCATATCTTTTTTTGTTGAAAGTGGAGTAATTTCTTATGCAGGTTGAGAGGGGTTCCCAAATTGTATAATACGTTTACAAGGACATTCTATCATATAAATGACTTGTCTAGATTGACAGTTATACAAAGATTTAATAATATGTGATTCTAAACCCCGACTTAACTTGTCTTGTTTGCCAAACAAATTTACAAATCGCACACTATGTACATTTACACATCTCAGTGAGTTTTTGGAAGGGGAAAAACTCTCCAGTTTAACTTTAGAATTCTGTCTTTTTAACATAGTAGAGGCTATTATCTCTTTTATATTCCGTGCTTTACTATATACTATTTTTGGAATATCCTTAATAAATGGACCACGTTCAGCATCCTGACATAACAAATCAATGTTTTTGTATTATCATCTGTTTACTATGGGCATTGTATTCTAAAAAATATTTCACATTCATCTTCCTTTTTATCTTACTTTCCAACAATCTCCGTCTGTCCCTTTTCTTGCACAACCTAAAGCCTGCTCAACCTTATCCGAATCATAACCCTTTTCCAATAACCTACGTTGAATCACTGACTCTCAAATTCATCTGCAGATGTACAATTTCTTTGAATGCAGGTTCTTCCTGTAGCTGTAAATTACCTTTTGCATGTATTTACTAATCATTTTGACCACTCTCTTTAAACCTTCTCCATGTTTGATTGGAGTTCTTATCCTTGAATGCTTCTTTTGTTCACTATAAACAGAGAGTTGCTGTTGTTCTTTGCCAAAAAGCTAATATCATTTATATGCCCACCAGATATTCTCCCAGAAGGCCTACTTAAGTGCTTTTAGCAATAGAGTCCACTTTCACTGAGTTGGCAACAGATGTTGTGATTCAAACATAGTGTGATTCAAACCTATCTGAAGATCTGCTTGAATCTGTCTGCAAATTATCTGCCAGTTGTCTACAGGAAGTAGGCTGACTTTTTTTTTTTGGGTTGGGGAAAAATACCAATAGAAGACTTTCCATTGGAAAACTTATATAGAAATTTTGCCTCTTTTTGAGGAGGCCTTTCTAAAATTTCATTAAGCTCTGGTTACACCTGCAATCTTTGATTATCTTTTCTGTTGCATACACATCCATGCCATTGGATACAGTGCCATAAAACTAAGACTTTTTGGTAAATTTAAATATGGTTGACAGAGGAATATTTATGTATTTGGAGATAGACTTTTAGCCTTAACATTTTGTTTGCCTCCTTCAATTCTCTAGACTTAACATTACAAGTTGTATTTGGTACATACAGGTATGGGACCTGTTATCCAGAATGCCCAGGACCTGGGGTGTTCCGGATAACGGATCTTTCCGTAATTTAGATCTTCATACCTTAAGTCTGCTAGAAAATCATGTAAACATTAAATAAACACAATGTGCTGGTTCTGCTCCCAATAAGGATTAAATATATCTTAGTTTGGATCAAATACAAGCTACTGTTTTATTATTATAGAGAAAAATTGAATCCTTTTTAAAAATGTGGATTATTTGATTATAATGGAGTCTATGGGAGATGTTCATTCCGTAATTCGGAACTTTATGGATTACGGGTTTCCGGATAACTGATCCCATACCTGTACTAAAATAAATATTTAATTAAATTATTTTGTGTTTATTTTCATGTTATTTGTTACTGTTTCTACTAACTTAATCCTTTTTGTTGCAGTGTAGTTAACAGATTTTTCCATCTTGTATTATCTGTCATTCACATGATATCAACTTGGCATATCCACTGGGCACACAAATGTGTGTTACTTTTTAGCATCATCTAGGATAATGACTAGAGAAAACATTTTCATAAGGCCAGCTGGTGGGATAAAGGGAGTTAGCTTTTCTCAAATAAAAAGCATCAATTGATGCCAAAAAACCCTCTCTGTTAATGAACTAAATTACATTAATACACTCCACCTAAAATTAAAAAGAGAGATTCACACATTTGTGTCTGTTTTGTTATCTCTGAACTATTCTCCCAGTTTAATTATCTCTAACAAGTATGTCATAAAGTGTTCTGAATTTTAACCAAATGAGTCCCCACTCAAAACATTTCCCCAGTTCAGCCATCATAAACCATTTCTAATGATCATTCACTATCCATTTCCGTCCATATTTTGCATATTATTTCTCCCTAACCAGGCATTTCTGTATTTATATATTATACTGTAAAAACTTGCCAACAATTTAACACTTTGTAAATTCCTTTTCTAGACATGATATCTAAATCTAGCTCTGTTTTCATATTTTTTTCATGTGTAGGGTTGGTTCAGTCCTGGTCAGGTTTTTGTATTAGATGAATACTGTGCACGATATGGCGTTCGTGGTTGCCATCGACACCTCTGCTACCTTAAGGAATTAATTGAGCATGCTGAATCTGGGGCTGTGATTGACCCAACACTGCTTCATTACAGCTTTGCATTCTGTGCATCTCATGTTCATGGAAACCGGTAAATAAATAAATCTAATTATTTTAGTTATTTTACTCAATGTGACTTCTTCGATGTGAATACTTGTCATGTGTCCTCTCAATCACATAGATAAGAAGTATACATGCATGATTAGTTCTTGAGCTGTAAATCCCTCTCTCAATACTAATGCCTGTATCCCAACCTCCTTATTAATGATTGGGTGCAATGTCCCTAAGACCATGTAAACTATTTAGTTTCCTATAACTATTCATGACAAGTTCAAAAAGAATATAACCGCTCAGACTCACCGCGCTTCTGTAATCTAAAGCCGGCAGCAATCAGCATGTGTCCTGGTGCTGGAAATTCTCAGCATCCCGTGCCGTACAGATTAGTGAAGGAGAAGGTAGGATGAAACTCCGCACACCGGATAGTAGGGTAAAAACCAAAAATCTTTATTAATCCATTTTAAAAGTACGCTGCATGGTAGCTTTAAGCGTTTCAGGCACAGCTGCCCTTAATCATAAGCACATTGTGCTTTCACTTTCCTATAACTATAACTTTCCTATATTCAGTATAGGAAAGTAACCCATCATCCATTAACTATTCTTTATAAACATTTCAGAAGAGAACAGTAATTATATAATTTTTATGAAGTACTAGGCCTTGCCTGGGAAATTCAATGCTACGTCCATTTTTTCTAGGTATTCTGAAATTCAGCATTCTGTACCTAGAATTTATATAGAATTTATATAGAGTTTACAGGTTTAATCTGCCAACTATTCATACACCGCTGATCCGACCATTCAGATTGCATAGTTTCAAAGAACTACTTAGCAGCATATAGTGGCAAATAACAAAGTATTCAGATAGAAGTTTTCAAAAGTTCAATGTTTTCAAGGGTTCTGAGCCTCAATCTGTTTACCCTGAAATTGTATGCCTGCTCATCTGACTAATGAGATTAGCCCATTCTATAGTATTGGAGAACTAGAGGCTTTTAAATGTCTTGAGATTAGTTATGTGGTTAGTTTACCTGTAAATCTTTACCTGTTTAGCAGCCAATGCAGGATGCAAGCCCATCTACCTATTGGATCAATGACATTGTGGTATTCCATTTAATCTGAGAACTTCAGTAGGGCAGATTTCCTTTTTAAAAGACGTAACATCAAATATCCCAGTCAACACCTTGCTATAATATATATTGGTTTCCCTTGATTTGAGTATTCCTTTGTGGAGCAAGAAATGAAAGTGTGATGTCAAAGAAATCCTTTGTTGTGCCTAGCCATAGTATTCATTACTCCTGCTCTTTAGGCTTTTTGGTAAGGTTTCAGTCAGACATTCTAGAAAGTAACAAGAATATCTAAATCACATATCTGGCCCTGCAACCATTGATAAGCTAGACATGTTATCCTGACTTGGACATGAAGACCAAACCAAAGTGTACAATTCTGATTTACCAGCCTGGGTCAGAAACACAGATTTATGTGAGGTCTTTATATATATATATATATATATATATATATATATATATATATATATATATATATATATATATATATATATATATATATATATATATATATATATATATATATATATTCATGTGTCTGTTTTTTTGTTTAAATAGTGTTACTTGTGCAGAACCGTACAATAGAACAATACATTAATAACATTAATGGGGTCAGTACAACACTATAAATACTAATACACATATTCCATTCAAGATTAAGTGTGAAGTATCAAAAAATAAAAGTAGGGAGCTCTGCCCCATGGTGTGCACAATCTAAGTTTATGCGAAATAAAATCACTTTTTCCACACTCTGTTGAAAGATGTTATTCTAGATAATTGGAGCTATTGCTTATGAACTTTTTTCAATATATCCATTGTAATTTATCAAAATTGTTGTTTAAATGGTTGTGTTGGAAGAAACAATAGCATAGTTTGCGTCTTTTTAATGTGACTAACAATTATCTTTTTTCAGAAACATTTCTGTGTTCTTTTTGGTTTGTGTATGAAATAAGGCACCTGTGATGCAATGTGCTAGTGGTTATAGCAGAATGTAATGAGTTAAATAGTTTTCAAGGTGATTTGGAAACACAATCAGAACCGCAGAGTGGCTGTGAGTATTATTGAAATAGTGTATATAAAGAAAGATCCAAGGACAGAAAACACAAATAGGAAGCCTGAAAAGCAGAGATGCAGCCATATACACAAGCACAGAACACACAATACCTTCACCCACTCAGCTAACTCAAAGCAGCAGTGAGATGAAAGGTGGAAGAAAATGTTGCATGCAATATATCTTACAGTAAGTCAGAGTTCAAGGTTGTCTTATCGGCAAATGTGTAGCTTTGTAAGTCCTGCAGAGTAAGGGAAAGACAAATGAAGCAATACAAAGAGTCTCCAGACCGATGCATGAACAGTGTGTTGTGTATTTTTTTGTCTTTACTACTGCAGTGGCTGTTTTTAAGCAGATCACAGTGGTGTACACAATGTGTTTGTTTATAAGTAAGTATAAGAAGTGGGTTTATACTCCAAAATATCCCTCTGTGTGATTGTAAGCTTCCAAAGTGTTTTGTGTAGTTGATATTTTGAAACCCGTTTTAATATACAATGGAAGACATTTCAGTTTTACCATGCTATGTAAAACCTTTTGTATGCAGCCAATAATAGACCATCGATAACGAAGTAGTGAATATATTTTACAAATAGTGTTGTATAATTAATCCTTTAGTCCAATTAGTTGTCTCTGCAGCAACTAAAAACCTCTGGTCACACAGTAGGACAATTAAAGATATTTAGAAATGTGCTATTACATTTTTACTTCACATTTTGCTTTTAAAGCAATTAAAAAGAAAATTGCATGTCTATATATTACCAACACAGGCCAGTGATTCCTGCTTAATTTGTAATGCAGTATAGAATCAAAACTAGATAAACTATGCCACAAAAACATGGTTAAAAGCGCCTTTGTCCTATGCCATTCTCTCACCTGTGTGGATTCCTGTTGTTCACTTTATGCTCCAGCAAGTACAGCCTTTCACCACTGTACAGTTATTGCATATTGATGTAGATGCAAAACAACCCTGTATGCACAAAACTGCATCAAGCCCTTTGCAGCACAGGAACTGACATTTTTGATGACTGTATTTTGTTTTGAATGCATTTTGAATTATGTTCCAAATGGTTTAGCTATAAGAGAAACTAAAGCTTGAAAGAAGAATTTAATTATGTCCTTATGTCCTGCAACACAATTTTGGGCTATACAGGCCAACAGGGTTAATCACCAGCTAGTAAACTAGAGCATGGGTTACACTTGACTCTAACACTGAAGGTAGGGCCTTCGCAAATTGTAAGACTTGAAGATGTGGTGTAGCGCAACTACAACTCTCACTGGCCACTGTGAATAAACCAATAAAAAAATGGGCACCAGGAGGTTCCTGCAGTTAATCAGAACAAACTTTTATTTGTCACAGACAAATGATCCACAGGTTTTGTACTTAGAAGCCACAGAGGCTCCAGCAGATAATCATGACATGACTTTACTGAGCCTTGGTGTACCCAGGCTCCATGGAAACATTCAGCTAGATCAGCCACCAGAAACCAAAGAGGAAGATCCACCCCTTCTCACTTACTATACCAAAGTATGACAGGATGTGGTCACACCACCTCTTGGCCAATAACTGTGATATGTAAATTACAACTAGCTACATGGGATTTAAAGCCATAGGGGCACATTAACCATATTGGTCCCTACAGTCCCATCACATTTATTAGCTAATTGACCAGGCTGCATGCTGCTTTACCATAAAAAAAAGTGTACTTTGCTTTACCTCTTCTATGTCCAAATGCATAATGTAAATGTGATGATTGCCATGCCCTCTTGTAGTACTTATCAAGGTTGTTCCATAGTGCATCTAATAGAAATGCATTGCTCGCCAGAGCAAAAAAGTGCAGCAAGCCCTAGTCAACATGGCAGGCAGCAGTAATTAGATATTTATGTATTTATGTTCAGATGTATAAAACTGTTCTTTATTGCATGCCCCTTATTAGCACAAACATTCTCCTGTGAGTATGATAGAACACTACTACAAAAAAAATACATTAATCCCCCTCCATTATAAAGACTCAGATTGCCCAAAGGTATCAGGGTTTTTTCTTCCCTGCAGATTAAGATCATACTACAACATATATGTCTTTGTGCCAGGGCACCAGTCAAATGAATATACTCTCTGTGTATATTGAAATCTGTTATCTATATCCCAGTGGTTGGGAAGACTCTCCATGAATGACAGTGCAAATGTGTAGAATAACAGGAGCTGTCTAAGTCAATATGGGTGTTGGGATTGTTGAGTCATAACCTATGGAAAAGGGGAGAGGGTGAGAGTGAACTCTCTGTTCAGGAAGTATGTAATAAACCGGTGCAGTTGGGAGAGCTGAGGAAAGGGCAGCCATAACACTTAGTCAGTAGGGCTGCTGTGGGTGTGATGCCTTGCAATGGGAAGTCTCTGAATGTTAATAAGTCATGCCCAGCGAGTAATGTGTTACATACTGAGTGGACATTCTACAAAGACATGATATGAGTGCAGTAGTGGTTGGGATTAGTGGAATTAATTTATTTAGGAGAAGTGCTGCATGGATTTTTGCAACAGGACACAATATAAGGATAGGGTGTATATAAGTGCAGAGATATGCCTTGCTGACAGAAGGAGAGGTGTCAGAGAGAAGATATGTGAGTGAGATTTAATTGTATAGGGATTGTGTTTGGTAATGTAGAGTGAAGGAGTGAGATATCTCAGAGAAGAGCGCAGTTTGTGGGAGCAGCGTGAGGGTGTAGTTTCTGAGAGAGTACAGTTCTGAGAAAAACCAGAAAGGTAGAGAGTTGGAGTAAGAGGAAACTGAACATGATGAAAGTGCTATGGTACATATAGCGTTAATTGTAGCTGATATTGACTCACAATTGGTGTTTATAAATGTTGTGCAAATATACTGGTCAGTAGTGGTGCAGGAGTCGTTGTGACTCTTCTGAGTCTATTAAGTTGTATAGAGATTAAAAGGAAAAGGTTACCTGACAGCAATATACTGTAGAACGAGCAAAGTTACATGTAATTTTAAAATGGTAGAAAGAAAAAGCTGGGTTTATGGGTTTGATGTGATGCAAAAGTCAGACCATTAACTCTACCTAACTCTGGCAGTTTAATTAAAATTGTTATACTTTAAGTTGCTGTTCTGCCATGTTACACCAACCAGCCATGCTGATCCCCAGACTGATGCCAAAGAAATATGTTCCATTGAATATGGATATGATCCATGCAATACTGGCTGTAAAAGCAATTTTAGCAATATAAAAGGTAGTCTGTCTATTTTTGAAATGAGAAATTTAAGTTATAGTTAGAGCTTCTGTCTAGCTATATTTTCTTTGTATTTGATATTTACATATTTTAAAGAGAAATGTGACTTTCTTGGCGCCTTTGTATTTTACATAGAGGGAACATTAAGGGGTTATTTATTAAAGGTTGGGTCTGTGAGGTTTTTTCTGCCACGAATACTCACAATTTAAACAAACTTGATTGTTTGCTTATGTATGAAAAAATTTGAATGTAAAAAAACTTGATTTAATGCAATCGGGTGAAAAACTCGAATACCTCGAATTTATCTCGTTTATAGGGTAAAAAAGTTTTTAGAGGTCTTTACCCTATAAACGAGTTTTCAAGTTAAAATTAGGCAAAAAACATCTTCAAATGGTTAAAGGGACCTCTTCCATTGACTTTTACATGAATTTGACAGGTTTAAGTTGGAGTCTTTTTGGATTCTGACTTTTTACAGCTTCGGGCCAAAACAAATCTCAAATTTTTCGAGAAAACATAACTCAACAATTAATAAATAATCCCCTATTGATTCTGCAAATATTGCCATTATATGCCTTTGTTCAGTTCATTAATTGTCCTATTTACATTTTCTTCAGGAACTGAATTTATGCTTGGTGTTGCTTTTATCCTATGCTACTAATTTGCAGCCACAGACATTTCAATTTCTCATTTACTGTCTTGCCTTAACATTTATTCACATTTGTATTCATAATTAAGACTGAATGAAGTAATCAGGAAAAAATTAAATGGAACGTTGTTCAATTAACCTTGTAAAATGACACAAATTACCTTTTTGACCTAGATAAATAGCACGAATATAAATCATATAAGTGATATTAAATAGTGACCCTGTAGATTTCAGAGTAGAGCTAATTTTAGAACTCCTCAGATGTCTCATGAAGCACATGATCTAAAGCAGCCAGATATATGTATAATAATAATAATAACACACTGCCTTTTCATTGGGCTTTATGCAACAATTCTTTTGAAAGCATGAGATTTATATCTGTTGATAATGTCATTAACAAAATTGCTTACTTAATGAAGAGCTCATTTGGATCAGGTGGGATGTTTCATATATCAATATAACAATATGTCTAAAACTGTATAAATGTATTCTCATACATTTTTACAGTTTTAGACATATTGATGGTGATGTAAATAAAAAGGGAAAAGATCTGTCAACACATGCTAGCACTACAATATTTATTTTAAACAACCAGCTACTCCTCTTATGACCCATTACTTTTTATTTTAAGGAACTATTTTATGGTCACAATGCTGGCAGGTCTTTTTCCAGCTTAAAAAATATTTTTTTTGTTCATGGCTGCTGTTACTGGTTAGATACAATCTTGCCCATGATTAGCCCCACATCTGAAGCTATCTTCTGGTAAGCCCCAACCTTCTTAACACCCAACACTTTCTAAAACACCAAAAACAGGTTGTTCAGGAATTATGTGAAGTACTTTCTTTTGTACTTCTTGTAAATGGCAATGATAGTTGGTTCTGTTGTGATTTCATGAGATCTCATTTAAATTAGCAAATTAGTGCAAGTGAAACTGGCATTATAATGGGGTGGATTTACAAGAGGGATGACCATTTTATTGACGTGATTTAATACACATTCATCAAGAGAATTTCCTGTAAATATGCTAGTAAATATAATATGTAAATGTGACTCTGCTGTAGTGTAAATAAATGGCAGTGATTAGAAATGAGCTTCAGTAACTTTAGCTGGAACTGTGGACAAAACAGTGTTGCCAGAACTTTTTCATGGCAGCAGTTCTGCAAGCCGAGATGTAACCGCACAAGCTTGGTTACGGTAGTCTTCCTGACTGTTAGTGTTGTGTTATAGTTCTAGTTTCTAACGGGGCAGATGTCTGGCGCAGGGAGCAAAAAAAAACAAACAGATTCTTAGAACACAACTTCATGGTTGCAGCATCTTGCTTATTTCTGTCATACAAG
This sequence comes from Xenopus laevis, assembly GCF_017654675.1. Lineage (NCBI taxonomy): Eukaryota > Metazoa > Chordata > Amphibia > Anura > Pipidae > Xenopus > Xenopus laevis. Next base: position 76,588,952 of record NC_054375.1, on the reverse strand, counting down.
CAGAATAGGAATTAGAAACACCCCATAAAAGCTGATCATTCTTATCCTAGGTGACACTTTTCCCTTGTGTATAAAACTGGAAGAATTGCTAAAATATCTAGAAGGAGCTTTGGTCTTACAATTTAGTCTATAGTTAAATGTAAAGAGGCAGTTAACCTTTTTATTACCTTTCAGTGTGTTATAGCATATCCTATCCTTAGTAATTTTTCAGTTGGTCTTAATTTTTTTTCTATAGCTTTTTCATTATTTTCCTTTCTCTTCTACCCTTTTCCAGCTTTCAAATGGGTGTCACTACTGATCCCAGCCGCCATAAAGCTATCACTCTGTTACTTTTTATTACTTATTTTCTAGTAAGCCCTTTCCTATTTATTATCAAGTCCATCATTCACATCTCTGCCTTGTTGCCAGGTCCTTAGCAAAGAGCTGCTAAAATTCAAAACTGCAGAGCTGCTGAACAAAATGCTAAATACTATATAGTATACTCTTCTGCTGCAATGAACATGGTCAGAACAGTCCCCTCTACAATCTGTAATTAGCATAAAAGTTGCTGACCATTGCTTGTGTATGGACTGAACCTGTACAATATGTGTAAGGAAAGCCAGTTCTTTCAAACATTTTTAACCCAAATAATCTCAACCATTGGACTAAAGGTTACATGCAATTGGGGTTAATTTATCTTTCTCTGTGAAGGTATGATTTACAGTTATCCGAGTCATATGTGTGTCCACACTATACTCTGATATAAATTTGATATCTAGAAGTTTTTAGTCTAAGCATTAGATGTGCCTAAGTGGATGAAAGTTTGATGGTGAAAATAAGTTAATAACATGACATTTTCAGTCTCCAAGTAATTGAAACAAAAAACATGAGCTGACAGATGTGACAGTGTGCTACATCTGCCTACTCAATTGTCATTGCATGATCCCCTAGCAGTGCCCTGTCACAGGACTGAAATGCCCAGGTACAGCTAAACTTGACAGCCATATTAGCTTTGTTGTTATGATACACAATCTTTTCTGACAGCTTACTTGGACAATTATATTTACTCCTCTATAACCATGTTATACCTGTTAACATGGATAAAAAAGTTGTCATTTAATTTTTGTACACCTTAGCGTACATTTCGTGTGACAATAGGTCACAAAATATGAAACTTGTCGAGTAGGTAATTGCAATTGGTAATAATTGGAATTGCTCTGCTTATGAGAAGTAATTGATAGAGCATGTCTAGTTCTGAACTAAATATTTTGATTTCTATAAACTAGAATATTGTAGAAGGGAAGGGTCACGGTTTTCTTTAAAATGGGATTTATTTTTTTCTCAAAGGATAGCAGGCTCTTAAGCCTAAAATACTCACCAGACCGTTTTTGGCTGCTGCTTATTCTTTCATTGTAAAGTTGGCCTTGCACACACTAATAAAATCCCTTTTCATATGCTTTCATACATTTAAGTTGGGCAGACAATCTCGACTGATATCTTGTACCGTTGATATTGATTGGTTGGATTTTAATATTGCAGGGAAATCCAATCACAGGGAACAAATGTAATTTGTTAATTTATGTATGTATGTATATATGAGCTCTGAGGTTCGTTTGGAGGGATTAAACTTGACAGACTTTGGTCTTTTTTTTCAACCCAACGTTAACATGTAACTATATAAAGCCTTGCTGTAACAGAAATTAGAAACTCTGTTTCATGCATCAAAGAAATATAGCTATTTAGTTGGTCAAAAGAATGTTTATAGATATCATGTTTTTAAAAGTTAGATAAAAACACTTAACACTTTTTTTATTTTAATGTAGTAAACAATGATATATAGGTTGTAAGGATGCTAAACTAGACATTGAAATGCATAGATTATACTGTATTTATACTCCCTTCAGTGGAGGAGCTTTTTTCCCCTCACACCAGATACATAAATGTATAAAGTAATTTGGGAAATTTACAAGATGTATTTTGTTTACAACAGGCCAGATGGAATTGGAACAGTATCAATGGAAGAAAAGGAACGCTTTGAAGCTATTAAAGGACAACTTGCTTCACTTTTACAGAACCAGATAAGCCATTTTAGGTACAGTAATATAAATCAAATGCTGGAAAACATTGCTATTGGCTATCAAAACTATTTTTGGTTTGCCTTTCAAGTGTTTCTTAAATGTGCTGTAGTGATGCACGGGTCAATAAAAAGTCAACTGACCATAACCCACCCCACCCTATCCCAACCCAAAACTGACCTGACTAAGTGTGCTGTCATTTCTTGTAGATCTGCTCCCCTTCTCTGACATCACGGAATGGGGCAGACAGGGTATTACTAGGGAATACCTATAACCAAATTCATTTTCAAAATTTACATTTTAGAAAAATATAAGATGTAAAAAAAAAAAAAAATTAAAAAAACAATTTGGGAGGAAAACATTATTTATTGACTACTATTTTAAAATAATTTTTGTAAATGACCCTTTTAATTGACTGCAGGCTTTGTCTCTGGTCACTACTCCACAAAATTAAAGGTGCATTAAATGCTAAAAATTAATACAGGTAAAATGCCATATTTTATATAATGAACTTATTGCACCAGCCTAAATTTTCAGCTTCTCATTAGCAGCAATGATTCAGAATTTCAAACTTTTCACAGGGGGTCACCATCTTGGAAAGTGTCTGCAACACTCACATACTCAGTGGGCTCTGAGCAGCTGTTGAGAAGCTAAGCTTAGGGGTCGTCCCAAATTATCAAGCAGAAAATTAGGTTTTCCTGTAATATAAGATGATGCTACAGGTCAGATTATTAAATTCTGATGCTAGTATGCTAGTTGCACTGATTTCTGTGCTGCCATGTAGTAATTATCTGTATTAATTACTAATCAGCCTTGTATTGTGACATTTATATATATATATATATATATATATATATATATATATATATATATATATATATATATATATATTCAGTATATTATGTTGTAGGCACAGATCTTTACTGCTAAAAGGTTGTGGTTGGACTGGTACAGAAGAAGAGCAAAACATACTGTTCCACATTTCTAGCTGACTTATATAATTAAGCTTTATTTCTCCTTTAAGGCAGCATTAAAATGAAACAATAGAAAAGAGCTATGAAGTATAACAACACACATAGCCTGCATCAGTCAATTAACTCTATTGTGGCTCTGGCTACTCAGCAACCAGCATAGCAGCTCAGACTTACTGCACTGTAAAACGACTAAAATATAAAAAGTAAATAATTTAAAAATGAATGTAAAATACAAAAGTGGTTATGAAAGCAATTTAATATTAGTATTTGGGGAGTTTAGATCCCCTTTAATTTAGCCTCTGTTTCACAAACATGGCATAGAGTGTTTTTAAGAAAAAAAGAAAAAAAACATGTCTGTAACATCTGTTCCTAAGTCATACTAATGAGCCAGGGGAGAGAGAATGCACATGCCTATGTATATGTATACATTTTCCCAGGTGTTTCTTTTTTAGCTTTTTTATTCTTTTCTTTTGTCAACATCAGGGAATCTCATCCCTCCTGTGTTGTATTATTCACATAAAGTTGCTTGAAGTGTTTTAAACCATCCTGCTGCATCATTGTTGGTCTAGAAAAAAAACAAATAGAAAATGATCCCTAATGCAATTTACAAGTATGTTAGAAACCACTACTGTGAAGAGTAAACGTATAAAAAGCACAAAACCACAGTATCATTTATTTTATAAATGTCTTTCAATATTTATCAGGGCACATTTTACATATAATATGTGAATTCAGTATTTAAGGGGCAGATTCACTAAGGGTCGAATTTCGAAGTTAAAAATTCTTCGAAATTCGACCCTCGAATTGAAAGGATTTAGCGCTAACCGTTCGATTGAACGATCGAAGGATTTTTCGTTCGATCGAACGATTAAATCCTTCGATTCGAACGATTCGAAGGATTTTAATCAAACGATCGAATGAATATCCTTCGATCAAAAAAAGTTTAGCAAGCCTATGGGGACCTTCCCCATAGGCTAACATTGACTTCGGTAGGTTTTATCTGCCGAAGTAGGGGGTCGAAGTTTTTTTTAAAGGGAAAGTACTTTGACTATCGAATGGTCGAATGGTCGAATAGTCGAACGATTTTTCGTTCGAATCGTTCGAATTCGAACGAATTTAACCAATTCGATGGTCGAAGTACCCAAAAAATACTTCGAAATTCGAATTTTTTTCATTCGAATCCTTCACTCGAAGTTAGTGAATCTGCCCCTAATAGTCCTGATTCTAAAACTAGCTGCCTCAATCAGAGAAAGATCACTAGGAATGTGACTAATAGAATACACGGGGCTTATTTACTAGGTACTGGGCAACATTTCCCTGGCGCAGTAACTAGATAAATGTGAAATATTCAGAATGTACTGAAATCTAGAAATACACTACTGGAAACATATGTCATAAACTAATAATAATAAAAATGTGAAACATAACCAAAAGATGCCTGTGGGATATATATATATATATATATATATATATATATATATATATATATATATATATATATATATATATATATATATATATATATATATATATATATAATAGAGAGATAGAGAGATATAGATATATCTATATATATATATCTATATATATATATATATCTATATATATCGATATATATATATATATATATATATATATAGATAGATATATACAGTCCAGGTGTGTATCCGCACTCTGACTTGTCCAAGTGGGTGCTATATCAAAATATGGTAAATAGCAATAAGGAAGATAAGCACTCCAATATTTCTGGTCAATAACCTTTTATTCCACGTGCATAAAAGGTTATTGACCAGAAATATTGGAGTGCTTATCTTCCTTATTGCTATATAGATATATATATAGATAGAAAAGTCCTTCGTGATCCGCACTCCACTGAAATCCAAAGATGCACCCAGGTGCTACTCATATAAGCATATAAGTCCACGAAGCATGAGTGCACACTGGGATTTAATGAAAATATAATTTTATTTGGTTACATTAAAACAGATCAACGTTTCGGTCCGTACCTAGGACCTTTATCAAGATTCTTGATAAAGGTCCTAGGTACGGACCGAAACGTTGATCTGTTTTAATGTAACCAAATAAAATTATATTTTCATTAAATCCCAGTGTGCACTCATGCTTCGTGGACTTATATATATAGATAGATATATATAGATATATATATAGATATATATAGATAGATATATATATATATATATATATATATATATATCCCTAGTACACTAGTATCCCAAGTAAATGTTTATGCATACATATTCATACATACAGTACATGTGCCAATGAGGCTAAGCTCCTAAAACCTCATTATTTTCTACCTACAGTTATTAAAATTACTTTTCCATTGGGACCTGTTTGATGCATCTACTTTTGAATCAGTAGCAGAGTTCTGTGGATCAGAACTTTGAGCAGGGAAATACTTGTGTTGTGTATACATCGTAATCAATTTATATAACGAATGTCCTTAGTTTCGTGTATTTTGTATGCCACTTTCAGGAATCTGGGAAGCGGCTTTTTTTAACCATTTTCAACCAATATAAGTTAGTTTTACTCACCCCTTTTGAATAGTTCCTGTACAGACATTGCTGCGAAGGACAATTTGGAAATCGCAGTGAATGTGCCAACTAAGGACTCTAAATTATACTTTTTTGCCATGTACTTTTCCATTTTGATGATTTCCATTACAATGTACGAACGTAACTCTGCAAATAAACAGGCAGGGCTTGGCCCGCTTGCATCAAGTCCTGAGTGACGGTACTTTTCTTCTCCAAGTGCAATTGAGGGTGCCGAACCCCCTTTTTTTTTTACTGAGCACTGGACTAATATACTTCGAGAGGTCAGGGTGTGCTGGTGGTCCTTTTCTTTTGGACAATAAAAAGTGACACATAATGAATTATGTATTACAAATAATAATAATAATAATTATAATAATGTAAGAGACTTTTGTTGTCGGTTTTTTTGTAGGACTTTTGTTGTGTGCCCCCTATACCATGTTGCTGTTATTTTTATCTAAAATATAGATTAAATATTACAAATTGGTCACTTGCTAATATACTACAATGAGCTGCTACATTCAAAAAAAGAATACATAATATACATACCGTTCATAAAATATTTTAAATAATTGAATTCTTTAATGAAGGTGTGTAATTTCAACTGTTTATATAAATGCAGCACAGTCCTAGTATTGTAACTCCATGCATACATTTAGCTAGTGCTCCTTTGTATAGCTAGATAATGTCACTTGCTATTCTCTAGGTAGTCTTATATGGCAAAAAATGATTGCAGATGACTCTTGTTACAAGCTACTGGGAATTGCACTAAGAATGGCACATTGAGGATTATCAGCAGAAGTGGACACATGCCCAGTGCCCTGTTGTCAGGCCCGGATTTGTGGAAATGCCACGGGCCTAGGACGGCAGAATTTTAGGGGGGTGGCTTGCTACCCAACACACCCATATTGGTTTGGAAGCACTGGGAATTCACAGGAGTTACAATAGATTTTAAAATTTCCTGTGCACCAATTACCAGTACTCCAGACCCAATGCTGAAAATGTGCGCATGTGCACAAATGAAGTGGACGGGTTTGGGGTGATTAACGGCAGCAGGCCTGTTATGTAAATCCGGCCCTGCCTGTTGTAGGAATTGGCCTGGCAAATCTGTAGCAACAAAGTATCAGTCTTTAGAGCTGTCTCTTATTCAGCCTAATTTCATCTTCATACCTGTAATGTTTACCATACACAAATGAGTGACCTGCATATAATTCAGTATGTTTTTTACCTGTTTTTTGAAGATATATTTAAAAATACATTTTGTTTACATTTAACTAGCATTACTTGTGTATATTTGTGTTCATTTAGCCATACCAAATGCCTACTGAGGTTACAAAATACGTTCTTAGGAATGAACAGTCAGTTTGCTTGCTTCAATCACTACAGTGGTCTTTATGCTTTATATATTGTTAATTAAGGTCATTGCTACTGTACTAATTGTATATCTAATCCTAAATAAGAGGTGCTTGAAATGTGCTCTTTTATTTACACTTCTCCTGAGCCTAATGACACTTTAGAATTGCCCAGTGGGATGTCTTTATCCAATGTACCCAGGGTAATCCTGGGATCTGTAACATTCATTTAAAGACTTGAGAGTTAAGACATGTAAACAATGGGCAGCTAAGTAGAAGTATATATTACTTATTGATAAAAACTCTATTACACCTTGTAGAATGAGAATGTTCAAGAGTTATTTAGGGTTATTTAAATACGGATTAAGCACAAATCTTACAGATTAATTCTGTTAATTAATAAATGTACTAGTGAGGTTTAGGTGTCCCTAAACACCAAGCATGGAGGTTTTTTTTAAACCAAAAGATGGGAGGAAGGATTTCTATTTTATGCTTTTTTATTTCTTTGTTTCTAGGAATGTTTGTAAACCTAAAATGTTTTTATCAGAATTTCAAGATGCATTTTTTATAATTTGACTTTGCTTAGAGTGCTTTGAATGATAATAGATATGGCTCTTACAGCAAACCATCTACAAAAGAATTGTCACAAATCCAGAAATGTTGAGGTCCTTCAACCAGGGCTAAGAGACCAGCATCCCAGGACTTTACTGCCTGTGTTGCAAGTCGTGTGAAAATCGAATATTTAAAGATCCCAATAAAGTTGACTGTTCTTAGGTCCTTCTGTAAGTGGTGAAGCCTGTTTTGCCAATACCTGCTCTGCCTTTGCTCCAGTTCCTGCTTCATCCTCACATCATGCCTTGGAATCCAGTCAGTCAGGTGTTATGAGTAGCAGGCAGTCTCCCATTTGGTTTGCCGTAATACTTTGCATGTATTTAATAGTCTGTACGTGTATTTGAATTGTCAAGCGATATTAGAGTTCAAAACAATATCTCTCTTTTTTTTGTGTTTGTGTGTAAAATAGATACTGTTTTCCTTTCGGAAGGCCAGAAGGTGCTTTGAAAGCTACGCTATCATTAATGGAAAGGGTAAGTTCCAGATATCTATTCTCCAGGAACTGTATGAAGGGAAGCAGGTTACAGTTCAATTGCACTAAATAGTTTTACCACAGTAATTTACAAAGTTTACATTAAATAAATGTTCACTACATAGAAGTATTAAAGCTTTGACTCTGAAGTAGACATTTATTTATGCATTCATACAATTTAGGACAAGTACAACTTTTTTTGTAATTTTTTTTTTTTTTTGCATTTCTCTGTACTAGACAGTGTCAAAGGGGAATCTAAACCTAAAAATTAATTATTACAAACATGCTCAAAGTTGACATCTGAGAGCATTTGCAATATACGTTAATTTTCTGGTGTTTTTTTTTTTTTTTTTTTTAAACGACAGTTTTAAACAGTTATAAACTGATAATAGCAGGCTTTTGGCAACAGCTCTCTCTGAAGGACAGAGTATCAATTACCCTAACTGTCTATGAACTTTCTGTATTCAGTTAACCCGTGGGTTGCTGACTGCTAAGCCAAATGGTATTAGTTTAAAAATGCAAATGTCTCGGAAACCATGAAAATAGAAAATAAATGTAAATTGCAAAAGTGCTCAGAGAGGCACCAAGAGTGTTTATATTAATCATTTTTGGCAGTTTGGGGTTTAGGTCCCCTTTAAGAATGCTATTAATAGCAGAGGAAGTAGTAAATAGGACCATGGCTATACCATGAATATACAGTAATTGAGAAAACCTTTGGACGTACTTAAATGCATCTTGAGGACTCCATGATGGGAGAATGCTTCAGAACTCATGCTGGTCAACATTTTGAATGCAAGTTCAGTTGGAGCTATTGATTGATTGACTAGTATTGAAGTCAGATGGAAATACATGACTCTTTGCCATTATATTTAGGAACAGTATTAACAGACTTCTATTGGAGTTGGATTTAATTCCAGACAGTGCATTTTGGTGTGTTTCCACTCATCAGTATGTGGAACCTTTGGTGCAATAGTGAAGGTAGAGAAATGCCTGAATAAAATATCAGTAATCACATTCTACTTCAGTGCAAGTCTGTGCACAATATTTCTGAGGGGTGCCTAACACCCCAAGTGATTTCGCCTTTCCTTTGCCTTTAAAATATTTTCTTGTAAAACGTTCCACAAACATATCTTAGCAGTGACATTTTATTAAGCTGTTTTTATGGATTGTTCCAACATATTATTTATATTAAAATATAATGTATGCAGGTAATGAGCTTTTCGGAAATAAAAGTTATCCATTACATGATGATTTTAATTTCTGAATAATTAAAATGTGCATGCACAATACTAGGTATGCAATATGTTTAATTAAATAAAAGTTTATCAAAATATCATGCAAGAATATTGGGAACCACTGGAAATCAACCACAAAGTTCTTTTTTTTTAAATATAAATATAATTAAAAATGTTCAGTGGTTTTAAAGTTATATGTACGTCTTTGCTATTAAAAGCAGTGAGTGGCTGGTTGTGTGTGTTCTCTGCACTTCTAGTTCTGGCTCCTGAAACAATGTAGTAGTTGTCAGCTGATTAATGAAAGAAACTGACACGCAGAACCAGAGATCAGAAAAGGATAAAAAAAAATGCTTCTATAGGATCTTTAAAATCACTGCACATTTCATGCATATTGGTCAGTTGAATTTTTTTTCATTATTAAAACATACCCTTTAACTTAGAAAAATCACAATTTGTGTCAGTATTATTGCCATAGTAGAAATGGGATTGTCATAGATTTAAAAATTAAATGGCTTTAATGGTTGCTGAGAGAATAAATGCAAAATTACCTTACCAGTCATATTAATATAGAACTGATTATAAGTTTTCTGCCTTGCAAATATAAATTCTCTTTTTGTTCAGGTTTTAATGAAGGACATTGCAACTCCTATACCTGCAGAAGAAGTGAAGAAAATTGTGAGACAGTGCCTTGAAAATGCAGCTCTAATCAATTATACTCGCCTTGCAGAATTTGCAAAAATAGAAGGTTTGTAAATAGATGTTTGATTCTATTTATTTGTATTCTACAGTGTTGTTTGAACTCAATGAATATTCTGTGTTTTTTTGCCCACAATTACATTTCTCCCCTTCCTGTATAGAATGCACCTGCCAGAAAATTGCAAACTGTGTGATAGCAAGCACAACTTGTGCATGAATTCAGGTTGTTTTGATCCCTAGACTTGCTCTTGGTTAGTTTGCTAGACAATTTGCTGTTAATATCTGTGTGTTCACAGAGGCAATTTTAAAGGAGAAGGAAAGGTTAAAACTAAGTAAGCCCTATCAGAAAGGTCCATCTAAATATACCAGTAAACCCCCAAAATAATGCTGCTCTGAGTCCCCTGTCAAAAGAAACAATGCATTACTTTCCTTCTATTGTGTTCACATGGGCTTCTGTATCAGACTTCCTGCCTTCAGCTTAAACCTCATTGCCCTGGGCAAGAGCATGCTCAGTTTGCTTCTCTTCCCCCCCCCTTCTCTACTGTAATCTGAGCCCAGAGCAGGGAGAGACTCAGGCAGGAAGTGATGTCACACCACATTAATACTGCAGATCCTATCCTAAACAAACAGAGAGTTTCTAGAGCTTTTTACTCAGGTATAGTAAAACATTCTACAGAATAAATATAGCATTCTAGCTTGCACTATTGCAGCTAATCTATTGGCAATAAAATGCCTCTGTAGCTTTCCTTCTCCTTTAACTACGAATGAGGATCCAGCATATCTTCTTGTCATTAAACTTATAGCTGTAAAACATACAGTAGATAACTAAAGTCTACAAACAATGCAAATACTTATAAACTGTAGACCTTAACCTAAGCTAATTCATCACAGCTGCTTTAGTGCAATATACCTAACATCCCTAATTCATTAATACTGCATGCATCATGCACTGAATTATTTCCTCTTATATCACTGTATCAAATAGTTTGCTGTACTGCAGAGCATTCTAAATACGATGCAGATAATTTTTTTTATATATATATTACTAAAGATTCTATAACTTTATGTAAATGTATTGGGAGTACTAACATACATTTTGCAATGCTGCAGAATATGTTCACAAATCAGAACCACCAAGGCAGAGAATAGAAAAGGAAATACTTTTAACAGCAATTACATTTACAAATAATAGATTCATTTAAAAATTCTAGAACGTTGCTCAGAATTGCAATTTCTTTCATTTTTGTGTTTGCTTTCCTTTACAGTCCATACTGAAAAAATGTGAAAAAAAAAACAAATCTAGTTCAGATAACCAGTTTTTGGGGTTGTCCAGGTTCACCATCCTAAGCCTTTAGCATGGGCAGTGGATTCGACCATATTGATGTAGAACAGGCACTCCAAGAGCAGTCTCGAAAACTGATGTACAAAATTAAATAGCTGCTTATTTATGTGCACATGGAGGTAGTCTTACTAGTTTCATGTTGATATGATAGCCTATGATTAAGGGGCAGATTCATCAAAGATTGAGTGATGAGTTTTTTTTTTTTTATCTCAAATGAACTAGAATGACCTCAAAACTCGAATATTATCTTATTTATGAAAAAACATCTAAAACCCAGGACATATATTACCGACTAGAAAACTCGAATCAAATTCGACTAAACTCGAATCGAATTTTTTCAGAAAGGCTATTAACATCTTCAAATGGGTCACTGGACCTCTGCCATTGACTTCTACATGAACTCTGCTTGTTTTCGATGCTGTACTATCGAATTTGAGTTGTTCCCAGGGTCAAGGTATGATAAATCTCGAATTTGAGTTTGGATTATTCCCAGCTCAATTTTGCAAGTTTTGAACAAATATCCAACTCGAAAATTTGAATTTGAATTTATAATTCGAACCTCAATAAATCTGCCCCTATGTGTTTGTTTAGCATGAAATACACAAGGCTAAATCCATGTGTACATAAATAAACTGCTACTTACAGTATTTTATATGTCTGATTTACATCGATATGGTTGGTTCCTTAATGTCCCTCGCAACATTAGTTTGTATCCTACACCCAGTTAAGACATTTCAAAGGGACATTTCCTCCTAGACTTTTGGTATGTTCAAAAATTGTTGTTTTCTTTTTTGTGTACAAGCTTTGTCTATATTCAGTTTTGGATTCACAGACTAATGTTTCTTCTGTGATATATTTCATTTTTATTTTACATGTTTCTATAAGCCATTTTCTGTTGTTTAGTTTTCTATAAGGATCAGGTTTATTTTCTGACTTCTGTAGTTCTGTCTGGAATTATTATTGCCCTTTTAAACACATTTCAGATTGATAACTATTTTTGTGCTACAACATAGTTTTAAATCTTATATTTGCATTTTTTAAAGACACTGCATTCATTTTCCTACCTAGCTTTTAGTGAGGAGCTGTTTGCATTAATCCGAGAACTGGCATATTCAGATATCAATTTGGAAGCTAAGATCGCTCCTGGTCTTTCTCTGCAATAAACGTGTGTCGATGAAACTGTAATAATTAAGGAAGCCAAAAAGACCACTGCATTGCTATGGAGACCAATATTAGATCTCAGCTGTAAAGAGGATGATTCCTTAGTGGCTGGTTTACTGTAATTTACTGTGATGGTTTTTGTTTATGGATATACTTTAACAAGCATGAACATATTTTAGATGAGCAGTTATGGTACAGGATCAGAAAACTTGTAATACTACTTGTCACGAGAAACAAAATACGGGTTCATTTTGTAGGCCAAGTAGAAGTATACTCTGCCATGAAAATCAAGGTGACTTCAACAAATAAGATGAAAAATGCTACAGATGTCAAAAGCAGAGTAAATCTGCTGAATAATATTCTGTAATATATAAATATTTATATTTGTGTATGGGACTGAATTATTAAACTTCAAGAACGTTTTTTATCAAATTGATGAAGAACAATGGAAAAATTAGAAAAATTCGATTTTTGTGTCCAAGTGACTTTTTTCCAAACAAAACTTAATTATTTGATTCTAGTTTTACTCACACGTTAGCACGCCAGAATAAAAAATATCACACTCATTTTACACTATTCCCTCTTTAACTTAAGAATTGCTGAACTTTTCTCCCCCTGTATTTGGATGTATGTTAATTATGGCAAGTTTATAGAAAAATACAAACAAGAATTCTCTCTAGGAACTATCTTGTTAATTACGTGATATTTCCAGAGTTTATAAGGACATCTTTTGCAAGTACAGGTATGTGATCTGTATACCTGTATAGATTCCATTTTATCGAAATAGTCCAAATTTTTAAATATGATTTCCTTTTTCTCTGCATTTATAAAACAGTTGTACTTGAGCCAAACTAATATTTAATAAATCTTTATTGGAAGCAAAACAATCCTACTAGGTTTAATTCATGGTTACATCTTATTTTAGTAGACTTAAGGCATAAAGATCCAAATTATGGAAAGATCCGTTATCCAGAAAGCACCGGGTCCCAAGCATTTTGGTAACAGGTCCCATACCTGTAGAAGAAATATTTTTTTTCATTAACGTTTGACATTTTCTCCCTGAAGAAATTTTATAAGGATGGCACTGCCAACTAGTGTCTGGAATGGAACCCAGATTATTGGTCTTAATGCTATGTTTAGCACAATGCTTAGACAATATAATACTAGCATTTAATAAGGCATTTGATAACAGGTAGTCAAGTTATTCTACAAACATGGATTAATTCTTGCTTATTTATAATTACATTGTACTGTATTGCTATTATACAGAAAAACATTGAGCAAGAACAAAGAATTATTTCTTTAAATGGTTTCTGGATAATTGATCCCATACCTACATTGAAAGACTCAATCATTTCAAGAAAGCATGGATTTGTTTTAATAAAATTTTAACACTGTCTGCCTGGCATCTGGTGTTGTTTTATGTTGTAGCTTGTTGATCCAGGGCAAGGCATTTATTTTTCTCAATGACTTTGAATCAATGTAAAGGTTTTCAAATGTATTGGAAAGGGTTGAACCTGATGGACATATATTTTCTATTCTCTCTGTAACAATCAGTCCGTATCTGAGTAAGTTGAATTAGAAAAAAACAAACATATGAAATTAAATACATTATTTTGCCTAATTTGCATTCTGCATTATCTTTATTATATTCCATGTGCTATAGTTCTTATTTTATACAGAAAAATGTTTACTTTTGGTGTTTCTGCTCACTCTGTCTTTTCTCTGTCTCTGTCCAAACGTTTACACATGCTTATATGTTTAAACTCACATTTTTAGAACTTCACACTTATCATTTTAACATACATAGCCTGAGTTAAGTCAAATAAGGAATCTGATTTCAATTGCTTGACTCAATCAAATGCCTAGGGTAGATTTCAACAAGCTTCCCATGTGTTGCTGGAATTTTTGCTCATTTCTCCTGACAGATGTGGTGTAAGTCAGTCAAGTTTGTGGACTACCTGGCTCTGGCATGCTTTTTCAGTTCAGTCTGCAAATGTTCAATGGGGTTATGTTCCAGCTTTGTTATGACAATACAATACAAATACCTCAATACATTAATTGTGTTGCCATTTTGTATAGCTTTGTAGGTATGTTTTTGATCACTGTCATGCTGGAAGACAAAATATTACATTTCTGACTGATGTCTTGAGGTGTTGCTTCAAAATTTTTAAATAGTCTTTCTTCATGACAGTCTTTTTTTATTCATCAGTCCTTTTCCTGAAAAATACACCCACAACATGATGCCATCCCCATTTTCACAGTTGGGATGGTGTTCGCTTTGCTTAAAAGCCTTGCCCTTCTTTTTTTCCTTAGATAGCAATGATCATTATGGCAAAACAGTTATATTTTTACGTAATGTGATCACAGAATCTGCCCTAAAGACTTTAGTCTGCCTTTTTTAGGCCAGCCAGGAGTAGGGCCCTTTTCCTTGCACAACATCCTTTCAAGCCATGGAAATAAAGGTCTTAATGGTGGTATTTGGTAAATGATGCTTTTGGCCTCCATCAGTTCCTTCATAGTTAAATCAATATGAGTTATATAATTGTTCAGATGCTTGTGGGACCTTCAGCTTTTTGGGAATTGTTCCTAAGGAGAAACTGGACTTGTGGAGATTCATAGTTGTTTGTAAGCTCTTTGCTGAGTTTCTTGAATTTTCCCATGGTATCAAGTCAAATAAAAAATAGTTCTATTTTAGAATACCCATGTAATGAATAATTAAGACAAATGGGCAATCTAAGCTTCTACAAGCTGTGACATCACAGACTGGAACCTTCAAGACTGCTTAAAAAGAGAGAGTCAGATTGGTGTATGTAAACTTTTACCTACAGGAAATCAGATATAGTCAATTAAAGCAGAAGGAGGTGAACATTTCATCAAAATTTGTAAGAACCATCTTTGTTGATTCTGGGAAATGCAAGCAAAACACTTGCCCGTTTAATCTTTTAGAGAGTGGACATTCCATTGTGGACCAAAAACTGACCGTGTGATCACTTGGATCAGTGCAAAGTCTTAAGATAATGCCACATATGGCACACATGGCATAAATAAAAGTTTATAGAAATAAATACTGAAGTACTCCGTATTCACTACTCGGTAGTGAAATTTGTTGTACAATGCTGCCCCACCCTAAAGGGTCTGGTACCAAACAAACAGTGTAGCATGATCTACTTGTACAGATACCACCTTCCTGCCTCACCAAAGTGTCAGTTTCTTCTATACCTTAACCATAATAAAAGCTCCCTTACTCCCCACACCCTTCTTCTGACTTTATGCTGAAATGTCACAAAAATGCTGTTCCGTTTTTTGTTTGTAAAACTCAATAAAATTGCTCTTTCAATAAAGTAGTGTCGTTTGGGAAGCACATGTTTTATTTTACTGATTTAAAACACTTTATTTCTGCTGACATAATTCCAATAAAATCACATTTCCTTATCATAGTCAGTCTCACACATATACAAACAGAACAGGATCAATTTTATGAGGAGTCATAACCTGCTGGTATGTTTTTGAAAAACCAGAGCCCTGAGGAAACTTGCACAAACATGGGGAAAATGTCCAAACTCCGTACAGATAGGACTCTATAGCAAGAATGTTATTCCAAGTGTTACAACACAAACTCTGATACAGTTTGCTTCATAATCTAGGGTAGCCAGGAAATATTGGTAATCAATATCATTGTGTAAGGGTAGAGCTCCACAAGCGTTTTTGGTCGGATCCACAAGCTCGGAGTTAACTACACGTTCCGACTGTCAGATGAAGACGCAGCTTTCTGCATCCACATCTGACAGTCGTGTCGCTTCTGATGTACTGTAGTTGTTACCTAAGACTTTTCATTCAGTACAATTATATCTTCACGCGTGTGACTCCATCTGACTTGTCGCATGCGTTTTGTTCCCTTATGGAATACAATTGAACAAAGGCTGATGTTCACTGTAATCAGTATGCTTATTTACACAACAACCTTATGGTCCCACAACTATCGCCATTTATAACAGTTAAAATAGTTATAGCTTTGAAGCTAACCAGTTTTCTATATTCAGAGCCAAACACAAATACTAAACATAAGGCCAGTATACAAAAATGCATGTAGGCAACCAAAAATTTGTTTGGAAATGACACACAGACAAGGACTATTTCAGAATGCTGGCTGTGTGTTCTTGACTAAGAACAGCTTAATTGTACATACCTTCAAATATTAATTGTCAACATTTACTAAAATAAAGGCAGGGTGGCAGATGCTGGATATTGTTGCTTTGGGTCTCCAGTTGCATATAAACCATCGGCCCTGCATAAAGGCTGTTTGCATGGTACAGGTCTAGGATTCGTTATCCGGAAACTGTTATCAATAGACTCCATTTTATTCAAATAATCCAATTTTTTAAAAACCATTTTCTTTTTATTTGTAGTAATAAAACAATAGCTTGTACTTGATCCAGATTAAGATATAATTAAACCTTATTGGAGGCAAAACCAGCCTATGGGGTGTATTTAATTTTTAAATGATTTACTAGTAGATTTATGGTATTAAGATCCAAATTATGGAAAGATAAGTTATCAGGAAAACCCCAGGTCCCCAGCATTCTGGATAACAGCTCCAATACCTGTACTAGAAGCTGTAGTTCAAAAACTGATTTAGGTTGAACCCCACTTTATATAATTTTTTGTAAAGGCAGACTGCAGCAGTTTCATAGAAATGAAAACAAAACTTTCCTAACTTTGTACAACAAACATCAGTATTAGTTGTTTCTAATGTTTTTCTTTTTTTCTCCTCCTAATAATCTTTCCAGCAGCAGCAAAGGAATCAGGTGACAATGCATGTTTAAATGCTCATGTTTTAGCTTTCACTTTGCACATTGGGCAAGTTTAACCTGAATAAAGGAATCTATCTGTCTATTTATAAGCCTTTCTATTAATTGAGATTATTGCTGTCATAATTCCAAGAATAATGGCACATATTTTGACCAAGATTAGAGGTAACTGCACACCTTACATACCCACCTCACGTGCAGGATAAGAAGAGATTTCACTGGCACACAAGCGTTGTTCAGCAGGGCAAGCCCTTGCTATTTTATTAATGCAATGTGCAGATTGCATTAATAAAATTGCAAGGGCTTGCCCTGCTGAACAACGCTTGTGTGCCAGTGAAATCTCTTCTTACATATTTTGACCAGTACACTGATCAGGTGGCAGTGAGTTGTGGTCAAAATATTCATAACCATGCACTTGAGCATTTCTCATGGGAATGTCGGACTGTCACTGAACTGTGTTCTCTAGTGAGCTACATTTCTATTAAATTATTATGGCCAGTGGTGGGCAATGCGTTTTTGACCACATTTTTTTGGCTGACTGTGACAGCAGTAATAATGCCCCATTAGCCAATCCCTAAGGTATTTTTGGTTGTTGTTTATCCTGATTTAGTTTAGAGGAAACATTGTTTTCCTGTTTATTGTGGCATGCTGGTTTACATATTTGTTTATAGCAACTTTGTTGTGTTTTAAGTTTGCTTAAAATCGTCTCTGACTTATTAGACCTGTAATGGTACAAATTGTTTTTTATTCCTGTCCTGTAACAGTCGTTTTACCACTTTTAAGGCCTAGTTCTTATTGTAGCTTGTTTGCTATTATCTTTGCCATGCTGAGCTATCTCATCAAAAATAATACAATTTTATTGGTACATATTATGGCCGGTTTAAACCTTTAGGCCCCAGATTTAATATGCAAACAGAAAAAGGGCCCTTGAAAAAGGGCCAAATGAGGCCTGAAACGTTGCGGTAATGCCCGTCACTTGAGCAATAAAGGCATTTTAACTTCAATTACAATTGTGGTGCTGTTCATATCGTACTTTGGCCCCAGATTTAATAGCATAGCATCAAAAACCATTCTTCAAATAAAACATTTTATACATTTTATGGATTGATATAACTAGTATGTGAAATTAATACTTTTAATTTTTATTGGTTCATTAGCATTGCATGTATTTTACAAAGTTATTTGTACTTTTTTGAAAAGCTAAATAACTATACTTCCCCCGTTTAGTTTATAGCCACTTAACACTTTAATACACTTGGCATGTAGCTGTCTCTGTATCACCATGAGTGTTGAATACAAAATCAGTCAGCTTTGTGCATGCTTTGTGCATGTGGGGAAATCTATGCATTTGGGGATTCAGTATGTAATCTGATATCTATCTAGGCATGCTAAATGGTGTAGGTTAGCGTGGCTTCACCATACAGTCAATTAGCCCCCAGAGAGGACTAAAGATTACATTGCAATTAGGCTGTAAATAATAAAGGATTCAGTACTCAGAACTCATTACAACTGGGAGTTAATTTTACTTGGATATGAAAAAAAAATACAAAATATTTTCTAGTGAACATAGTAAACATTCTGCTCAATTGTAATGAATTGTATGCATAGTTGTAGTAGAAAGAGTTGAGGTTTTTTTTAATTCCTTGACACAATTGAGTCTAATGCATTATATCATTTTATAACAAAAGTTCCAAAACCGTAAAACATTTTAAAGTGTCTCTGCAATATGACTAAGACGTATACAGATATGAAACCTATTATGCAGAATGCTCGGGACCTGGGGTTTTCCAGATAATGGATCTTTTTGTAATTTGGGTCTTCATACATTAAGTCTACTAGAAAATCATGTAAACATTTAATAACCCCAATAGGATGGTTTTGCCTCCAATAAGGATTAATTATATCTAAAGGTGGTCATAGACGTATCAATTAAAATCTTGGAAAAGATCTTTCCAAGAAAGATTGTTTGTTTCAATACACACATGTAGAGCTGAATTGTCAGATATACAGGTAACAATAGAATTCTGCCTGTATCTGACAATTCAGCACTAACAATGACCGATGTGTGAGAGCCTTCAATGGCACCAGATCAAAATTTTCTGTACTGTTTTATTATTACAGAGAAAAGGGAAATCGTTTTTAAAAATATGGATTATTTGGCTAAAATGCAGTCTGTGGGGGATGGCCATTCCATAATTCTGAGCTTTCTGGATAGCGGGTCTCTGGATAACTGATCCCATACATGTACAATATGTTTAGCCACATAATCATTTTTTTGAGCTGGAATCATGATGTCAAGATCAAACAGCACTTTCATTTTACAAGCAATTCAATAACCTCATTAGGCCATGCATCTGTGCCTTTGTCGAGGCAAATGAGCCAAATTGTAAATCCCTCTTCCAGAGATTTTATAATATGAAAAAGCATGACTTCTTTATATTTGTCCCAGGTAGGACAATCTTCGGGGGGGGGGGGGCCTATGAAAGGAAATTCCGCCACTGGGTCATTTGGGAACTTTGTGATGAACACATTTGCTGTCCTATATAATCTTGGAAATATAGTCTAATAGCTAATATACCAATGCTTTATCTGTGCCAATTGCCTTGTTATGACTTAAGGGGCACTTGGATAAAAAGCTAGTCCTTCAAGGGTTGCTTCAACCAGAAATGTCCTACAAACACTGCCATAGGGAAACTGTACAGTGTATGCAAAGCATTTACAAAAATTGTGTCAGCATTGTGTATAATGTGATAATATTTGTAATGCAAAGTCTTGCACTCAGAAATGCAACTTTTGTGTTTATAAATTTATTAGGAATCAATCCAAACATATGAAACAACTTTGATGTCTTTGAGCACAAAAATGGTAACTTGCATGTAGACTAAGTTCTTTTGACTGTCACTGGCAAATTGCCAATCTTAGAGAAAAAGCGTATTCTCTCTGCTGGAGGATTTTTCTTCTTTATAATTAATGACATATGAACAGATTAGAGAGAGAATTAGAAAAAAAGCAATGACTAAATATAGAATATGTGTAGGCTGGCACTATATATATAGATATAGATATATAGATATATAGATATATAGATATATATAGAGATATATATAGAGATATATATAGATAGATATAGATAGATATAGATAGATATAGATATATATAGATATATATAGATATATATATATATATATATATATATATATTGTATGCCCCTCACACAGAAGTGAAACACTGCCCATTTTCATTAAAAATTTTACAATGTAGATCTGTTGGGCTGGCTTGGAAATTATTTTATAAGTGCTGGTCATGTGCAGTGTATCATGAGCCATAATGATATCTGCAAATCAAGCTATACCGAAAAAAACATTCAAAATAATTAAGCTTGCCTTCCAAATGAAGAGAATACAATTATTCTTTTAGAAAAAAAAAACGATTCTGTTCATATTCAGTTTAGGGACAATGGGTAAAATAATTGCATTGCTCCTACATAAGTTTTATCTAATAACGCAGTAAAGGTCTGTTTTCCTAGCGTTTCAAGGCATGTTGTTTC